>NW_004443957.1:4066755-4083708 GCF_000243295.1 Trichechus manatus latirostris | reverse complement strand
GTTTGCTTGTTATTTTTTTTTTCCTATCCTTGATTTTTAATATATTTATGTCTTTGTGTCTAAGCTGTGTCTCTTGTAGACAGCATATTGTTGGATCCTGTTTATTAATCCATTCTGTCACTCTCTGTCTCTTTACAGGTACATTTAAGCCATTTACATTCAGTGTGATTATTGATGGGTGTGAGTTTATTGCTGTCATTTTGCATTGCTTTTTTTTTTTCTAGTGCCGACAATTTCTTTGTTCCTCTTACTCTCTTGTGTTGAGTTCCTTTTGTTTGTGAAATTTCTTTTTGTTTCTTTCATTATTATAGATTCTGTGTTTACTGAGACTTTATGTTTTTCTTCTTTATTTTGATGAGTAGGTTTGTTACCTTTCTTTGCGGTTGCCTTGAAATTTACCTTTATCTTTCTAAGTGTAAACCAGTCTTGTTACTTAGTAGTGCCTTGACTTCCTCTCCATTTGAAAGTTCTATACCTACACCACACATTCCCCCTTTTATTGTTCTGACATTATTGTCATTTACAGATTGACATCTCTAGTTCCCTGTTTTGAATCTTTTAGTTTTATTTTATCCTTGAGAGTTCATTACCTAGGCCTGTATTTGTCTGATACTGGCCTGTGTCCTGGATTCAAGTTTTTGTGTGATGTTGTTGATTTTCTAACCAAAAGACTCCCTTTAATAATTCTTGTAAGTTTGGTTTGGTTTTTACAAATTCCCTCAATTCCTGTTTATCTGGAAATGTCTTAATTTTGCCATCATATTTGAGAGAAAGTTTTGCAGGATATATTATTCTTGGTTGGCAACTTTTTTTCTTCAAAGGTTTTATATATATCATCCCATTGCCTTCTTGCCTGCATATTTTCTGCCGAGTAATCAGAGCTTAGCCTTATTGTTTCCCGTTTGTATGTGACTTTGTTTTTCTCCAGCTGCTCTCAAGATTCTTTCTTTGTCTTTGGTTTTGGTGAGTGTGATTATGATATGTCTTGGTGACTTTCTTTTGAGGTTTATCCTATATGGGGTTCATTGAGTTTCTTGGATGGTCAGCTTTTCATCTTTCATGATATTAGAGAAGTTTTCTGTTAGCAAATCTTCAATGATCCTCTCTGTATTTTCCATTTTCTCTCCTTGCTGTGGAACATTGATCATGAGCAAATTTTTGCTCTTGATTGTATCCCACATATTTCTTGGGTTTTCTTCTGATTTTTCCTCAAACAAAGTTGCATCCATGAATTTATCTTCAATTTCACTGTTTCTGTCTTCCTTTGTTTCAATTTTCTCCTAAAACCTTTTATTGCATTGTCCATTTCTGAAATTTTGTTGTTTATCTTTTGGATTTCTAATTGCTGTGTTTGTATGATTTCTAATTGTTTATTTATTTTGACATTTTGTTCTTGTATTATTTTCCTGAATTCTTCTATTGCTTTGTCTGTGTTTTCCCTGATTTTGCTACGTTTTGGTTGGTTTGTCTGTGTTTTCCATGATTTTGTCTGTGGCTTCCTTGATCTCTTTCCTAATCTCTTGGAGAGCCCTGAATGTTAGACTTTCAAATTCCCTATCAGGTAGTTCTAGTACCTTTTCTTCTGTCAGAAGGTTAACTGGTGCTTTATTCTGGTCACTTACTAGGGTCTACTTGTCCTTTTCTTTTTTTTTAATATGTTTTTATATTTTCTGCTGTCTCTGAGACATTCAGATATTATTTTCTTTATTTATTGACTGTAGGTTTGTTTGATTCATCCTGCTTTTTTGTTTGGTTATGTCTGGGCAGGTGGGCTGGACGTGCTTTGTTGCTTGCTTGTCTGTGGGTGTGATAGTTCTCACCACCTTGTCCAGGTGTGCAGGGCGGGTCACTCAGCTATGGTGCAGCAGGGCAGATCCATCAGAGGTGGAAGGGGTGGAGATGGGTCGTTTGTCTGCAGCAAGAACCAGGCCAGGGGCTGGAGCAGGGCTGCAGTGGTCAGCAGCAGGGGGAGTGTCCCCAAGGGGCTTGGGTTCTGGACTGGGTCCCTCGAGGCCATGATGGGTGGTAGGTGGGTCCTAATTTGGCAGACAGGGGCCTGTGTTTTGGGCCAGGTCCCCTCAGGGCCACAGCGGGCAGTGGGGGGAGAGGGTCCAGAGCCAGTGGGGAGGGACCTAGGTTCCAGGCCGGGTCCCCTCTAGGTCATGGAAGGTGGCTGGAGGGGTCTGGAGCCAGTAGGGAAGGGGCTGGGGTCTGGGCCAGGTCCCCTCGGGGCTGCAGTGGGTGGCGGGAGGGGTCAAGAGCTGGCAGGGAAGGGCCTGGGGTTTTGGCCAGGTCCCCTCAGGGCTATGGTTGGTGGCAAGATGGGTCCCGAGCCAGCAGGGAAGGGCCTGAGGTCTGTTCCAGTTCCCCTCTTAGCCGTGGTCGGCAGGGCTGAGGAGAGAGGTGGGGGGGTTGGCGAAAGCAGGGCCAAAGGGGGCTAGATGGAAGAGGGCAATAGGATAGATTGGTACTGTTGTTCTTGGCAGTTGGCGATGTCAGGATGGGATGGTTATAGCCGCTGTTCACTAGAGGGTTGGGGGTTGTAAGAGCATGCTCCTGTGATTACCAAGGTGAGAGAGTCTGGGCTCCTCCTTGATTTACAGCCAGCAAACATGGTCCTACTTAGCCCTGGGTATGTCTGTGCCATACCTCTGTTGCTTATTGGGAATTCCATGGAGATGCCTTTCTTTGTGTGGGGTTGTTGGTTTTATTCCAGGATGGCCATGCTGACTCATGCCATTTGGTCAAGAACCTCCACTCTATCTCTATTCCTTCCCCGTTTTCTATTAGAGTTTCTTCTTCTCCTCAGTGACTTCTACTTACATACTTTATCCCTTCATTTAAGGTTCAGTTTCCAGGACTGATGCCTGTATCTGTTTTACTTGTTTTTTTGGGTCTTTGTTGCAGCAGGATGGCTTACTGTATCTGACTAGTCTGCCATCTTGGCTCCACCTCCTCCTGGTAACTATTTCTGACGACGAACAAAAACAATTATTCTTCCTATAGTCTTGTGTAGAAACTTTCCTGCCTATCACCTGAGGGTGACCAGCTATAGGACAGCCACTTCCTCAGAGTTCTCCTTTCCCAGGAAGACTTTCCCTCCTGTTGTGACCAACAGCTTTTGCCTAGGGAATATAGTGTTTTTCTTCTCACGTCCTCTGTGAAGGAGTAAGGCTCGTTACAACTTTCCATTCATAATGTTAGGTCAAGCATGGGATCATATAGAACCAACAGAAAAGCTTCTCAAGGTGGTGAAGAAGCAGCAGAACTGGAATGAACAAGGGTTGCCTGCCTCCACTGCTTGCTGGGAGAAGGGTCACAGTACAGGTGAGCAGCACAGAGCACTTGGGGCTGACGATTCTGTATGCTTCCAGTTGGCATTATTGTTTGCCAGCTTTCCAACTGATGCCAGTTGTAACAGTGCTACAGGGTAAACTGGATTCTTTACGGCCATGTATTCATTAGGGGAGAAACGACTTCTAATGCAAATGATTGAAATGGAAACAAGATGTGCACTCTGCTGCCTAAATAAAGCTTTAACAGGTTGGCTATTCAGACTCAATTAATAGTCACAAAACAGGATCTATCAGGACAGTGACTGCAACCCCAGTCTCAGAGAATGAATGGTGAGTGGTCCAAATGATAGGAGGGCACTGACTGGCACATCATTTACAGCAGGAGCTCAGCACTTTTACTCTCTTTGCCGCTTCACTGGGACAAGGAGAAAAAAACATTAGGATGAAAGATAATGTGCTATAGACACATAAAGATGAGAGAGGGACACATTAAATGTCACTTATTTGAAGGTCCACTTTAGACTGGTCTGTTCTCTTACCGCTGAAAACACGTTCTGCATTATTTTAACCATCTGTGCCCCACTCTAGAGCTCAAGGTGCTTAGACTTTTCTGATTTATCTTTGAACACAGTCATATGGCACTGTGGCCGTCCATACAGGGGAATAACTGCTGAGAAAAGGGTATGGATGTACCAAGTCCCTGCTAAAGAGTAAATGCTTGGTGCAGTAAAACTCACTGTATGTATGAAAAGGTCATCATAGAGCAGTCACAAATTGGCATAATGAACTATGCCATCATCTACACAGGCAAGTGCAGTGTTCTAAGAATTCAAGATGGTGCCCAATGGTTCCTGTAGACATGGCTGTACAGATGTGTCCCTCAGAATGGGAGCACTTTCAGGGCAGAAGCCAGTCTTTGTTATCTTCTGCACCCCTTCTTTGTGCCTGGAAAACATGATGTACTCAATAAATATTGAATATGTGATTGAATTAACAGGAGAATGTATTTTGGATGAGTGATTAACGTTATTTTATGGTGTCACATAAGTATTTACCATCATCTTTCGTGAAGACGTAACTGCTGAAGATGTTAGATCCACTCCTTTCATTAGAGAAACTCAGGCTTGGATACTGAAAGACACAACCTTGGATTTCTTTGAGGTCAGATTTGGTCCCCCGAACCAAGTGGCAAGCGTGGCCAGTAAGAGTTTTTTTTAAATCTGAAAACCCATTAATATTGTGATTCTGCTACTTATTGCAGACAGTTTCTTAACTTTTAGGGCAAGAAGTGTTCCCTTCCATTTGGCCCACCCAATGTGGTGGTAGTGGTTGTTGTTAGTTGCCTTTGAATTGACCCTGAATCATGGCAAGTCCATGTACAACAGGATCAGACCCTTGTGATCCATAGGGTTTTCACTGGCTGATTTTTGGGAAGTAGATCACCAGTCCTTTCTTCCTAGTCTATCTCAGTCTAGAAGTTTCACTGAAACCTGTTCAGCATTATAGCAACACACAAGACTCCACTGACAGTGGGGAGCCGGTGAGGGGGGCGGTGGCTGTGCTTGAGGTGCATTGGCTGAGAATGAAACCCAGGTCTCCTGCATGGAGGGTGAGAATTCTTCCACTGAACCACACTGCCCCCACCCAAAGTGGTAGTCTGCTGTTTTGTGCATGAATTCACCTTAAAGGCCTTCTAAGGCTCTTGGTGAAATGTGCCATCTTGGCAACAACCAATAAATGAGATAATACCAGATATAAAATCTTCCAGATGGGCCTTTTGGAGGGAAATAGAGCAAGGGGTGGTTTCATTTGCTCAAAGCCCAGAATTGTGGTACCGTTTAATGCTGAATGGGAAAGTGCTTAATAAACTGTAAAGGACTGTAAAGACGTTAGTTATCATGTTTTTTATCATTCCTATTTTGTATCCTTGATTAAATGACAAATCCAAAGTTTCAGTGATTAGGCTGCCTTTTCACTTACTCTGGGCTGTGGTTTCCTTAAGCAAATGAGCGAGTTGTAGCTAATAAGCCTGAAGAATTTTTTTCTTTAACACTATGATTCTATCAGCCAGGGCCCTGCATACATCTAAGTTCCTGAAATGTGGAAATGTATTTGATGACTCTATGGGTATATAAGATTAAATTATTTTGCATAAATGTTTCACAATATGTTGTGTATAATACAGAAGACAAAGTTAAAAAAAAAAAAGGAAAGGGGGGAAGTAGGTCATGAGAAAGCATAATATTTGCTGTAATAATTCTAATTCAACTTACCTAAAAGGAGGGGAATATATTTATGATAAAAATGAACACACTCCATGCTCATGCAACAGAGGCAGACACTGCAGAGTAAATTTTCCGACAAAAAGAGGGCAAAAGCTGCTGTGATGCAATTAGAAATCTTCACTACCTCTTAAATGTAACCACAAACTTCGTTTTTACCGCATAAAAGAAAAAAACTGAAATAGCCCCAGTGTTGTTATAAATGGATATAACCAGATACCATATTAGAAAATTACCATTATTGAGTTGTTTGCAAGCAACAACTTTTTCTGTGGCTAAAATGCTCCTGAATGTTCCTGAAGTTTGCTAGAATGCTGGAATGTAAGCAGTGCGGACATACGAAGGGTCAGGAAGTATAATACATGAGTTTTAATTCAATGGCGTCGACATTTCTTGTGTATTTGTATTTGCTTTTTCAGACAACAAGCCTTTGATTTTACTGTGTTCTCTAACCTTGAAACCAACTCTCTGCAGAAGAATTCTTGGTGCTTGCAGGGTCCGTCAGCATGCCCTTAAACCATAGGTCACAGGCCCCCTATGTGGACAAGACAACACAAACCATTGATAACAGAGGCATCTCTAGGTTGAGTTCTCCTGAAACCTGGGGAAAAACACTATAAGCAGGGTAAATTCTAAACCCTAAAGATGACAAATACTTCAACTGACCTGGGGTGAAGGAAATGTGTTAATAGGGTTAAAACAAAATACAGTAAAATAAAATAAAATCACTGTCATTTTTTCATAACTTACTTTAGATCTTAATCCTTAAATATGTTAAAAAGAATTACAAAAAACATTTTAAGAAATATATAACAAGAGCCACCAAAGTGTTTATGTCCCTTGCCATAGTGATTCTAGGTATTTTACGAAAATAATCAGGTTAGAATGATTTATGAATAAACATATTCACATAAGAATTCATAGTATAGGAAAAATTGAAAACAAAATGTACAAAAATAGGGAAATGGCTACGGAAATCACAGCCCATCTGAATGATGGAATGCTATATAAATATTTTAAAAATCATATTTTCAGAGATAGTGATAAAGGAAAACGTTTATAACATTCAGTGAAAACGCAGATAGCTATACAACAGTACAACCAATATTATTATAATTGTTAAACACGTATGTATGTCTATGTGTGTTCAAGAAAAACATTTGGAAAGAAATACGCTACAATGTTAACTTATTGTTTCCAAGTGATGGAATTACGGCATTATAAGGGATTGTTTCTGGTTGTTTATATTTTTCAGTGTTTTAAAAATTTTCTACAATGAGCACGTATTCCTTTTAATATATGAAATATGCAATAGTTTTTAAGGTTATGGTATTCACATATGTTTCTTTAAAATAATGGATTTTTTTTCCCTAAATTAAAAAACGTGGACAGTGTGTTTTGGCTGTAATATAGTGAGGTGGAGTATTATGATTAAACAGTATATTTTTAAGTATTAATGACACAATCAGTAGATATTTACAGAATACTTACTATTTTAATCAACCAACGGTTATTGAGCACTTGCCACTGAATTCATGCCAGAAGCCAGGATCCCACAGTGAGACATGAGGCCTATCTGAACAGAAGAGTTGTTAACAGTGGCCAAGGCGACAAACTGATGTTCTACATACATGTGAATGTCATGCAAAGTTCAGGAATGAGACGTTCCTCATGGTTGGACAAACTTGCCCAGGCTCAGCCCCAAAGGTTAGAGGTGCAACGCTAACCCTTGTCCAGGTGTCTAAGACCCAGGCCTAGCTGCTCCTGGTCTCCCTGAAACTCAGAGGCAGAGTGTTTGCAGGTTGTGGTCATGGTCTCACAGCTGCTTCTCCGTCAATCTGCCATTTTGTCTCAGAAGAAAGTTATGTTAGTCCTAGAGGCTTGGTTGATTATATGGTTGTACTGCTTAGTACTTTCTTAACATTCTGCTTAAGTGCAGACAACTTGATATTTTGATCAATGGTTGTGTATTTCTCCATATGTTAGGTTGACAGGCTCATAGTTTCCAAAGTCAATTCATTCTCTCTCTTATTCCCTCTCTCTCCTCTTTACACATTTCTATTTTTCACTTGCCTTTTCTATATTGTAAGTCCCTTAAAACAGGAGAAAGCAGTGGCTCTGTGGTCACTTGGCCCAGCTCCTGAGCAATTGGGATCATCAGGGCTTGCTCTGTCCTTAAAGAAGTTGCAGTTGGAGCCAAAGCCAGCTTTCATCACAAAGGATGAAGTCCCTGTTGAGTGAATGGCAGTGGGCTACACACAAAGACACTGCTGAGGTCACATTGCTTACCAGGAGTTTGCCACATGAAGGAAGAGGATGAGATTGTAAACACTGTACTCATTACAAACTAATGGTCTGTCAGGGAACAGGGCAACATCCAAGCAGGGCCATTCACTGTTGCACATGCTCCACACAGGTGTACCTTCTTCTCACATTAGCCTCAGGCCTTTACCAGCCCCTGACATTTTGGGGTTTGCTGTGAATCACTCACAGAGGTCACATGCCAATTATTAAAAGATGTCAGAGTTCCCAGCAATTTCATTCTGTGTAGGGCAAGGTTATAGTTGTTGCTGTTAGGTGCTGTTGAGTTGCAACTCATAGCGACCCTGTGTACAACAGAACGAAACACTGCCCGGTCCTGAGCCATACTCCCATTTGTTGTTATGCTTGAGCCCATTGTTGCAGCCACTGTGCCAATCCATCTCGTTGAAGGTCTTCCTCTTTTCTGCTGACCCTCTACTTTACCAAGTATGATGTCCTTCTCCAGGGACTGGTCCCTATTGATAACATGTCCAAAGTACTTGAGACAAAGCCTTGCCATCCAGGCTTCTAAGAAGCATTCTCACTGTTCTTCAAAGACAGATTTGTTCGTTCTTCAGGCAGTACACAGTATATTCAGTATTCTTTGCCAACACCATAATTCAAAGACATCAATTCTTCTTCAGTCTTCCTTAGTCATTGTCCAGCTTTCACAGGCATATGAGGTGATTGAAAATACCACGGCTTGGGTGAAGAGCACCTTAGTCCTCAAAGGGTCATCTTTGTTTTTTAACACTTCAAAGAGATCCTTTGCAGTAGATTTGCCCAATGCACTACATTGTTTGATTTCTTGACGGCTGCTTCCATGGGTGTTGATTGTGGATCGAAATAAAATCAAATGTTTGACAACTTCAATATTTTCTCCGCTTATTATGATGTTGTTTATTGGTCTGGTCTTGAGGATTTTTGTTTTCTTTATGTTGATCTGTAATCCATACTGAAGGTGATCGTCTTTGATCTTCATCAGTAAGTGCTTCAAGTCCTCTTCACTTTCAGCAAGCAAGGTTGTGTCATCTACATATCACAGGTTGTTAATGAGTCTTCCTCCAATCCTGATGCTGCATTCCTCTTCATATAGTCCAGTTTCTCGGAGTATCTGCTCAGCAGACAGATTGAATAAGTATGGAGAAAGGATACAACCCCTATGCACATCCTTCCTGATTTTAAACCACGTGGTATTCCCTTGTTCTGTTCGAATGACTGCCTCTTGGTATACATACAGGTTCCGCATGAGCACAATTAACTGTTGTGGAATTCCCATTCTTCCCAATGTTATCCATAATTTGTTATGATCCACACAGTGGAATGCCTTTGCATAGCCAATAAAACACAGGTAAACATCTTTCTGATATTCTCTGCTTTCAGCCAAGATCCATCTGACATCAGCAATCATATCCCTTGTTCCATGTCCTCTTCTGAATCTGACTTGAATTTCTGGCAGTTTCCCGTGGATACACTGCTGCAACCACTTTTGAATGATCTTTAGCAAAATTTTACTTGTGTGTGATATTAATGATGTTGTTCAATAATTTCTGCATTCTGTTGGATCACCTTTCTTTGGAATGGGTACAAATGTGGATCTCTTCCAGTTGGTTGGCTAGGTAGTTGTCTTCCAACTTTCTTGGCATAGAAGAGTTAGCACTTTCAGCGCTGCATCCATTTGTTGAAACATCTCTATTGGTATTATGCGAATTCCTGTAGGCTTGTTTTTTGACAATGCCTTCAGTGCAGCTTGGACTTCTTCCTTGAATACCATTGGTTCTTGATCATATGTTACTTCCTGAAATTGCTGAAAGTCAACCAATTCTTTCTGATACAGTGACTCTGTGAATTCCTTCCATCTTCTTTTGATGCTTCCTGTGTCAGGCAATATTTAGCCCATAGAATCTCACTATGGCAACTCGAGGCTTGAATTTTTTTTCAGTTCTTTCAGCTTGAGAAATGCTGAGTGTTTTCTTCCCTTTTGGTTTTCTAACTCCAGGTCTTTGCACATTTCATTACAATCCTTTACTTTGTCTTCTTGAGCGACCCTTTGAAAACTTCTGTTCAGCTCTTTTACTACATCATTTCTTCCAATGGCTTTAGCTACTTGATGTTCAAGATCAAGTTTCAGAATCTCTTCTGACATCCATTTTGGTCTTTTCTTTCTTTATTGTCTTGTTAAGGATCTTTTGCTTTCTGCATGTATGATGTCCTTGATGTCATTCCACAACTTGTCTGGTTTTCGGCCATTAGTGTTCAATGCATCGAATCTATTCTTGAGATGGTCTCTAATTTAGGTGGGATATACTCAAGGTTTATTTTGACTCCAGTGGCCTTGTTTTAATTTTCTTCAGCTTCATCTTGAACTTGCATGTGAACAATTGATGGTCCATTCTTCAGTCGATCCCTGGGCCTTATTCTAACTGATGATATTGAGCTTCTCCATCATCTCTTTCCACAGATGTAGTCGATTTGATTTCTTTGTATTCTATCTGGTAAGGCAGGGCAAGGTACTCCATACATATCTAGGTCTTTCCATTTAAAATGGGTATTTTTCTCAGTCCATTTTTGCCCCTTGGGAAAATAAAAGCCATGTACAAGGATAAATGTTTAAACCTCATGGGAGACAGTATAGCCCAGTGGTTAATAAGTGACCTGATTTCAAATCCCATCTGTTGTTTGCAAGCTGTGTGTCTTTGAGGAAAGTTACTTAAATTCCTTGAGCCTCAGTTTCCTTACAGGGGTGTGGTCAAGAGATAATTAAGTTTAATACTTTAACCTAGTGCCTGGCTGATAGTAAGCCCTCAGCAAATGGGAGGTATTATAGTTATTATACATTCCCTAAATTACAATGTTCCTAATATAAGAGGGGCGTATATGTGTTGTGCCTAGGAAGAAAGAATGGATTCAATTGCTAAGACTTAGAGAGGCTGTAGTTAAACTTTCTCTCCTTAGAAAGGTATGAATTACTCAACATTTCTTACATAGCATGTGGAGAGGTGACTTAAATTTTTCTTTCCGCTTTCCATCAGTTGAAAAGGCATTTTGTGACAATGAGCAATTTTAGAGGTCTGTCTGTGAGCTGGGCTAAAGTAAAGATACATGAGACAGTGAGATTTTGTTTGTGCCTTAAGGAACCCTCCCTCTGCCACTGCACTCCTGATGTAATGTTCTTTCTGACATATCATCTCTTTACAAGTCCCCCCATGTGTTTTTTTCCCCATTTAGTCTCCTTTCAAGTAATATTATCTTTAACAGTAGTTCAACTGTTCAGAAACTGAAAAAATGTGAGACTATTCTTAAATGATATGAACAAAAATATTAATCACATAATATACAATAATTTCACATCTGTATACTGGCACATAGTAGCACAACCACAGCAAAATCTCAGCTCTCTTTGGGAAAATAGGCATTCTGGAGAGCTGAGTTTTCTGAAAGGCAATTGAGAGCTTGCTCTTCAAAGCAGGTGAGGGTGGGTGTGGGGAGGAGTAAGGGAGAGAGGAAGGGAGAAGTAGGAGGAGGAGGGGAGAGGGAGAGAGAGAGAGAGAGAGACACGGAAAAGAAAGGAAAGAAGGAAGGAAGAAATAAAGAAGAGACATTTTAAGTGGAAAATATTCTAAAATGTAATTTGACCTCTCCTGCCTTCTTCAAGGAAACCCTGATGGTGTAGTGGTTAAGTGCTATAGCTGCTAACCAAAAAGCTGGCAGTTCAAATCCACCAGCTGCTCCTTGGAAACTCTACGGGGCAGTTCTACTGTGTCCTATAGGGTGGCTATGAGTAGGAATTGACTCGACAGCAACAGGTTTGGTTTAGTTTTGCTTTCTTAAAGGAGTCTGGGGAACTTTATTTAACTTGTTTATTGCTTTAATTATGGTCTTGAAGTCATTATAATGAGAACTGATTCGAATACTAATGTATAATAAAATTATGTGCTTAGGCAATTGAGATAGATAGGGATATTTGTCTGCATGTTAGGTGGGCCCACATCACTGAGCTTTTAAAAATTCTTTTGTCTATTCTTTGTACTTTTTTGTTTTTCCCTTCATTGGGCTGCCAGCAGTTACTTCTTTTTAGTATATATGTCTCCAGGAAGCAGTCTTCCCACTTCGACGTTTCTATTTCTAAACTACTATGGACTTGGAATTGGACCATCACACCGGTTAGGACTATGTGTACAATACACAAAAGTACCTTCTCAGTGAGGGCCCGAGGGCTATTTCTCCTATGAGAAAAGTATAGGTATATGAAAAGTATTTCTAACGCTTTGTTTTTAATTTTTTAAAATTCCTCATTTCTGAGCTATTTTCTGGATATGACTGGTTATGCAAAGGCACAATTCTATGTAAATAAAAAATATATACTGTATTATCAACTTATTCCCACCCTGATCAGTTGTAAGGTTATCAGTTACTCAAACACTTACTTTTGGATAATATATTTCTTTTAGTTCCCTAAAGTTTCAAAAATTTTAATAGTTCTGTGGACTGAACTGACAGGAGAGAAAAAATATTTCAAGTCTCTTTAGGTGATTTTTATGCTCATAAAAATGTTCTCAATGTACCAAATGCAGTATTTGATCACAGAGAAATAATATCCTTGGAACTCTATCTCAGTAGCTATCTCCCTATTGATGACACTTTCCTCTTTCCTAGTTGGCTTCTCAATTGATTTTCTGTGACTGGCCATTTCTGTTTAGGATTCTATTGGTCAAAAATATTATCTTGGCAATTGCCAGTCATTCAGAATTTCCTGGCAGAACCCATGATGGTATTAAAAGTGACGGTATTAAAAGTCAGTGTGTTGGGAGCAGTTAGTCTCCAAAAGCCTTCCAATTAAACTCTGTGATGTTTCTGATTTACACCCACTCATCCTGTTCACGCTGGTGTTCTAAGTCTCAGGATGTTGCGGGACTCAGAGTAGATTGCAGGTGGGCTGGCCTTCCAGAAAGATCCACACACTGGTCCCTGAACCCTCGGCCCCCTCTGCTATCGCACACTGTTTATATTAGCTATCACCGACAGAACCGTCATGTGATCCATTCTGTAGTCAGCAAGTTTATCTTGTGTTAAAGTTTTACCAGTAGAAGTGAAGTAGTGTTTACCCCAGTTCTGCTGCTAGTGGTGTGCAAATAGCACCTGTGAACATTTTCAACACACATATTGGACTTCCTGCTTCATATTTCTTGTTGCAATGAATGTTGGGAGGGAAGCCAGCAACTGTGAAAACTTGGGCAAATGTCAAACTATTCACCAAAAATGGTTCCCAGTCGCTGTTTTCAAGGTATATGGGTGGTCTCCTTTGTTGCTGGAGCATGTTTGTTGATTTGAAACTCTCCTGCTAACATAAACCCCGAATCAATATGGTAGCCCCTCTACTGCATGGGTAGAAACGCTGAATGCTGTAACAGATATCGCCTCATAACAACAATATTCGATGTTCAGAATTTTTTCTTATATTGTTAGAATTTAAAAAGGTTTTATAAACTGAATTTACAACTTCTTTATTTAATATTTATATATGATTCACAATGTTTTAAACACTATTCTAAGTGCATTAAAACACTAATTAATTGAATCCTCATAACAATTTTATAGTATAATTACTATTAAGCCATTTTATACATATGTAAGACGAGGCAGAGAGAGATTATGTGATTTGTCCCAAGTCATGTTGCTCATAAGTGATGGAGCCAGGGAGTTGAACCTAGGCCCAGACCAGGGCAAGCATTTAAATACTGCACTATGCTGCATTTTGTATGTTAGTGATACTGCTTTAAATTATTTTTCAGATCAACTAAGGTAAATTTGATTAAAAAAAAATTTTTTTTTTTACCTTTTTTTAAAAAAATGTACTTTAGATGAAGGTTTACAGAACAAAACTAGTTTCTCATTAAACAGTTAGTACACATATTGTTTTATGACATTGGTTAACAAATCCACGACACGTCAAACTCTCCCTTCTTGACCTTGGGTTACCTGTTACCAGCTTTCCTGTCCCCTCCTGCCTTCTAGTCCTTGTCCCTGGGCTGGTGTGCTCCTTTAGTTTTGTTTTGTTTTATGGGCCTGTTTAATCTTTGGATGAAGGGTGAACCTCAGGAGTGATTTCATTACTGAGCTAAAAGGGTATCTGGGGGCAATACTCTTGGGGTTTCTCCAGTCTCTGTCAGGCCAGTAAGTCTGGTCTTTTTTGTGAGTTAGAATTTTGTTCTACACCTTTCTCCAGCTCTGTCCAGGACCCTCTATTGTGATCCCTGTCAGAGCAGTCAGTGGTGATAGCCGGGCACCATCTAATTGTACTAGACTCATCCTGGCGGAGACCGTGGTAGTTGTGGTCCATTAGCCCTTTGGACTAATCTTTCCCTTGTACCTTTAGATTTCTTCATTCTCCCTTGCTCCCAGTGGGGTGAGACCAGTGGAGTATCTTAGATGGCTGCTCACAGGCTTTTAAGACCCCAGACGCTACTCACCAAGGTGGGAACATTTAAACTATGTTATGCCAATTGAGCTAGATGTTCCCCAAGACCTTGGCCCCCACAACCCTCAGCCCAGCCAATTTGGTCCCTCAGGGAGTTTGGATGTGAAATTGATTTTTTAATATCTACGTAATGGTCATCCACGACTTGTCTGTCAGTTTGTCATACTGCAGTGGCTTGTGTGCTGCTGTGATACTGGAAGCTTTGCCACCAGTATTTCAAATACCAGTGGGGTCACCCTTCATGGACACGTTTCAGCGAACCTTCCAGACTAAGACAGACTAGGAAGAAGGACCTGGCAGTCTACTTCTGAAAGTGTTGGCCAGTGAAAACTTTATGAAAAGCAGTGGAACATTGTCTGATATAGTGCCAGAAGATGAGCCTCTGAGGTTGGAAGGTGCTCAAAATATGACTGGGGAAGAGCTGCCTCGTCAAAGTAGAGTCGACCTTAATGACATGGATGGAGTCAAGCTTTCGGACCTTCATTTACTGATGTGACACGACTCAAAAGAAGAAACAGCTGCAAACATCCCCTAATAATCGAAGATAGAACGTACGAAGCATGAATCTAGGAAAACTGGAAGTCATTCAAAATGAAATGGAATGCATAAACATTGATATCTTAGGCATTAGTGGGCTGAAGTGGATTGGTATTGGTCATTTTGAATCAGGCAATAATATGGTCTACTATGCCGGGAATGACAAACTGAAGAGGAATGGCGTCATGTTCATTGTCAAAAAGAACATTTCAAGATCTATCCTGAAGCACAACGCTGTCAGTGATAGGATAATACTCATACGTCTACAAGGAGGACCAGTTAAGACGACTATTATTCAAATTTACACACCAACCACTAAGGCCAAAGATGAAGAATTTGAAGATTTTTACAAACTTTTGCAGTCTGAAATTTATTGAGCGTGCAATCAAGATGCATTGATAATTACTGGTGATTGGAATGCAAAAGTTGGAAATAAAGAAAAAGGATTGGTAGTTGGAAAATACGGCCTTGGTGATAGAAGATGCCAGAGATCGCATGATAGAATTTTGCAAGACCAACAATTTCTTCACTGCAAATACCTTTTTTCAACAATATAATCGGCAACTGTACACATGGACCTCTCCAAATGGAATACAGAGGAATCAAACTGACTATATTTGTGGAAAGAGACGATGGAAAAACTCAATATCAACAGAATGAGGTCAGAGGCTGACTGTGGAACAGACCATCAGTTGCTCATATGCAAGTTCAAATTCAAGATGAAGAAAATTAGAACAAGTCCACCAGAGCCAAAGTACGATCTTGAGTGTATCCCACCTGAATTTAGAGATCATCTCAAGAAATAGATATGATGCACTGAACACTAATGATCGAAGACCAGATAAGCTGTGGAATGACATCAAGGACATCAAATATGAAGAAAGCAAGAGATCATTAAAAAGACCAAATGAATGTCAGAAGACTCTGAAACCTGCTATTGAACTTAGAGTAGCTAAAGCGAAAGGAGGAAATAATGAAGTAAAAGAGCCAAACAGAAGATTTCAAAGGGTGGCTCGAGAAGACAAAGGGTAGTATTATAATGACATGTGCAAAGACCTGGAGTTAGAAAACTAAAAGGGCAGAGCATACTCAGCACTTCTCAAGCTGAAAGAACTGAAGAAAGAATTCAAGGCTTGAGTTGTAATATTGAAGGATTCTATGGGGAAATATTCAAAGACAGAAAGCATCAAAAGAAGATGGCAGGAATACACAGAGTCACTGTACCAAAAAGAATTGGTGGACGTTCAACCACTTCAGGAGGTAGCATATGATCAAGAACCGATGATGATGAATTAAGAAGTCCAAGCTGCACTGAAGGCATTGGTGAAAAACAAAGCTACAGGAATTGACAGAATACCAGTTGAAATGTTTCAACAAACAGATGCAGTGCTGGAAGCACTTACTTGTCTATGCCAAGAAGTTTGGAAGACAGCTACCTGGCCAACCAACTGGAAGAGATCCATATTTGTACCCATTCCAAAGAAAGGCGATCCAACAGAATGTGGAAATTATCAAACAATATCATTAATATCACACATAAGTAAAATTTTGCTGAAGATCATTCAAAAGCGATTGCAGCAGCACATCCACAGGGAACTGCCAGAAATTCAAGCCGGATTCAGAAGAGGAGGTGGAACAAGGGTTATCATTACCGATGTCAGATGGATCATGACTTAAAGCAGAGAATACCAGCAAGACGTTTACCTGTGTTTTATTGACTATGCAAAGGCGTTTGACTGTGTGGATCATTACAAATTATGGATAACATTGTGACGAATGGGAATTTCAGAACCTGTACTTAGACCAAGAGGTAGTCGTTCTAACAGAACAAGAGGATACTTCATGGTTTATAGTCAAGAAGGTGAGCATCAGAGTTCTATCATTTCACCATATTTATTCAATCTATATGCTGAGCAAATAACGTGAGAGTATCAGGATTGGAGGAAGACTCATTAACAACCTGCGATATGCGGATGACACAACCTTGCTTGCTGAAAGTGAAGAGGACTTGAAGCACTTACTGATGAAGATCAAAGCCTTCAGTATGGATTACAGCTCA
>NW_004443957.1:4060278-4066655 GCF_000243295.1 Trichechus manatus latirostris | reverse complement strand
TCATGATAAATGGAGAAAAGATTGAAGTTGTCAAGGATTTCATTTTACTTGGATCCACAATCAACACCCATGGAAGCAGCAGTCAAGAAATCAAAAGACGCATTGCACTGGGCAAATCTCTTTAAAGTGTTAAAAAAGCAAAGATGTCACTTTAAGGACTAAAGTGCCCCTGACCCAAGCCATGGTGTTTTCAATCACCTGATATGCATGTGAAAGCTGGACAATGAATAAGGAAAACTGAAGAATTGAAGTCTTTGAATTATGGTGTTGGTGAAGAATATTGACTATACCATGGACTGCCAAAAGAACGAACAAGTCTGTCTTGGAAGAAGTACAGCCAGAGTGCTCATTAGATGCAAGGATAGTGAGACTTCGTCTCACATACTTTGGACATGTTATCAGGAGGGACCAGGCCCTGGAGAAGGACATCATGCTTGCTAAAGTAGATGGTCAGTGAAAAAGAGGAAGACCCTCAATGAGATGGATTGACGCAGTGGCTGCAACAATGGGCTGAAGCATAACAACAATTGTGAGGATGGTGCAGGACCGCCAGTGTTTCATAGGATTGCTATGAATTGGAACTGACTCGACAGCACCTAAAAACAACAATAACAACTACAAAATGGTCATAATATGCTAGCAATGATATAAAATGTCCAAATGATGAGCTCCATGTTTTTTAAGAAGCAATACTCAATACGGACTTTTACTAGCTGCAAATTTGGGACAGCTCCTATTTTTTCTAGATGATTGATTTTACAACTATCTCCAATTTGAAGAGGGTAGGATGACAGTGAGACATAGTGCTGAAACCATTGTTTTACCTTGAGTTACTCTTCTTACACTAAATGTGAGGAAGTATTCATCTGTCTGTCTCTCTCTCTCTCTCAGTGGACCACAGGTTGAGGAATGAAGTAGTCATCTTGCTAGTTAACTCTGTTTTGACAGGTTTTTAAAAATATTTCATTTTTGCTCTCATCATAAAATGTGCCTTTCAAGCCAACTGTAGAAAGTGTGAAATGGAAAGAGCTTCATGGCAGGAAATCCAAGGTAAGCCATCTTTTATGACTAGAAGTAAATCCCCAGGTACAATGAAAAATCAGAGATAGGTGGAAATACAGTGAAACCTGTGAGAGCAGGAACTCAACAGGACCACCTTGTTTTTCTGGGTTTCACAAGTTTCCCACCTTTGACAGAGTACAATCTTACCACTATTCTATCACTTGTTTTAGTGGAAAATACTTCAGTTTTCCTTCTCTGACAGGTTTCCTCCTTACACAGGCTATGACTTTCTTAGTTTTGTTATCTTGGTTATTCCTGCTGTCTATTGCTGCATAACAAAGCACCCCAAAACTTGGTGGTTTAAAACAACAAGCATTTTATTATCTCTGTGGTTTTGTGGCTTGGGAATTTGGAAAGGGCTCAGCTGGGTGGTTCTGGTTTGGTATTGCTTATGCAGTTGCAGTCACACAGAAACTGAAGCTGGAGAAGCTGGAGGCAGACTGGGCATCCTCTGTCTTTGTGTATCATAACCTCCCCATGTGTTCTTTCCGCATGTGTTAGTTTGGGCTTCCTCACAGCATGGCAATTTCTGGACTGTTAACAAGGTGGCTGAAGATTTCTAGTACCTCTAACAATAAGCCAGTAGTATCACCTTCAAAAGCCTAGACTCAAAAGTCAAGTGTTGTCATCTTTGCCATACTCTACTGGTCAAAGCAATCACAAAAGCCTGCTCACTTTTCAGGGCATGTGACATAGACTTCACCTACCAATAGAAGGAGTGTCAAAGAATTTGGGTATATATTAAAACAGGCAGAATGATACACTTACTCTATACTAATGTAGAATAAATGTACACATGCAAGGGAGTCTCTAAAACAATTCGGGGGTGCAGAAAAAATATTAGAGCTTATAGTTCTGTGTTTTAATTCACTCTTTGTACTCTATTTTTGTATACATTTTATTATACATATACACATTCTATTTATAAATAAATATGTTGGGGACTGTGCTAAAAATTTTTTGCTAAACATTGTCAGATAGTACTAAACAGCTAAATTTGACCCTTGCTTTTTTTCCCCTACCTAAACCTTGGTGGCATAATGATTAAGAGTTTGGCTGCTAACCAAAAGGTCGGCAGTTCGAATCCACCAGGTGATCCTTGGAAACCCTATGGGGCAGTTCTACTCTATCCTATAGGGTCGTTATGAGTCAGAACCGACTCGACAGCAATGGGTTTGATTTTTTGGTTTTAATAACAAATGAGAGATCCTTTATATCAGGATCTACCAGTCAACTTTAACCTTTTTTTAAAAAAAAAACACTGCTTCATAGAGTTCTATTGTCTAAACAATCTGAGTTGATGGGCGTTTATGTGGCTGTTTTGCTATTACAAACAATGTTGCAATGTACACCTTTGTCCTTCTATATATCTTGGCATGATTTTGCCAATATGTTTATAGATTAAATTCAAGTAGTACAATTTCTGGATCAAAGGTTATGTACATTTAAAATTATGATTGATATTGCTAAATTGCTCCCTGAGAGTTTATTGATATTGGCAAAATGCCCACTAATTGACAGTGCCCAAAACAACATTTGTGAATGCCTATTTCTCCACATATCTTCACAGGGACTAATTATTATAAAACTTTACAATCTTTGCCAATGAGGTGAAAAATAGTATCCTGTTGTCACTTGGATATGCTTCTTCAATTTTGAGTGAATTTGAACATCTCTTCATGTTTATAGGACATTTGTATTACATTTTTCATAAAGTACCCATTTATATTCTTTGCCCAAGTTTTTATTGGGTTATTCGGTGTTTTCTTTATTGATTTGTACTAGCTGTTTGTAATTTAAAGACATTAACCCCATGTTTCTCATATATGCTGCAAATTATTTCCCCCTTTCTATGCTAGAAAGGACTTCACCATACCAAGATTATCAATAAACACACTCCTATTTTTAAATCTTATGGTTTCAAATTTTACCTTTAAATTTTTGATCCACATGTAATTGTTGGGACGGAAGAGTAAGGTAGGAATAAGTTTAAGTTTAATTTATTTTCCGAATGGCTAGCCAATGGTTCCAACATCATCGGTTGAATGATCTCGCTTCGCACAATTTTCAGGCAGCTCTGACCACCTTCACTTGAATGCCTTGTGCTGACCGTTTTGGGTGTGATGACAGAGGCCTGGAGTTAGACTAGACACTACTCTTTAGCTTTGGGAAAGGAAAGAAAATTAAGAACAGGACACCTTATAAAAATTCTCACTCTGAGCAGTCACAGACCCCACCTGCCAGGGGACTGAGCTGAGCTGCCCCTGCCCTCTCTGTGATCACTCGCTTCATGTTCATTTGGCAGTTCTTGCTCACTGATGGGATGACATGACACAGCATATCTTTTCTGGATCAGCAAACTTGGCATAGTCACTCTGAAAGTTGCTTTCGTGAAGTACCTTTTAAGAGTGTTCAGGAAAAGCTACCATTGAACAAAATGGCATTAAAAAAAAAACTCATCTGTTTTGTGAAGTTGTGTAGGGCTTTACACAGCCATAGCCTTGGTCCTTAAGAAGGTACAAAGCATTTTGCATTATGGCGTTAATCCATTCGGCAATGGGGGAGGGAGGACTCTGGTAAGATTTTCACTCCTGTTCTCTACGGATATGATAAAAGCTAGAATTGTGGTAAAGGTATCTTTACATCAATTTTTCAATTGCCTAATCTAGGCGGATTGGGGCAAGTGGTGTTGGTGCTGGAATTCAGACCTCAGCTACACAGGCATTGCCACAGGAGTCACAACTTGACATTTCCACCAGTGACTATAAAGGTTGTCAGTCATGAGTTCTCCTTGGTGTCCCAGGATCATAGCCAGCTGCCTGGGGTGCCTCATGAAGTGTGAAGGACACCTCCTCCTCACACCTGGAAAATGCCATAGGCCAGCTCCTGATTCCCATCCCAGTTCTCATCATGGCACTGCTAGCAGAAGCTCGACCTGGGTTCCTCTACACCCTTATGGCAATTCAGAGGTCTGGGGGCGGGGAGCAGCGGTCCCATAGCCTCACTGTACCATGGCTCAGTACCCACTCTTAAAAAAAAAGTTGCCCTCGAGTCAACTCCAACTCATGGCGACCCCATGTGTGTCAGAGTAAAACTGCTACACAGGATTTTCAATGGCTGATTTTTCAGAAGTAGATCGCCACGTCTTTTTTTCAAGGTGCCTCTGGGTAGACTCAAACCTCCAACCTTTAGTGGTTGAGCACGTTAACCATTTGTACCACCCAGGGATTCCCAGCATCCACTCAAACCAAAAATTGTTGAGTCAATTCTGATTCATAGTGACCCTATAGGACGGAGCAGAGCCGTCCCATAGGGTTACCAAGGAGCAGCGGGTGGATTCTAACTGTCAACCTTTTGCTTAACAGCCTTAACCACTGCGTCACCAGGGCTCCAGCATCCACTCAAACCTCCTTGACTCCTTCAGGGGGCATTATATGCTGAGATTGGGCCCACTGAGACCTCATCAGCATTCTGGGCTGGTCAAACCAAAAAACCAAACCAGTTGTTGTCTAGTCAATTCTGACTCATGGCAACCTCATGTGTGTCAGAGTAGAACTGTGCTCCATAGGGTTTTCTTTCCTTTTTTATTAAAATAATTTATTTTATTTTTGTTGTTGTTTTTAAGAATATACACCAATTCAACAATTTCTACATGTACAATTCAGTGACATTGGTTGCATTCTTCAAGTTGTGCAACTATTCTCATCTTTCTTTTCTGAGTTATTCCTCCCTCATTAACATAAACTCACTACCCCCTAAGTTTCCTATCTAATCTTTTGAGGTGCTGTTGTCAGTGTGAACCAATATAGATAGATCTTCAAAGAGCGTAATTCTCAGACAGACATTCTTTACTAGTTAAACTAGACTATTTTCTGGTTTTAAGAAGATGTCAGGGGATATTTTTGGTTTAAGGTTTAATGTTTAAAGATTATCTCAGGGCAATAGTTTCAGGGGTGCATCTAGCCTCTATGGCTCCAGAAACTTTGGAGTCCATGAGAATTTGAAATTTTGTTCATTCTACATTTTCTCCCTTTTGATCAGGGTTCTTCTTTAGCATCTTTGATCAAAATGTTCAGTAGTGGTAGCTGGGCACCATCCAGTTCTTCTGGTCTCATGGTAAAGGGGGAAGTTGTTCATGAAAGCAATTAGCCACACATTCCACTTCCTCCTCCTAGTCTTGACTCTACTTCTTCCTCTGTTGCTCCAGGTGAGTAGAGATGAATTGTTGTCACTTAGGTGGCCGCTTGCAAGCTTTTAAGACCCCAGGAACTATGCTATGAACTAGGAGGTAGAACAGAAGCACTAAACAGGTTATTAGGGATGTCCCGTGAAACGATGACCCTAAACCTACAAACCAAGGAACCAAATCCCTTGAGATGTTTGGTTGTACGTAAGCAGCCTCAGCAGCTAGCTACTCTTTTTGTTGTTGTTGTTGTAAACATTCCATAGAGTTTTCAGTGGCTGATTTTTCAGTAGATCCCCAGGCCTTTCGTTCACGGTGTCTCTGGGTGGATTCAAACTGTCAATCTTTTAGTTAGTAGCCTAGTGCTTAACCATTTGTGCTACCCAGGGACTCCTTCTGAGCTGGTAAGGACCCAGATTTCTATCCAAGTCTGAAGAAAAACCTTCCGAGCTCAGGCAGCCCCTTTCCCAGCATGCTGCATAGCTGAAGCAGGAGGAGAAGATGCCCACTCTCCCAGCAGGGCCCCAGGAGAGATGGGAAGAGGTCCTGCTGGCAGATAAAAACCTCAGCCAAGTGGGGCTGCAGTGAAGGCCTCGAGGTCTCACCTTCACAGATAAGAAACAGAAGCACAGCAACCTCAGTTTGGAAACAATTGAAGATATCATGCTAATCAGAGGGGTCTGCAGGCACTAGACCTGACCAGATTTAGATCCAGTAGTTAACAAAAATCAGATGGCTGAGAATATGGATCTTGTGTAAATAAAAATATGGCCCTGTAGTGTGCAACTGAGCAGGTACAGTGATTTTTTTCCAGGCTGTGGACACTTCCTGTCATCAGATACATTGTTTCGGATAGAGGAAAGTGTGGGTGGGGCTGCTGACTTTTTTATTCACTTAAAATCACTGCAGTTTGCTGAAGAAGGTTGAATGACTCCTACTTTTTTTTTTAATTGTACTTCCGGGTGAAGGCTTACAGAACAAATAGTTTCTCATGAAACAGTAGTACACATATTGTTTTATGACATTGGTTAACAACCCCACAACATGTCAACCCTCGAACTTCTCAACCTTTTTTTTTTGGTGAAAATACACATAGCCAAAGATACACCATTTCAAAAATTTCTACATGCAC
>NW_004443957.1:4024544-4059273 GCF_000243295.1 Trichechus manatus latirostris | reverse complement strand
TTCACAGATTCATTGTTGTTCTTTCCCATTGCATAGTACTCCGTTGTGTGTATGTACCATAGTTTGTTTCTCCATTCATCTGTTGATGGGCATCTAGGTTGTTTCCATTGTTTTGCTATTGTGAACAATGCTGCCATGAACATAGGTGTGCAATGACTCCTACATTTTTGAAAAAGAAAAAAAAAGGCAGTTCTGAAATGAACAGCTTCGCGTCATCCAATCACTAGAGAATTAATACTAGCAACACCATCCAGTCCTCCACTCCCAATTTTTCCTGAAGAATTTAGCCTCACGTCCCTCTATGAAGGCAGAATTTGTTCTTATAATTAGGCGATTCCTTTGTTTCTTTACAAAGATCTGGTGGCACAGTGGTTAAGAACTTGGCTGTTAACCAAAAGGTTGGCAGTTCCAATCCACCAGCCGCTCCTTGGTAACCCTATGGGGCAGTTCTACTCTGTCCTATGGACTCTCTGTGAGTCAAAATTGAACTGATGGCAACAGGTTTTTGTTTCTTTAATGACACTAAACCACTTGGGTCCATGGTGTCATCCCAGGGAAATCATCTTTAACAGCAGCTTCCATCACCTGCAAGGGTGCTAAATGCAAGAAGACCGCCACTTGGCCTCATGAAAGGACCTACACCAAAGTCACGCTATGAAGCTCCCTGTAAAGCTGATCCCCACTATCTGTCTGTCAATCTGTTGCACTATAGTGGCTTTTGTGTTGCTGCGATGCTGGAAGCTATGCCACTGGTGTTTCGAATACCAGGAGGGTCACCCAAGGTGGACAGGTTTCAGCAGCGGAGCTTCCAGACTAAGACAGACTAGGAAGAAAGGCCTGATGATCTACTTCTGAAAATCAGCTAATGAAAACCTATAGATCGCAACAGAAAATTGTCTGATATAGTGCTGGAAGATGAGCCCCCTAGATTGGAAGGCACTACAAAACAGCCATAACAATGGACTCAGATATACCAATGATCATGAAGATGGTACAGGACCAGGCAACATTTCGTTCTGTTGTACATGGGGTCGCCATGCGTCGGAGACGACTGGATGGCAACTAACAAGAACAACAACAAAGCTGATCCACACGACAAAGGAGGAGGCCATTCACGGGGCAGGTAACAACGGGTCCCGTGTCCTGCTGAGACTCATGAAAGGTGCTCCTGTTGAGGACACAACTATCCTTATAGGAGGGAACAGAACCTGCTTTGCACGAAGAGCACCATGATGGTTTGGCTCTTGAAATGTTCCAACATCTGCCTCCCCGGCAGCTGGATCCCCCAGCGGCCTGCCTGTCTGCTCCCTTGTCCATTAGCGCCAAAGCCGGCGCCTGTGGGAAAGCGGCCTCAGTGTAGCAATGAGCCACCAGTCCCTACGGTGCAATGGTGAATTTCTCAATCGAACTTTGTTTAGTTTGGGGGAAACATTTTTTCGGTCCTGAGAAAATCACTGTGGTTTCTCTACTACTCCTATCCTCTGTAATCACTGCTTACAAGAAAGAATTTCACCATTTTCCCATAAAACCAAAAAAAAATGAGGATGCTGAGCGATGTTCTTTGTTTCTTTTCTTACATCTCTCTCAGTTCCCCTGCACCAGCCCCAGCTTGGGGCAGGCCTGCCTGTCCTATCCCTGCGCTCACTCATTCGTCCTCCTCACCTGGCTCCGGCTCCGGCTCCGGCTCCGGCCAGAACCGCCCTGCCGATTTCTCCTAGGCAGGCTTCCTCTTTCACAAAACCCAGCTCACCCCTCACTTCCTAAGTAATACTCTACAAGGGTTGGAAGTGAGGGAATGGTGGCTCAGTGGTAGAATTCTCACCTTGCGTGCAGGAGACCTAGGTTCAATTCTCTATGGGCAGGGTCTCTACCGGGAGTTGGGACCAAGTATAGTTAATAACAACAGAGTTGGAGTAACCTGGGTTCCTTCCGCCCATGCAGGGCAGGGACCCCCGGACTCTGCAAGCAGTGGTGAGCTCACTCCTTCTCTGCAGTCACCCCTGATTTTCCTGCAATTACTCCTCAGGCGCCCCTTCTCCCCGTGGACACTTAGTAACTTCTCAGTTTATCCGTCAGCCAGCAGTCACCGAGCTCCAATTTGGGTCAGTCACAACGTGCACTATTGCTTTGCACTTGCCCCTTTTTTGTAAGTCTTCTAAAGTCATCTCACATGCATGGGCACGTGTGCACCCTCTCCTCCACCAGATTTCTTTCAGGAATTCATGTGTCTTCCGGTTACGTCCTATTAGCAGTCTTCTCCCCAGAGCATCTTAACCACATGTTGGGACTGTCGGGTCTGGGTCCTTCCACTCCCTCTAAGAAGGTGGTGTCAGGGAGTGAGTCACACGTTAGCTAAGGCTCCCGGGTTCTTCTGAATTGTTCTGCTACTGACTCACCGAGAGTGTGGACAAGCCACTTCCCTTTCTCACCCATAACTCCTCTAGCCTCCAAACACTCTCTGTACATCTTGGAAGAATACAGCTAGAATGACTGTGACGTCCTCTATACAAAGGCTGACTCTATCATTCATTGTCTGACTGTCACTTGCAAGAACAAAAGGAGGTGTTATTAATAGTTATGCTGGGACAACAAACTTAATACAGGCTTATCCCTGGCAAACTTGGGATATATGATCACCCTAGCCATGCCAGGTCATGGGATCTCAGGTTAAAACTGGGAAAGGAGCAGGCATTCCTTCGCTTGTCTCTTCCTAGCTTGTGGAGATAAATTAACGTCAGTTTGTGGCAGCCTGTGCTATCCGCTTTGCTTTAGAGAAGAGGACTAAAAATCCAGACTGTCTTTCATGCATTTCTAACCTGCGTGCAAAAAATAATCAGGCACAACCCTTCAACACCCGCAGGCTGATCTAAGAAATGGTGGGTGAAGTTGGACAAAGCTGACACCAATGACAAGGAAGGCTCTTATCTGCTCATTGTAAGTTCCAGCATCAAACATTATGCCATGCCCTGCCCCTCTGAAATTTAAACCACACTTGATGTCCAGCAGGAGTCCCCAGGAGGTGCAAATGGTTAACGCGCTCAGCTGCTAAACAAAAGGTTGAAGGTTTGAGTCTATCCAGAAGCACTTTGAAAGAAAGTCCTGGTGATCTACTTCTGAAAAATCAGCCATTGAAACCCCTCTGCAGTACGGTTCTACTCTGACACAGTGGGGTCTCCGTGAGTAAGATCTGACTCAACAGCCACTGGAAATACTAAAAGGGTATCAAGCATCTGCTTATTTTAGGCGTCTAAAATAAAATCTGGCCAAGTCGATCAAGTTGGGCCCAGAGGAAGGATTAACAAGACCCCTCTGTGGCCTTAGCATCTCCTGAGATTTCAGTCAATGGGGGTGTTTTCGTATAAGTCCTATGTCTGGACCCCCAGCTCTCAGGTCCTTTAAATTCCCTCTCCTGGAAACAAATATCCAGGCAAGAATAAAGAACTAGTATGCAGGCTGCAGTCTCTTGTGGCTCAAATGGTTAAGCACTTGACTACTAACCAAAAGGTTGGTGGTTCAAACCCACCAAGAGGTGGCTCAGAAGAAAGGTCTGGTGATCTGTTTCCAGAAAAATCAGTCAGTGAAAACTCCATGGAGCACAGTTCTACTCTGATTCCTATGAGGTCACTATGAGTTGGAATCAGCTTGATGGCAACTGGTTGGTTTTTTTTAAGCAACCCGCAACCACGGCCAGGAATTGGCAAAAACATAGCTACCCATGCTTGGCTCAGAACCCAGATACCAGGCACTGGGCAGGGATTGGCCCTTGGGAGGCTGTTGTTCAACTCTCTAGTTCCTCAGGCTCTCTGCCTCCTAGACAGAGCCAAGTCAAGCAGGGATCCCGGATAGGGACAGGCCGACCAGCCAAGGCCAGCTCACCCAGGATGAAAGGACTGTGGGCAGGAGCCCAGGCAGAACTTCAGGATGCCATGCCCTGGGTAAAGTCCCCAGGGGAGGTAGGTTTCTGTTGCTCCTATCTCCCAGGGCAAAGAGCACATTTCCCAAAGACTATTGAGCAAAGCACTCAAATTGTCTTCAGCCTGGCTCTAAATGGAGGAGTATGCTAATCTAGCAAGAACCAGTGGGGATCTAGGCTTAAACTGGGCCTCTGTAAGCCTTGCCTTAAAGGGAAGAGAGGTTTGGCCACAGCTGGATCCAGCTGACACTGTCACAAAGACCAGCCAGCCCCTCAGCATAGAATTGGGATCCATGGCCTTTGCCCCAGGCAGCCCCACTGACAACTCCAAAGGGTTTGTTCCATTATCGAAGGGAGGGGAAGAGGGAGATAGTTGTCTGAGTGTATGTATTTTCTTTTAAAATTTAAACAGATTTGAAAATGTCCTTGGGAATACATCAGGCATTTTGACTGTCAGCCCATTGGGTGGGCAACATGTTTAATCTCTGCTCCACCTTGCACGTTGTTGGCGCTTGACAAATGGGCAACAGCGAGTCCAACGTGGTGGCTGCCTACGCAGAAGAATCTAAATGACACAGAAGTGTCTTGTGACATTCATCAGGGCTTCTTTCTAATTAAAGACAGATGGACTGCAGCAATCTGGAAGGATACAGGCAGATTACCTGTAAACTACAGACATTTCTCTTTTCTCCAGTAACAGAAACACAGCATGCCACATTTTAGGGAATATGAAAAAGAGAGCAAGCCAGGAGTCACTGCTGAAAGGAAGGACTGCGCTGGGCTCAGCTGAGGTTCCTTGTTTCTGATTGATGAGACCCCAGAGAGTGTGTTCCTGGGGAGTCGTTGTTGTTGCATGCCATTCAGTCAGTTCTGACTCACAGCGACTCCATGTGACAGAGTAGAACTGCCTCGTAGGGTTTTCTAGGCTGTAAGAGATCGCCAGGTCTTTTTTCCAGAGGAACTGCTGGTGGGTTCAATCTGCCGACCTTTCCGTTAGCAGCCAAGCACTTAGCCATGTGCCACTGGGGCTCCTTCCTGAGGAGTAGTTCTGCTATTATCAGTTTTCATGACAACAAATGGATCATGCACTTTACATTCATTTACACTCGTAGATTCTCTGTCTCAGCGCAGAAAGGGAACTGAAGGGTAGGCGGTTGTTATTGTTAGCTGCCCTTGAGTCACCCCCAATTCATTGTGATCCCGTGCACAATGGAATAAAACACTGCCGATCTTGTGATCGGTTGCAGATCAGACAGTTGGGATCCACAGGGTTTTCACTGACTGATTTTCAGAAGTAGATTGCCAGGCATTTCTTCCTAGTATCTGTCTTAGTCTGGAAGCTCCACTGAAATCTGTTCAGCATCATAGCAACAGCAACACACAAGCCTCCACTGACAGACGGGTGGTGCCTGCACATGAGGTACATTGGCTGGGAATCAAACCTGGGTCTCCCACATGGAAGGCGAGAATTCTACCACTGAACCACGATTGCCATGACGTTAGATAGCTGAGCCCTTTAATCCCCGTGAATTTCCTGTCACTCAGCCCCAAGTGCAGAAGCTCAGTGGGACAGCGTGTCCTAGGTGGTGACAAATGGCTCGGACATTTAAAAAAGATAGAAGTAGGTGGTTGGGGATGTGAGAGGCCAGAGCAGGAGGAGGAACCCCTTCTGACAGGGCCCATCCTCACCACAATTCAGCTTTAAAACTGAAGTTTTCTTTCCTAGGTGCCTTGGCTTCGAGGCCATCCAGATAGACACAGAGGAGGCTGGGCTGTGGGAGGCAGAGGTGCGGGCAGAGCTGGAGTATTGCAGGTTCTCAGCTGAGTTAGCATGAGTCACAGAGCAGGCCTCTTTCTAGTTACACAGAGCCAGTGCCCCAGTTTTGTAACACCACCCTGATGTGCACACAATCGGGCTGATCGCACGCCTGGCCCAGGGTGGCCACTGTACCTGCCAAACTGCCCAGAGACCCCAGTCTCATCCTTATTCCCACCTCTGCTTCCCTGTCTTCTGAGCGTGCAAGCTGCTCCCCTCAGTCCCTGCAGAGAAAGGCTCTGTGAGCCGGCCCCAGCCAGGCAGATGCTCCCCTCAAAGTTGAGGTGCCCCTGCTCACATCACGTCCAGCCCAGGAGGAGCAACCACGCAGAGTGATGCAGCCATGTCGCCTCTTCTCCTGAACACGGGACATGTCGGTTCTCTAGCCAGGTGTTCAGCATTCTTTTGTGCTGGCTTATGCCACAGCCGCTGTGACTCTAATTGGGATGTGGCATGGTCCCCTTAACGTGCCTCGACCACCTTCTGTGAATAAATCCTAAGGATGCATAAAATAAAATGTAAGACAAAATCAGATTGATTAGTTATTTAGTCAGAAAATTGTCAACTTTTTTTTAAGTGACTAAGAGGTATAGGCTGAGTGGCCTTGGATGGCATCTGAAAAACAGACTTGGATAAAAAATGTCTAAGGTTTCAAATGCTAGGCTACTGCGTTGGACGGTATCAGAGGGGGAGCACTGAAAGTTTATAATTAAAGGAAAACAAACACGATTTTCTCATTCCAGCGTTTTCTCATGGATGCCAGATTCAGCAAACCCCAGTGTTCTCCTACAAGGGGGATGGGGTGGCTTTGAGGACCAGGCCCTGGCTAGGAGTGGAGGGTCCTCATCTATGAGGCCTGTCCTGACACTTCAGTGCACTGTGGCAGGGGCTCCTCTGGCACCCACCCCATATCCTGTATGGAGTACAGGGCAGGGCAGCTGGGCAGGGTTGGAGTGACTTCACGTTGCCTTTTTAGGTCCAGGGCCTCCATCAAGGTGAAGCCTGTTGGAGAAATGGACCCACAGCTCAGCCACCCAAACTGGCACACCCAGCACACTTCACCTGCACACCAGCAAGTGACCTACTTCAATCACCAGCAAATTTTACGGAGCAGTTCCTGTGTACAACACATGGTGGCGGACATAAGGATGCAGAAAAACATGGTTTGGGGCTTATGAAGGTGGAATTAGGGAGGTCAGACACGCGCTCATGAGAAGTTCCAGGAGCAACCAGAGGATGGTTGTAGAAAAGAAATGAGTAGGCTGGCAGGAAGGCTGTGAGAGGAAGTGGAGCTTGGGCTGGGACTTGAGGGATAAATAGAATTAAATGGTAACCCCAGAAGATGGGGAGAAAAAGGAGTAGGTAAGAAATGTGCAGGGCATGTTTGGAGAAAGTGGATGCTTCAGGGTGGCTGGATGAGGGCTCCTGCTGAGGGGCAGTGGGAAATAAAATGGTAAAGGTAGGCTTACATTAGCCTTTGGATGTCATCGAAGTCAGGCTGGGGTTTGGACTGTATTCAGAGAGGAATCATTATATGTTTTTGGTAAGGAGGGTTAGCGTCAACTAAACTTCCACCACCCGTCTGTCAGTGTTTCGTACTGTGGTGGCTTGTGTGTGGCTGTGATGCTGGAAGCTATGCCACTGGTATTTCAAATACCAGCAGGGTCACCCATGGTGGACAGATTTCAGCGGAGCTTCCAGACTAAGACAGACTAGGAAAAAAGACCTGACAATCTACTCACAAAAATTAGCTAGTGAAAACCCTATGGTTCACGATAGAATAACTTCTGATTCTGGTGCTGGAAGACGAGCCCCCTAGGTTAGAAGGCACTCGAAATACACAGTGGCTGCAACAATGGACTCGAGCATACCAATGAGAGTGAAGATGGTGCAGGGCACAGCAGCGATTTTTTCTGTTGTACACAGGGTTGCTGTGAGTCCAAGCCGACTCTACAGCAACTAACAACAACAACATTGAGGACTTACTATGTGTCAAGGACTGTGTTAGGTACTGGAGCTACAACCATGATTAAGACATGGTCTTTGTCCTCCAACATTTTATAGTTTGGGGGACAAGACAGATAAGAAAACAGATACTTCCAGTAAAATATGTTAAGTGCTGTGATAAAAATATTCACAGGTTGTCATCAGAGCTTACAGACAAGGCACTGAGCCTGCTTTGGGGTCAGATGAAGCTTGGGAGAGCATCTCTGAATCTCAATTGTAAAGAATAAGTATGAGACTCCCGAGAAAAGTATCAACATTGCAAAGGCCTAGACAAGGGAGCCCTGGTGGTGTGGTGGTTAAGAGCTTGGCTGTTAACCAAAAGGTTGGCAATTTGAATCCACCAGCTGCTCCTTGGAAGCCTTATGGGGCAGTTCTACTCTGTCCTGTAGGGGCGCTATGAGTCAGAATCGACTTGACAGCAACGGGTTTGGTTTTGGTTTTTTTTTTTACAGAGAAGGGAGACTATTGGTGGTGTGGAGCTTTGGTGGGAGATGGGGAAAGCAAGTATGAAACTATGCAGTAGAAGGAGTTTGTACTTTATCCTGAGGGCAATGGAAAGAGGCAGGGAAATGACACCCCAAACCAACAGAGTGGCAGTGAGGAGAGGAGAAACTACAGAGGCAGATCCAACAAGATGAGTCAGGGAAAGGGTGGAAAGTGGTCATTTAGGTAGATGAATCTGGTAGCACCACAGAGGATGGATTGGGTCAGGAAGATACTAGGAGGTAAAGACATCAATTAGGAAACTATAGTACTTGGCTTGGTGTGAGGTGATGAAAATTTGAACCAAGATGGAAGAAGAAGAATGGAAAGGGATAGACATATCCCTTGACAGCTATTGGGGTGGCTGAGCTGCCTTATTGAGAGTGATATGTGTGTTTATCAGGTGAAGGGGTAATTTTTAATGCAGTAAATTGTTCTTTTAAAAATATGTCTATTAATACTTTCTGTTATATGGAAAAAAGAAGAAAGTTTTCCCAACTCCCAAAGACCACCATGGCTAACATTTGGAAGTATTTCTGTCTGGTCGTTTTTCATGTATCAGTTTTTATTTGGTTTTCATATTGTTCTAATCATTCCATGTTTACAATTTTGTATCCTGCTGCATTTAACTTTCTAGTGTTTATATTTGTCTGCATGTTAAATTTATCCTGGGGATTATGAATGTCCATATTCTCATATAAATTTACATGAGGACCTCACTCCACTGCTTATTCTCCTTCCTTAGCAGCAAACTTTGAATATATTGCTTCCTTCCCTTCTTTTTTTTTTTTTTACTTTCTTTCTTTTTTTTTTTTTAATTTATATATTCTAGTTCCCTCCTTGATGCCTACCTTCAAGTTCCCTTTTTCTAAGTCACGGATAGGCTTCTCTTTAATTCTTCAAATATCTTTGTAAAACAAACTCCAGAGGAATTCTCTAAGGTCAAAACTCCCAGAAGTCTTGAGGCACCTGTTGGGCACAGGAAAGACTTTTGGTTATGGTGGTTCTCACTTGGAGGGGCTGGTGGCTGATTACTCCAAGCCAGGGACGGTTGTGAAGGCGAAGAGGAGAGGAAGCAGAGAGTGGGCATGACATGTAAAAGTGTTGCCTAGATTTTCTAGATCAGAAAGTCTCAGAGAGAGGGAGATAGAAAATATTCTGTTTAGAGAAGAAAAAGAGTTGTTGGTTTGTCAACTAAGTCACTGGCCCAGACTTGGAAAGAGAGAGTTCTAACATTATATAATGTTCACAGTGATGTTTCATAAGAACAGGCTTGCCCTTCCCTTGCGGGATATCGTTAATAGGTAGGTTTACACTGCATTTCTCCCTCTCTCTCTCCCTCTTTCTCTTAGCCCAGTGAGGCTTCCAAAGAGGCCTTTGTTTGCTAATCACGCTAACAAGCTGCCATTGTACCATAATGCTGGTCGCTGTTCCCAGCACTTGTGTGTGTATTCCTCACGATACCACCAGGAGGTAGGTACCGTCATCTTGCCTGTTGTATAGAGAGGTTACATCACTTGTCCAAGGTCACACAACTGGTAAGTGTCAGAGCCTGGATTTAAGCACAGTTCACCCGACTCCAGAGTCTCTCTTAACCACCATACCTTCTTGATGTTATGCTTTTTCAACCTCACAATTGTCAAATGGAGGATATACTGCAGGAGGAATTTTATTGCACAGATACACCTGACATTCAAAGTTTTTTCAGCTTGAACGTAGACTATGAACCAAGAACTCTAAATTTTTGTAGTTCAATTTTTGATGACTGCTTTCTTTCCAACCCAGGATAACTACTTGCCTTTTCCTAAACTGTCCAGAGAATTACTGAGGGCTTTGCCTTAGCAGTGAGCCTGGCCTTAGAGACGTCAAGGTTTTGCATTCATCTGACATCCACGACTAAGGACTTCAGAGTAAGGACAGTGTGTTCCACCGGCCTAATCTAATTAGGGCGCTGTAGCAACTGCTAATGTCTGTCCCCTGTGTGTCACAAGGAGTCCACACTCCATCCCCCAATGCCTCTCTTCCTGTCTCTTTATCAGCTACGATAACAGAGGATTTATAGAGCTGGGAACTTTAAAGATCCCTTTGGTAAGTCTCTTGGTGAATTTCCCCCTATGTCAGAGCCCTCCCTCAAGTCCACTCCTCCCACTTGCCACATGCTTCCTGCCCCAAATGTCCAGGTTTTCATTTAACCATGATATAATGAGCTATATAAAATTAAAAACAGCTAAATACCACCTTATTTACAGTAATTTTCTATTTTCTGAAGTCATCACAAAAACCTCTCCTTAACAACGTCGACCTCCAGACATTCTAATCACCAACAAAAGCCAATCACTACAACCACAATATAAATCAACCTTCAATGTCACTGAACTGTGCATGTAGAAATTTTTGAAATGGTGTATCTTTGGCTATGTATATTTTCACCAAAAAAAAAAGGTCGAGAAGGGAGAGGGTTGACATGTTGTGGGGTTGTTAACCAATGTCATAAAACAATATGTGTAATACTGTTTCATGAGAAACTATTTGGTCTGTAAGCCTTCACCTGAAGTACAATAATATATATATATAAATCAACCTGAAGCTTTGCCCTCTCGCTCTAAGGATAGCGTAGGCTGGGACGGTGGGGGCAGAGAGAACGCTTAGTTCCCTTTCCAAAAACTGGGGAGACTTAAAAATATCTCCAAGTAAGCAACCAGGGTTCAGAGGAATGCTTATTTCCACTTGCAGGAAGCTGGTTTTGAGATGAAGGCTCCTGGGTGTCCTCAAACCTATACTTGGTTTATGGCTGAGGCTGGCGTGTGACGACCAGATACATTTCCATCTGGGGGAACAACCTGGCCACCGCCCTTACTCTTCTTAAGGTTGTCCATATGATGTCTTCTTGTTATGATGAGGTCTTAAAGTGAGACATGGATGAATTGATGGCCGTTTCTACCTAGAGACTTGAAAGTATTCTTGTGTTTTCGTAAGAAAGTTTAAATTCTCCATACTTGAACCTCTCCAGCCCATTCTTTCTTAAAGGCAAAATCTCTGTACAGTTTGAATATTCAAGTAGCTAAATAAAACAGTCTCAATTTACTCTCCAGTTACCTTTGAGTCAAAGTCCAACTCATAGCAACCCCATGTGTTTCGGAGTAGAACTGCACATAGAGTTTGCAATGGCTGTGACCTTTCAGAAGTAGATTGCCAGGCCTTTCTTCCAAGGCACCTCTAGGTGGATCCGAACCACCAATGTTTCGGTCAGTAGCTAAACGTTTAACTGTTTACACCACCCAGGGACTGCCAAAAGGATGGACAAATCAATCTTAGAAGAAACGCAATAAGAATGCTTCTTCAAAGCGAGGATTGCGAGATTTTGACTTGCTTATTTTGGACACATCATCAGGAAAGATCAATCACTAGAAAAGGACATCATGTTTGGTAAAGTCGGTGAAAACGAGGGGCACTCTCAATAAGATAAATTGACACGATAGCCACAACAATGGACTCAAACATACCGACAATCACGAAGATGGTGCAGGACCAGGCAGCGTTTCATTCTGTTATTATAAAGTCATCATGAGTTGGAGCTGACTCAATAGCGACTAAAAACAACCAAAATTTACTCTCTAGAATCCCATTCCACACATTCCCAATACTCTTAATTACTCTTTCCCTCAACCTCTAATCCAGCCCTTCAGCAAATCCATTCATTTAGTAGATGTTTATTGAGTGTTTGCCTACGTCAGTCGACCACAACTCTAGGCACTGGAATGAACAAAACACAGAAGGTGCTTGCTTTCATAAAGCTCTTATTCTAGCAGGAGAAAACTGGGAGAAAAAAAGGTAAATAAATAAACAAGAAATATATCAAATCGTGAGAAAGCTATTCAGGAATTTAAAATACAGCAATACGATGGTAACGGAGAGTCTACTTGGATTGGATAGTCAAGAAAATGTGTCTGCTCCACCTCTGAAATATTCTAAACCCCATCACTTCTCTCCATTGCCATTTCGACCACTTGGGTCCAAGCTACCGCCATCTCCCACCTGGAACCCTGCAAAAGCTTTCTAATTGTCTACCTGCCCCCTCCCTTGCTCCACTATAATCCAGTGTCCATATAGCAGCCAGAGAAATGCTTTAAAATTATGTATAAGATCATGTTACCCCCCTGCTGTGCATCTTTCAATAAAATGCAATGCATTACCTGACCTTCAGGGACCCATGTGTCCTCTGCCCTTCCCTCCAACCTCAACTCATGCTTTGCCCATCCTTGCTGATCGCCCTCTTTCCAGTCCCTGAACACAGAAGCTTGTTTCCACCTTAGGATATCTGCACTAGCTGTGATCTCCCTTAGTGTCCTCCCAGACCTTTCTAAGGCTGGATTCCTAAGCATTCTGGCCTCGTCTCAAAGGTCACTTATGCGGGGCCTTTCCTGAACACCATCTACAGTGGCTAGTCACTATTATATCATTGCTTTATTTTCTTCATAGCACTTATAATTATTTGATATTTCCTTGCTCCTTTATGGAAACCCTGGTGGTGTAGTGGTTAAGAGTTCAGCTGCTAACCAAACGGCTGGCAGTTTGAATCTACAGGTGCTCCTTGGAAACCCTATGGGCAGTTCTACTCTGTCCGATAGGGACGCTATGAGTCAGAAGCAACTTGACAGCAATGGGTTTGGTTTTTGGTTTTGGTTGTTCCTTTATATGCTTTCTTTTGATATCTGCCCCCTCCACACACACACACTCCATTAAGATGTACGTTCCATGAAAGCAGGGAGTTCTCATGCTATCTTGGTGCTGAGAATAGGGTGTGTCTGGCTCACACAACACACACACACACACACACACAAAAACCAAACCTGTTGCCGTCGAGCCGATTCTGACTCATAGTGACCCTACAGGACAGGGTAGGACTGCCCCATAGTGTTTCCAACGAGCGCCTGGTAGATTCGAACTGCTGACCTTTTGGTTAGCAGCTGTAGCTCTTAACCACTACACCACCAGGGTTTCCATCTGGCTTACAGTAAGTGCTAAATCAATGCTTGTGGAAAAATGAGTGGAATCTAAGTCACAACTGCACTTATTCCCTAACTCATTTTAATTCATTGTCCCTTTTGCCTTTCCAGGAAATCACTTCCTCACAATCAATTTTTCAAAATCTTCCCCTTCATCTTTTATAATGTTTTTCCCTTTAATGTTGAAACTTCATTTTAAGACAAATTGAGGGTATACACTTTCATTCTCTTTTCTAAGTCTAATATTTGTGAACAGCTACCAAAAGAAAGAGCAATGCTAATGTTGAGAGGCAACGGAAACTGGATGGCCATTCTTAATCTGCCTGTCTTTCTTTTCCACTATGCAAACTGGACATTACTGTTTGTCCATGGAATAATTAAGGAATAAACGTGCATAATAAATTTCATTCAAAATAACACCAAGTATGTATCATGGATATATTTTCTTTTCCATGTTTATCTATACTTGCTCAGTTGTTAACACTTGACTTGAAAAAATTTCCCTTTGAGGGAGTATCAATACCCCCCCTCCCCATCCCATCTCCAATCAGTCACAAAGCTACTCTGGGAAAACAGCGCTCCCTAATAACTGACACCCAGCGTGTCTTAGCCCATGTTGGTTGTTTTTCTTTTTTCATTCTGTCCCCCTCTTCGGAATACCTGGGTGGTGAAAATGGTTAACGCTCCCAGCTACTAACCAAGAGGTTGGCAGTTCGACTCTACCCAGAGGTGACTCAGAAGAAAGGCCTTACTTCTGAAATCTCTGCCACTGAAAACCTGTGGAGCACAATTTGGACACACATGGGGTCACCATGAGTTGGAATCGACTTCACAGCAACTGGTATTCTTCTCCTTGCCTCCCACTGAAATAGATTGTCCTTAAAAGTATGCATTTTCTTTTTCCTCTCGTTGTCTGAGGCAGTCTCTTCTACACCCCATGTGTATGTTTGTACACACACACAGAGACACACACACACACATGCAGAAATGCCACTCTCCTCTTTTATCTTCCTCATTTCTCTTTCTTTCTTAATTTTTGGTCATGATCTCAGGAACATTTCTATATATTTCATTGGTGAGCTAAAACTGCTTAATAGAAGCTGACACACCTAGGAATAACAGGACCTTCCAAGGCATTTTTATCATGAACGCAATGCTGCTGAGTGTAGCAAATAATTAACGTTTATTGAGTAATGATTGAATTAATTGAATAATTCACTGAATTCAAGTAAGCGATTGAATTCATGGTAAAGGTTTCAAATGCTGTTTTTCTTTGAGCTGGGGCTATTTTTTACACAGACAGTGCCAGCCACTAGCACAATGCCCAGCACATTGTAGTCACCCAAGTTACATTTGTCGAATGAATGAATGAAGAGTAGTCATACTTTTAAAAAGTTAAATTAGACATAATAAGAGCAAAACTTATTATCTCTAAAACCCTTGAAAGTGCCTAGATATTCTCTTCAGAATCTCAGCAAAATCATTTCTCAACCTCTTCATCCATCATTAAACCTACTTTCCCTCTATTTAAAAAAATACTTCTTCAATATTTTTGCTGTTTATTACTGTGATTATCGAAAGATTATTCAACTCTATTCATTGCGAATATAGACTATTTCAGCTACATGATAATTTAATAAGATTTTTAGAGACTAGGAACTTAATCCTCATCTATTTTTGACATTGTGTTCATGAGAAAAATGCATTCTAAGATCCAAAACACAGAATTTGCCTATTGATTTTGGAAAATACATTTTATAATTTGGGTACTTCCTGGTTTTTGTTTTTTCCCTCTAATGTGTGCCATAACCCCATATCTCAAAATAATATAATGGGTATCAAATTTCAGTATGATTTTCTCTCCTATTTAAGTCTTTTTTTTTTTTTTTTTTGCTTCCAAATTACCTGCCCTTACAGTCATTCTTTTATACTTGTTGAGTATAGATTTAATTATTGTCATATGCAGCAAGTCTCTGCTTTTTATCAACTTTAATTCCTGGAAAGTTTATGACAAAGTGAATTGTCTTAAAGTAGATTACATTTTACCATAGAAATGACAATACAATTGAGAGTTTTATTCTTGACTCAACAGCAAATGAATTTTAGATATGATCATAATATGTCAAAAAAGCTAAAACACAGCAGTTTTTAACCTCTATAATCAATTGCAATAGTAAAAATATGCCCAAGCCATTTAAAATGAGATTAAGTAGATTATATAGATTTGTAATAAGAGGGGCTCTGTGTGTATATGAGATATCATAAAAATATGGCACTAAAATCCTATCTACCTAAAACTAATATATTAGCTATAATTGATTAAATTGTGAGAAATATCTGGTATGGTGGAAAGAGAAAGAGAATAGGTTTTCATTCTTTTCCTGCTGATAGTCGTATACGACTTTAGTAAAATCATCGAACTACCTCATTCTCCACGTCTTTAAAATGAGAGAGTGGGACTGGAGAATTTTAAGATTCTGTGTAAGTTAAATTTCTATAATTTAATTAATCAATATTTTACTTGCTGTACTGGGTTGACTAGACTTTCCTCAAAATTCTTTTTCTCACTGGCACCCCAAAATGTGACTTTATTTGGAAATAGGGTCGTTGCACATGTTATTAGTTAAGATGAGATCATGCTGGATTATGGTGGGCCCTAAATGCAACAAGGCTGTGTCCTTATAAGAAGAGACACAGAACAGACACAGGGAAGACGTCATGTGATGACGGAGACCGAGGTGGGGGCGATGTCTCTACAAGCCAAGAAATGCCAAGGATTGCCAGCAACAAACACCTAAGAGAAAGGCATGCAATAGATTCTTCCCTAGAGCTTCAGAGAGAACATGGCCCTATAAATACACTGATTTTGAACTTTCAGCCTCCAGAACTGTGAGAGAATAAATTTCTGTTGTTTTCACTAAATTTCAGTTTCTTACGGCAGCCCTGGCGGGTGAATACACCTGCATTCTTACAATGTCAAATATCTTTAATGGTGAATAGATGAGATGAAAATTTGATTTTTTTTTTTTTTTTGAGCTACATATCGTTTCTGAAGTATAGGGGATTTGAAATTACCCAGTCGTTTACTGTGGCACCCTCATACCTGAAGCCATCATTAGGGATTTGGTTGTATTTGGAGAAGAGCAGAGGGTTTGGGGACTTCTTGTTCAGCTGTCATCTCCTGCCTCCATCCTTCTCCCAGCCTCACCCTTCAGGCACTCACATGCACACACACACACACACACACACCCACCATGGCCTCCAATAGACACACCAGGGCCGACCTGAGGGGGAAAGAAAGCCAGCAAAAGCCAGCCAGCGGGGTAGGTCCAGAGAGGAGAGGTAAAGCTTAGGCGTGTGTATGGGCTGGTTGTCCATTAACCATTTTAGGGCAGTAAAGATTTCTCCGTATTCCCTTGCCATGTATCTGTGTATCTCCGACCACTATGTAGCAATAGCTTCCCCGCAGAAACTTTGGAACGGAGATAGAGCCACCTAGAAAAAATGTTTTCTGTATGGGTTCACTTGAAAGCATTGAATGAGAGGAGCAATTGAAATCCCGCAATTAAAAAACAAAAACAAAAAAACACAGCTTTATGGCTTTAAAATATAAAATTTCTGTTTTCCATCTCTTCTCCTGGTAGTCCATCCTTCACATCGGCACCGGATCAACCTTATACAAGGACACTCGAAGTTCACAGAAATTCAGTAGTGCCCTTGCACTGGTAAGATGAAGTTGAAAAGCGTGAGCTGCCTGCAAGCGTCTCAGTCCGCCTCCAGGCCTCTCTGCCTCGTTCCCAGCGCTAACCCACTGCTTAGCCAACTGGCCAAGCAGCTCGCTTTCCTCACGCACATACCTGGTTGTTTATTTTTTGCCTCTGTGCCTTTGTTTCTCATGCATCTCTCCATCCAAACAAATTGCTTTCCTCCTTTGGGACTTGAAGGAGCCCGGGTGGCGAAGTGGCTGCCAACCACCAGCCGCTCCAGAAAAGAAAGATGTGGCAGTCTGCTTCCATACGGTTTACAGCCTTGGAAACCCTATGCGGCAGTTCTACTCTAGGGTTGCCATGAGTCAAAATCGACTCGACCAAAACGGGTACTGGTTCAAAGTTCTTCCCAAGTCCAAACCTAGACCACTCGGTGGGCTTGTCATCCTGTACAGATAGTCCCTGACTTACAACCTATTGAAGGTACGTCAACCTCACTTACGACTTTCACTTTCTTTTTTGGTACGTCTTACCGTCAGTAATGTGTGCAACATACAATGAATGTTGCAGTATGCAATTTGTGGATGTTATCATTCTCATGCCAATCCCCCAAGACACATAAAGATTGGATTTATAAAGATACTGATAGTAAAAGGCAATAACGATGAAGAAAAAAATGAAGTATCCGATTTATGTCAGAACCGACTTAGAACGGAGTCATGGGAAGGGAGCCTTGTCAGAGTTGGGGACTGCCTGTACTTCCTTAGGACATCGCTCTGCTCTGCTGCTGTGTGGTGTGCTTAGTCCACCTACCATTGTGTTTTGGTAATGGAAAGAGGAACCAACAAGTGCTGAGGACCTACTATGTGCCGGGCACTGTGTCTGCATTCTGATACCCATTCTCGCATTTAATCCTCACAACAATCTTAGGAGGTAAGCATTACAATTTCCATTTTAACAACTAAGAAAATAGAAGCTAAGTCTAACTTAGTTTTAGTAACTCAGCTAGAAAGTGACGACTAGTCAGAATTTAAGCCCAGAAAGCACACAGGAAGGGTATAAAACCAGAAACCAAGAGATCTCCAATTCAATTAACCTCTGTGAACCTCATTTTTTCTCATTAGCAAAGAGGGGTAACAATACCCATCTCACAGAAACATGCAAATTAACGGAAGACCACACTTTTGAAAAGCTTCATCTGCTGTGGAGGTATTATTTCTCTTGGTCCCTAGCACACTCAGACGCTCGATAAATATTTATTGCTGGAATGACTTCTATTTCTTCTCTTAGGAGTTGCAGTCTCTGTTAGTCTAGCATGCCATGTCTCCCTGCTCTTAGGTGGTCACAATAATATTCATGTTTTCAACTTCGAAAAAGAAATCATGCCATGATCTGCCAAAAACCATTTCCTGCTCCGGAGTGATCCAATAGACCATCAGCACTTGCCTGCACACATTTGCAAGCATTGCCTAACCTCTTCAGGAGATTTCCTTCTAGTATTTTGTAGTCGGTATTCATTAGTATTGAATATACCATGGACTGCCAGAAGAACGAACAAATCTTTCTTGGAAGAAGTACAGCCAGAATGCTCCTTAGAAGCAAGGATGGGGAGACTTCGTCTCACATATTTAGACATGTTATCAGGAGTAGCCAGTTCCTGGAGAAGGACATCATGCTTGGTAAAGTAGAGGGTCAGCAAAAAAGAGGAAGACCCTCAGTGAGATAGATTGGCACAGTGGCTGAACAACGGACTCAAACATAGCAAGGATTGTGAGCTAGGGCGGATTAACCAGTCAGCAAGGTATGCATAGGTTTAATTGTGTTTACTTACTAATCTGCAGTGCACAATTTCACACGAGTTTCACCACATCTTTGATGCAAGTAAACCCATGCATACCTTGCTTGTTGGGTAATCCATCCCTGATTGTGAGGATGGAGCAGAGCCGGGCAGTGTTTGGTTCTCTTGCATGTAGGGTTACTATAAGTCAGAGGAGACTCGACTGCTTTTAATAACAGCAACAATTCAGTAGTGCTAACGAATTCTAATGTGTAATGTTAGTTTGCTTCTCCTCCTTGAAAGATAACAATTGTCAATAATCATTGGCCGTATCTCCTCCTTGTAGGGCCCACTTCAATATTCTGAAACCCCTTGATAGGGCTTGATTATCAACCTTTCCTCCCCAGACCAAGCCACCTAAGAAAAGCAGTATTGGCCATATGCTAAGTCATTTATTTTTTCTCAGAGTTCTGCTGTTCCTTTGCTTGATAATGGTAAGTGAGTTGTGGCTTCTAACTTCTCTTTCCACACCTTCTGAGGATTTCTGTATTAAATTCAGCATCTTTTATAGCCTGGGTTACTGCCATTTGTTTGGGCCCTCATAGCTGTCACAGTCTTCAGGGTTCCTTCTTTCTGCTGGTCTTTCCTTTAATGATTAACTACCTTTAAATAAACACCAGGTGCTGTGGAGTTGACCCCAACCCACGTGTGTCAGAGGAGAACTGTGCTCCATAGGGTTTTCACTGACTGATTTTTCAGAAGTAGATCACCAGGCTTTTCTTCTGAGGTGCCTCTGGGTGGACTCAAACCTCCAACCTTTCAGTTAGCAGTCAAGTGTGTTAAGTGTTTGCACCACCCAGGGACTCCTTGTCCAGCTTAGCGCCTTGCAAACACATCCTCTCTGTGTATTCTTATCCCAATATGATTTTGACTCTCAGCTTTCTTGTTTAACCTTTTAGAAATTTCCCAAAGAAATTTGCCCTTGTGTATTTAGAGTTCCTATCTCTGAACCTCTGTAGTCAGAACTTATCCTTCATTTCTGCGCTGTTTCTAAATTTCCCTTCATTGGAAGAGTAACGTCAGTGACTCTTTACTTTGTTTAATTGTAGTTTTAATAGCTTGGATCCTTTTTGCAGGAATTCTTGCTTGATCTTCAGAGCTCCTTTTCTACCACAACTGACTTTACAAAATCAAAGTTATTTTTAAAAAAGAATGGCACAAAAATAGGCATCAACAGCAATTTTGCTCATAAAGTCAGTAAGTACTAGATGAAGATTTTATTTCCCCACCATACATTCCTGCTCTATAAGATTGCCCAGTAATCAAAACAGAAATCTCACCCAAATAAATCCATTCTATGGTATGCAACACTTTTTCCTTCTCATCCAATATGCAAGCTTTTTTCACCCTGTCTAGTTCAACTCTTCATAAATATTAACTGGTCCCATTGATTCATCGTTCCATTTTACATCCATTAATACACATGTCTCTGGATGGACATGAAATGGTTTATCCACTTTAACCAGGCGCATCGATTCTCCTTTCTAAAGATCACTTACTTTAGAGAAGTCAAAGGAATCGTAGTTCTCTCTCTGCTTCCTTTTACTGCTCTCCCGAGGAAGAGCCGAAGGTGAGAGGAGTCTTCCCTCTCCACCTCTCTGGCCCTCACGGTGCCTCTTCCTTTGCCCTAGTAGCTTCTCTGTCCACTGACAGGCCTCATCCCTGCACAATCCTCATTCCTTAGTGTCCACACAGGCGCGGCGCTGTTGGAGTTGCCTGCCCTTCCCATTGGTGTGGGTTGCTGTCGTTCTTGGCCCTTGCATCCTCCTAACACTTAAGTGGAGATATGCAAAGGCCAGGGACACTTAGTGGGTTATGACTGGATTGCTAAGGGACCAGGTGGACAGTGGGTCAGAGCCTTGTTGCGGGTGATGGCAGGTCTTCCTTCGTGACCAGGTGAGACACTCTGCCAGCTCAAGGTAGACAGAGGTGAGTGCTTCACTCTTCAGGCGGTGGTCCAACAGAACTTCCTGGGAAGGCTGCCTTCCTTTAGTTAACTGCATTAATAGACACATCTCCAGTATGGCGGACGTCTCTTCTTCTTGGGGCCACTTGAGACAATGGACTGTTTCTGTGTTTCTTGGGTATAATCTGTCTGTGAAATCATTTGCTTACTGGCTAGACGAGCTGAACATGTGAGAGCTTGAAAGGTAATTAGGATATAGATGCTCAGCAGACCCACTTGTTCCAGCTGTTCTGGAAAGGAAAGCAGAAGTGTAAATGGAAGAAAGAGGCAAGTACAAGATGACAGAACAGAGGGCAGTGGTGGAGGTGAGAACTGAAGTTCAGGGTTTCTTACCATTAGTCAGAGATTTTTTTTCAGGGAAATAATAATAACAATAATAATAGTTAATGCATTATGCTCTTTTATGTGCTAGGCATTGTTTTAATAGTTTAAATGTATTAGCTCATTTAATCCTCACACCAACTGTGACAGTCCCGATTTAACAAACAAGGGGACAGAGGGAAAATAAGTGATGAGACCAAGGGCATGAGGTGAGAAGGACTCTGGAGCCAGGACACAATCCTGGCAGTCTTGATCCAGAGTCCATGCTTATCCTCACGTGTGTGTGTGTGTGTGTGTGTGTGTGTGTGTGTATGCATGAGAGAAAGAAAGATGTGTGTCTCTAGGACAGACACGAAGATGGTGATAAGCACATGGCTCAGGGCTCCAAAGAATATTCCTGGGCCTAAGTAATGGCTTCTAGAGATACCATTTATTGTATTCTTACAATAATCCAGCAAAGTTTTACATTTTACAATGAGAAAACAGAAACTCAGAGAAGTAAATTACAGAAGACCACTCAGGTAGTAAGGGGAGAGCCAGAGTTTGAATCCCGAGGCCATGCTCTTCCCAGCCACCCACAGCCTCGATGGAGGGGCCTCCCATCTGGGCAAGTGCCTGGGTCAGTCAGACTAGGCACCGTGTTTCAATTTTCATCATCAAAAGAACCTCGTACCCTATGATGCCTGGCCAATAATTTAATAAGATCTCTCTCCTGACGCTGGAGAACAGAGTGGACTCCTCTTTGCTGATCATTTTTAGGCCAGAATATCAGGCCAATACTGTGGATTTTTTGACATATTTCCAGAGCTAAAGAAAGTGATAGTCCCTGAAAAAGGAGCTGCCAAAAATGCAGCGTAAAAGATGCTGCAAGAGAAAACTTCTACTCTTCAAATTAACTTGGGATCTGCCTGTTCCTGCCCTTCTTCTTCAAGGAATTTTCTAATTAGCCAGAAGGTAAGAATGCCATCTGGGTCCTAATCTGGACATCAGATAGGATTCAAACTTGACTGACAAACTCGAAGGTGGCCTCAGGCCACAACATTTTGCATGGGGTTTTGTGTGAGGGGTAGCCCTGGTGGTGCAGTGGTTAACAGCTACAGCTGCTAACCAAAAAGTTGGCAGTTTGAATCCACCAGCTGCTCCTTGGAAACCCTATAGGGCAGTTCTACTCTGTCCTGTACGGTCCCTATGAGTTGGAATCTACTCAACAGCACAGGTTTGGTTTTTTTTGTTTTTGGTTTATCTGAGGAAGGATGAAGGCGCAGGTAGCTGAAGGTGGAACTGAAATGGGGAGCCAGCCTGGCGCCTATCTCAGAAATTGGCCTCCAGCCCAGCATCATAAATTCACAGAGCCCCCAGGCCAGAGGGTCCACAGGCCTGGCTGCAGGAACTGACCCCCGATGGCTCTGGGAGAAGGGTCAGAGCACTTCTGCTTTGGTGGCCAGTGACAGAGTCTCACAGAGTGAAGGAAAGGCCCACTCCTCACTTCATAAGTGGTTGGCACTTGGAGAGAGAGTTGGCGCTGGGGGTCCTCACTGAAGGCAATGGGAAGACTGTGGCCACAAATGGGTGAGGGTGAGAAGCAGAGCAGAACAACATAGAGGCTGTTCGTGAGCACCTGTGAGACGCCCCTCCAGGCCCACAGACACACTGGAGGGAGGTGTAGGGAACCCACATCCAGTGCTCCCTTGGTGTGTTAGGGGCCCAAAAAACCCCGAAAAACCCAAACCCATTGCTGTTGAGTTGATTCCGACTCATAGAGACCCTATAGCCCAGAGCCTGTGAAATCTGGGTTGTCATCTTAATGTGACTCATTAGTATCCCCAAACAAGTGGGGCCTATGGAAGTGTGACTTGTAAGAAGAACACCCCTTCAGTGGGGTGATCTGGAAAATTAGGGATGTGGTAGGCTCTCAGCCACCAAACAGCCTTGGGAAAGGAGGCAGTTTTCCATTAGTGCTTGAGGATAGACACTCATACATACATTTCTGCACGAGGTTTAGAGATATAAATGTAGATATAGATCTTTTTTAAGACAATGTCTTAGGGCTTTTAGTTCCAGGATCGTGGCTAGGTCAGAGTCCCTGGAGTTTTGAGTACAGAAATGAAAACACACAAAGTGGAGGCTCATGGGAGCGCTCGTCCGACCAGAGGCTGGAAACACGTGGGCAGAGGCTGCGGGCAGAGTAAAGGGCACATTCACCTTGGCAGGAGCTCTGCTGTGGATTAACCCCGGGAGCTTCCCATGGTGCCTGGGCATCCAGGACGTGTTTACAGGGATCCAAATAAAGACTCATGTCAAGGACAGGGGTGGTTGAGTGTCCAGGAGCTGACCCTGTGCTCCTATTCAGGCTCTCAGCTTACCTGCCACTGTCCCTCAAGTTCCCAAGCCGGTTGTAGAGCCAGACCCCATGCAGCTGAGCAGCCCCTCCTGCCCCTTCACTAGCCAGACCACCAGGAGTGCTGGGTGCAACCCACATACCTGCTAAGGCTTTCATCTTAATATTGTGTCTTGGACCTTTAATTAAAGGGTTTCAGGGACTCGATTCCTAAAGGAGCTGGTATAGAGCCAGGTCCTTATAGCAGACATCTACTTGCTGGAAAACTGAGAGCGCCAGAGAAAGTTGCAAGGGTTCCCCCTTTTTTCCTCAGGTTTGGACAATGCTCTAGAAGATAGTCGGCTGTAATGAGAATTCCATTCCACATCTATTATTGTACTTATACATTCTCTCCCCTCGTGTTCTCCTTATTCTTACCCCAACTTCAGTTCCTGATCTTGGAAAAAAATAAAGTTTTGTTTTTTTTTTGCTTAGTATAACCCTCCTTTTAAGAGTTTGGCTGCTAATCAAAAGGTCAGCAGTTCGAATCCACCAGGCGCTCCTTGGAAACCCTATGAGGCAGTTCTACTCTGTCCTATAGGGTCGCTATGAGTCAGAATCAACTAGATGGCAATGGGTTATAACCCTCCTCAGCAGACTATTAGACCCACTACCTGTAGCAGCAGCTGTAGCAGCCACAGCAGGGGGTCAGAGCGTGGTAAGGGGCATGGCTAAGCCTGTTTGATGGAAGCAAGAGCAGGAGGCCCCTCACAGCAGCTCACGTCTTCCTAAGCTCTTCCCAGGTCTTCATTATTCCACCAGAGAGGAACACTGCCTTGCAGTGTTCACAGTCTTCATCTCGGCACGTAGCAGCATCAGGGGATGCCTTCTCCCACTCACCTCTTATCCATCTAAAAGGGCACGAACCTCCTATTTAAAATGTGACTAGCAGCCCTTGACACAACCTTTCTCAACTTCCCACCGAAACACCTTTAAAGACCCAGCAACGGGTGAGAACTCACAGCAACACTGAAATCTAACACTGGCAGGCAACCTAGGAGACTGTCCGCTAACAACCAAGGAGACAGAATTGAATTTAAAAGCGAAATAAAAGCTGAGCATACTCTCCCTCATTCCCTGAAACAGAGCCATGCAACTTGTGTGAAAAGGTAGGGAGATGGTTTTCGTCTCCTACTTCCTTTTTGCCCTCTGGCTCAGTAAGCCTAAAACTGTACCAATCAGAAAAGTGGGCATCTGGTCCTCAGTGAGTGAGTTTTGCAATTTGAGGAAGGCTAAATACTACTTTTCCAGTGCTCTTTCTTCCGACCTCTCTGTTGAGAGATTACAGTTCCCAAATATCAAATTAGTTGGGGTAAAATCGATTCCGGCTCATGAAGACCTCATATTTGTCAGAGTAGAGCTGTGCTCCCTAGGGTTTTCAGTGGCTGGTTTTTCAGAAGTAGGTTGCCAGGCTTTTCTTATGAGGTGCCTCTGGGTGGATTCCAACCTCCAACCTTTCAGTTAGCAGCCAAGTGTGTTTACCATTTGCACCTCCCTGGGCCTCCAATTCCCAGATAAGTGACTGGGAATTGTTTGGGGGAGGGGGAGACGGGTGGTGATAAAGGACTCTGGTAGGGACTACAGGGAGGAAGCCACGTGATAGCAGTGCTTGCTGGGGATCGTAGTTTCTCATTGACTCCATTGGGCCAACAAGTTAGTGGGCCAGGCAGTGAAGGTGGAAGAGCTCACTTCAGGATGACTAAGCTGCATTAGATGAGCGCTTGGTAGACCCTGGGAGTGAGGTTGGGAGATGGGCCACCAATGCCCACCTGCACTTCACCTTCAACCTCCTTATCCTCATTAATGCTTTGCCACTTGATCTGTTGAAAAATGAGCTAGATATTTTAAGGTTTCTTATCACTTTTTTTTCCCTTTCAATTAATGCTTATACTTTGACCAAGTTTTGTTGTATACATGTCAGGACTACATTATTTAAGAAATAAAACATATGCTTGTTATCTATATCATTCCTAAAGATTAAATCCTTAATCCAGAAAATATTACTTTCTGTGGCCCATTAATTTCTCCAGCCTTGAAGTTTAATTTCACTGAAATTAATTTTATGGTATGTATTTACTTTTTGTTTCTGTTTACCCGGTGAATTGGCCCAGTCTGAATTTTTTGAGTTAGTATGCCTGTTACAGACAGCACATAGTTGAATTTTCTAGGAAAATGTAAATTAATTCAATAAAAAGTAGATGCCCTAATAAATCAATAGCTACAGAAGATACTAGACAAGTTGTCAAAGGACTGGATTCAAGAAAAGCAGAAGGTTCCAATGGGTGTATGGTTTATGGGTGAGCTTTTCAAACTTCCAAGGAGCAGTTAATACCCATACTAAAAAAATCACTGGAAAACACAGCAAAATATGTACAACTTCCCAAATCAATTTCTAAATTGTGTTATCTTGTTAACAAACCTGGTGAACCTAGAACAAAAACAGCATCTACAAACCAATCTCATTTATAAGTACAAGTAAAAAATTTAAAAATGTTTTAGCAAATCAAATTCAGCAATATATTAGAACGATGATACATCTTAGCAAGGAGATCTTATTACAGAAATGCAAGGATGGTTCAATACGATGAAATTAATAACATATTCTGTGACACTAAAAGGTTTGAGAAAAAAATGATAGTCTCAATGATACTGAAAAGGTATTTGGTAAAATTCAGCATTCATTCCCAATAAAACCTATTAATATGCAAACACTATATCACAGTTCAGAGCCCTAGTGGTGCAGTAGTTAAGAACTCGGCAGCTAACCAATAGGTTGGCAGTTTGAATCTACCAGCCGCCACCCCTTGGAAACCCTATGGGGCACTTCTACTCTGTCCTATAGAGTCAATATGAGTCAGAATCAACTCGACGGCAACGGGTTCAGGATCTCACAGTTCACAATGAAATAATAAAAATCTTCCCGTTAAAATCAGGAAGCAGACAAGGATGCTCATTAACATCACTATTACTAAATATTTTCCTAGAAATTTACATTATAAGACATATAGAGAAAATAATAAAAATATTAAAAAGAAGAAAAGGTATTATTTGCAAATTATGCAATTGTCTAAAAAACTCTGAGTGTAAAGTAAAAAAGAAATTATTTATCAAATATATATTTGAGAGACAGTAAAGCTTGATAACCAAAGACTGCCATTTGAATTCTGATTCTGCTGTGTGACTATGGATGAGTTATTTAACTATTAAGGCTAAGTTTTCTCACCTACAAAATAGCTATCATTATTGAGCGCTTACTTTGTGCCTTGTGCTTACTTTGTGCTTTGCCAGGCATTGTGATAATCACTTTACATGCATCCCATGAAGGAAATACTACTATTATCCCCATTATGCAAATGAGCCTTGGAAGAAAGACGTGGTGATCTAAACCAAAAACCAAATGCATTGCTGTCGAGTCGATTCCAACTCATAGCAACTCTATAGGACAGAGTAGAACTGCTCCATAGGGTTTCTAAGGCTTTAATCTTTTTATAGAAGCAGACTACCACATCTTTCTCCCTCAGACTGGCTGCTGGGTTCAAACCGCCAACCTTTTGGTTAGCAGCCAAGCACTTAACCACTTTGCCACCAGGCTCCTTCCTGGTGATCTACTGCTGAAAAATCAGCCATTGGAAACCCTACGGAGCACAGTTCAACTCTGACACACATGAGGTCCCCATGAGTCAGAGTTGACTCGATGGCAACTGATTTGGTTTGGCTTTTTCATCCAAATGAGAAAACTGAGGCCCCCAAAAGCACAAGTGACTTGCCCCACATCACACAGCTAGTAAGTAATAGAACTGGGATTTGAATCCATGCAGTCTCACTTCTTTCTAACCACTAGGCTACACTGTCTTTCCTTTGTTTCACTCTGTAAAGTTTAGCTATTATTATTATAACAGTATAAAAAAATCAATACCTTTCCTATATACCAGTAATAACCAATTAACAACATATTTAAAAGACTAATTATATTCAAAACTGCAAAACAATGTAAAATCCCTAGAAATAAACCCAACCAAAAAAGTTTAGGGTTCGTACGAAGAAAAAAAAATTAATGAGGGCCATAAAAATATTTTAACAAAAAAAGAGATACACTATTTTCTCAATAGGAAGACAAGCAATAGGAAGATGAAAATTCTTCTGAGATAATTTATACAGTTAAAGTAATTCCAACTAAAAATTCAAAGGGATTTTTTTTTTTTTTGGAATTCAACAAAATGATACAAATATTTCATTTGCAAGAAAAAATGAGAACAGCCAAAAGTTTTTGTAAATGTACAATAAGGGGAAGTGATTGCACTGGCAGAATTCAGAATGTTTTCTAGAACCTTAAAATTTTCAGTTGTGCAATCTTACATCTAGCCATAGCAACGAAATAAAATAGAAAGTCCAGAAACAGGCACGAATAGGTTTAGTATGTGATACAGGCATTATTTCAAAAAAGAGGGAGGGAAGGAGGATAAATCATTTGATAAAAGATTTTCTAAAAATAAAGTCTCAGAAAAGAAACAAATGATAGATTCTCCTGTTATACATTTTAAATATATGTCAAAAATACAATTTCAAAAATATAAGTTTCATATTTATTTAGTGCTGCTGTAACAGGACTATCACAAGTAGGTGGGTTTAACAAGCAGATAAGGTGCGCTGGCTGGAAATTGAATCCGGGTCTCCCACATGGGAGTCGAGAATTCTACCACTAACATTTAAAACTTCTGTAAACCCTGGTGGCATAGTGGTTAAGAGAGATGGCTGCTAACCAAAAAGTCTGCAGTTTGAATCCACCAGGTGCTCCTTGGAAACTCTATGGGGCAGTTCTACTCTGTCCTATAGGGTTGCTGTGAGTCAGAATCCACTCGACCGCAATTGGTTTTTGGTAAGTAAAAAACGTAATGGATATAAACAAAATTAAGGATGACAAAAAAAAAAATTGGCAAAATACTTGCAATAAATATAACTCTGAAGATTACAATCTTTAACAGGTAGAGAGCACTTAAATTAACAAGGGAAATACTAATATCTGTAGTGAAAAATAGGTAAAAGCAAATGGAAAATTTACCAAAAAAAAAAAAAAAATACACATGGCCAACTAACATTTGAAAAGATGCTTGACCACATTAATAATCGAAGAAATGCAAATTAAAACTACAAAATGCAGGACCAATCCCATAGGGCCTTGAAGGCATTGTAAAAACTCTGGCTTTTTCTCAGAATGAGAATCCATTCTTGGGTTTTGATCAGAGATGATCTTACATTTTAAGAGAATCTCTCCGGCTGCTGGGTGGGCTGAGAATAGACTGGGGGTAGGGGACAAGGGTGGAAGCAAAGAGATCAATAAGGAGATTGCTGCAGAAATCCAGGTGAGCAATCATGGACTTTGACAAGGGTGGTAACGTTGGAGATGGTAAGAAGTGTTTGGATTTATCTCCATTTTCAAAGTAGAGCTAAGCAGGTTTAAAGAGGGATTAGATACACAGTGCAAGGAAAAAGAATCAAGGATGACTCTGAGGGTTTTCGGAGGGCCACTTGGAAGGCTAGGATCTCCATTTACTGAAATGGAAAATACTTCAGGAAGAGCAGGTCTGATGTGTGTCTGGTGTGCAGGTAGGTGGGTAGAAGAGTGATGATAATCAGTATTTTAGTTTTGAATGTGTTGAAGTCGAGATATATGAGACATTCAGGTGGAGATGTCAAGTCGTGAGATGGAAGAGTCTGGAGTTCATGGGAAATATCTAGCCTGGACATAGAACTGTGGGAGTCATCAGCCTATAAATGGAATTTAAAGCCATGAGGCTGTATGAGGTCCCCAAGCGTGTGATTATAGGCAGAGAAGAGAATAGATCTGAGTAATGAGTCCTGGGCCCTCCAATGTTCAGAACATCAGGAAGGTGAAGAGAAACCAGGTGAAGAGAAAGCTGACTGAGTCCTAGCCAGTGAGCTTCTAGGAGAATCAAGAGATAAGAAACTTTCAAGAAGGAAGAAGCGATCAACTGTGACAAGTGCTGCCATAGGTCAAGTAAGAAGAAGACTGGGAACTGACCACTGGATCATTGGTGACCTTGGCAAGAGCTGCTTCAGTGGAACTCTGGGGACAGAAGTTTAATGGAACAGACTCAGGAAAAATGAGAGGAGAGAAATAAGAAATGGAGTGTAGACCATACATTTGAGGCATTTTTGCTGGAACGTTTCCTTATTGATAAGCATGATCCAGTAGAGAAGGAAAACAGGTGATGCAAAAGAGAGGAGAGAGGATTGCAGGAACCGTGTTCTGGCTTGGACTATAATGGGATGAAAGGTCTTAGGTACAAGTAGAGAAGCAGGACTTAGGTGCATGGACAGTTTATCCAAGGTAACAGGAGGAAAGGTAGAATATATGGATATGGAAGTTGTCTTCCGATAGCTTCTATTTCCTTAAATACAAAGCAAGATCATCAGCAGAGAGTGAGGTTGGAGGACAAGATGCTGGATGCTTGGGGACAGAGAATGCATGAAATAGTCACTTAGGAAAGTGAAAGAATGAATCAAGGAAATAGGATGGCCAGGCAGCACCAAGAACCCCTTTGAAGTTTATGGACATGATTTTAAAGTGTGAATATGATTTGTTCTCCAGCCGCGTTCAGCTGAGCAGGTGAAGGGTCAGAGTTGGCAGAAAGTTAGACTTTATCAAGTTTTTTTTTTTTTTTTCCCCTCAGATGAGTAACATGAAGGAAGAGAGAGACAAAAGAAATTATATGCAAGGAAGTGACCATACTGGGTATGGAATCTGAGCTGGGTAAGGGGGAAGCAAGGCTATGAGGTAAGGAACAGTGAAAAGAGGCAGAATCAATGGATTGCTGGTCCTATTAGTGACAAACAAGAGTTGGAGTTGGGGTACCAGAGAGTGAGTTAGAAAGATAAGAGGCGGTAGCTGTTGAATGGGATGCTTGACACTGAGGCTATGGAAGATACCATTATTGGGAATGAGAACATTTAAGGTAGAACCATGTGAGTAGGTAGCTGTATGGGGTGGAGTCCATGGTGGAGTGGAGAATAACATCATTGGAGAAGAGGTCCAGGAACTGAGAGTCCAGAATATTAGAAAGATCACCTACAAGAGTATTGCTATCACCAAGAATTATGACATAGGCAGTGTTGGAAAACGGCTATGTGAGCCATAGCTAACATCTTTAACAAATGAAGGAAGTGACATAGGGAGAAGCAGATAATTGAAGCAAGGGTAGCAAATGTTCTAAATGAGTTTCTAAATTGGTGGCACTTAAACAGGGAGGGTGGTCTGGAAGCAGCAACAGGGAGAAAGCAGAATCTAGAGACCACTTCCAGGCCAGGTAGTCAAGATGTGTAGGAGAAGAATGGGCTACTTCATAAAAAGGCCGCAGGGAAAGCTGTGTCAGCAGGGGACAGCCAGGTTTATTAGGAGCAAGAAGGTGACAGGAACGACCCCAGGCAAAAGGCTGAGGATATAGGAGATTTAGCTGATGAACACGTGTGAATCCCAGAGGGCACAGTGGAAAGTGTTTGGAAGTGGGGGGAGTGGGAGGTGGGTCAAGTTAGCAGAGCTGTGTGGGGATGGAAGTCTTGGAGATGACCTCTGAGTTTTGGAATGAAGGGCAAGATGAGAGTGGTCCCATTGATCACCACGGCCAGCTATGGTGATGAGGCTGGGGGTGTTGGTGGGGGAAAGTATTGATGAGGGTCTTTCCAGGAACTGCAGAATGTCCTTGGCAGTCCCTGGTCATTCTGTTGATGGAAAGTGGCGGAGGTGTGGAAAGCAGAGGACTGTGCCACATAAACACCTGGAGCGTCACCCACTTCAATCCTATGAGGGGCATGGAAGATGCCAGATGAGGTGCATCCTTACCTGGAGCCTGTGGAGCTCTTGGCTCCTCTCCTCCCGTGGTGGAGGTGAGGAGACAAGGAGGACAGGGATAAACCAAGAAGAGGAAGCAAGCTGGTGAGAGGTCAGGAAATTGAGCCCTCTTGTTTTGGACCCCTAGTGACATAGTAGTTAAGAGCTACCGCTGCTAACAAAAAGGTCGGCAGTTTGAATCCACCAGCTGCTCCTTGGAAACCCTATGGGGCAGTTCTACTCTGTTCTATAGGGTCGCTATGGGTGGGAATCGACTCAATGGCAACGGGTATTTTGGGTTTTGGTATACAGCTTGTATAGCTTGATAAGTTCTTTTGGGGGGAAAGTAATTTTTAAATACGTATTGAAAATCTTACGATGATTCCTACCTTTTGTTTTAGTGATTTCTTTTCTTGGAGACTATGGTAAAGAGATAATCAGAGATGTAGACAAAGATACAAACGTAGAGTGTTCATCATGATTTTTTATTAATGACACCAAAATAAATGAAAGAAATTAACAGTAAGGAATGTGTTCAGTAAATTATGACTATTCATACTTTGGAATAGCAGGAAGCAGTTTTTTTAAATTATATTTTGCAAGAACGGTAATAACACAGGGAAATTGTTGTTATGTAATATTAATAAAAAGCAAGGTATAAAATGATATGTATAATAAAATCCAAATTTAGAAAATAAAAATGCATAGGAAATAAACTGGAAAGAAATACACTTAAAATTAACAATCCTTTGTGTAGCCTGGTAGAATTATGGGTGGTTTTGTTTCCTTCTTTCTAAGTTTCTGTACTTTCTGTTTTTTTCTACAAGATTCTATACATTACTTTTTCCAAAAAATAACGACTTTATTGAGATATAATTCACATACTGTACAATTTAACTATTTAATAATAAAAATAAAGACTTTTTAAAGTATTGGATGAGGATTATTCAAACAAATAAACTATAAATTAAGTTGCAAATTTAAAGTTACATTGCCTTTATCTCACACTCTCGTGTATTTAAAAAAAAAAAAAAAAATTGGCATCCAGTCAATTCTGACTCATAGTGACCCTACAGCACAGAGTAGAACCGCACCATAGGGTTTACAAGGAGCAGCTGGTGAATTCGAACTGCTGGCCTTTTGGTTAGCAGCTGAGCTCTTAACCACTGAGCCACCAGGGCTCCTCAAATCCAATAGTTGGTTTATTTTGCTAAATTGGAACCAAGCTAGAATATAAATCAGAGTCTAAGAGGCATAGAAAAACAGTGGTGAGCTACAAGATAAATACCCCAAATTATGTGCAGGTCAGAGGCCAGTGTTTCCGCCCCTATCTGTTTTGGGAAGAGAGTCCAAACTCTTTAGGGGAGACAGAACAGTTCATGCCCTGTTCTTCACCCCATTCCTGTCCTCAATAGCTTTTTTTCCCAAAAAAAGAATAAAGAATACTCAATGAAAACTATTAAAATGCTTGGCAAAACTACACAGACAAACATAGAGGCCAATTAAGTATAAATATTTCATACCAGAGCTGTCTTTTTGACCCAGCTGCTAATATCACCCGGCCCCAGGTCTGAATGTTTGGATGACAACCACAGCGCAGGCAGAGGCTGTGGGCCAACTGCAGAGAGGCTCCATGAAGAGCATTCACATCTGCCTGAGGAAGCTTGTGGGGTTGCTTCTCCTGAAGCCACCGGGTGGGGGTGGGGGTGGGGGGAGGAATGCAGCTCTCCAGCCATTTCCCTAAGCCTGGAGAAGATGATTTCTTTCCTTCAGGAATTAGTCCTTCCCCCATCATCACAACTTATTTTTTTGGTCTATAACAGAAGAGTCCACTCCCTTCTTTGGATTTCAAAACTCTTGGTACCTTTCTGTCCAGTTTTTTCTTTTTTTCCTTAACTGCATTAGCTTTTAAAAATGAACACATTGGTTAACATTATGCGAAGACAGCTGGCTCTCTGGAGGAGAACTGTGGCCGTGTGGTGTAGTCCCGGGGGTTCGAGGGTGGCCCGGCCTTCGGTGCGTCAGTCATGCTGTATTCCTGCGCCTCCTGGGCTTCGATCTCTCCATCTCTAAGTGTGGATGACGACTCGTGCTGGGATGTGAGGTTGTTGTGAGGATTAAATGAGCGAATGCTTTCTAACCTGTTACACTCTGTACAGTTTGAGACGATGAGGTCTCTCCTTACTTGGCTAAATGCTATACACTCAGTACTCTTGAGGTAAAATGGAAATAAAACACTTTGTAAAGCAGTAACCTCTTTAAAAATGACTATGTTAACCTGTCCATACAAAGATTATACAAACTCGTTGTTGATGTTAGTTGCTGTGGAGTTGGCTCTGACTCATGGCGACCCACGTACGACAGAGCAAAACGCTGCCGGGTCCTGAGCCATCCTCATGATCATTGGTATGTCGCAGTCCATTGTCGCAGCCACTCTGTATTTTGAGTGCCTTCCAACCTAGAGAGCTCATCTTCCACCACTATATCGGACAACATTCTGTTATGATCCATAGGATTATTCACTGGCTAATTCTGGGAAGTAGATCACCAGGTCTTTCTTCCTAGTCTGTCTTAGTCTGGAAGCTCTGCCTAAACCTGTCAATATGAGTGACCCTGCTGGTATTTGAAATACCAGTGGCATAGCTTCTAGCATCACAGCAGCACACAAGCCACTACAGTACAACGAAATGACAGACGGGTGATGGTAATGACTCTTACAGGGCAGGAAGTGCACTTTGAGTTATTGTTTTCTAGGCGTGAGGATAGGAGTTACTTTCACTCATCTATACTCTTTGGGCACCAAAAACATGTATTTGTAAGATGGCATTTGATAAGGAGATGCCACTTTATAGACTGCCTGCCTGTTTATTAAAAAAGAAAGAAACTATTTAAAAATCACGGTTGAAAATCTCCATCTCCAAAAACAGGGTGGGTTAGCTTATCTGAAATCCCTCCTACCACAAAACACCTAGAAACGCTGAAAAACTGTAACCAACATCCGTTTAAGTGCATTATTTGAATTCCAAGAGAGTAAGCAGAATCCCTGGAGTGAAATAAAAACACGAGGATGGATGTGAATACCTAACGGTAAGCAAGAGCTGATGCTGCAGCTCCAGGTGGTGGAAGGGGGTCCGCGGATGCGATGCGAGGTCGCCAATCTTATTAAACAAGAGGACTTCTTTTTTCATTTCTTTTCATTCCTGCCTCCCTTCCCTTCCCGTCTCCTCCCCTCTCCTCCCTTCCCTTCTCTCCTCTCCCCTCCTCCCCTTCAGTCCCCTTCCCTCCCCTCCCCTCCCTTCTCTTCTCTCTTGCCGTCTCTTCCCTTCTCTATTTTTCCTCTCTCCCTCCTTCCTTCCTCCCGCTCCTCTCCCTCATTTTCTTCCTTCTCTCTTTCCTTCTTTTTGTTTTTATTTTGAAAAATTTCACATATACACAAGCACAGAAAACTAT
>NW_004443957.1:3993451-4024444 GCF_000243295.1 Trichechus manatus latirostris | reverse complement strand
TTTTTGGCGGGTTGTTTTTTTTCTCTCTGCTGAAGTATTTTACAGTAAAATGTAGACATGTCATTTCATTCCACATACTTCTATATGCATAGGTATTTTCTTAGAGTATAATAATAGAGGTACAAAATCTAAAATCAAAACATTTAAATAAAAGCCCTATAAAATTCAACTTAAGCTGGAAATATTTGTATGAACTCATTTGTTATTGTCTCTAAGGAGAAAAGGTCTAGCAAAAGTGAAAACTCAGTAACAAGGAGGATCACTAGCAGCCGGATTATGGTCGCTGAATTTCATTTCTCATTAAGAAGAACTACAGCTCCTTGGAGAAATGGCTTATCCCATGTATGGGGTAAGAGATGTACAATATGAGCCTGAGATATCTTGTAGCACCAGAAAACAAGGATGTAATCAAAGACTAACAGGGTCATGACAGAATGGACACAGTAACCAACTTGAAGGGCCTCTTCTGGTCTAAGATGGCACAATTTTTGCATCAAAAGGAATAATGGACTTTTGCTTCTAACCAAGATGGAGTAACAGGGTTCAGATTTCTCCTCCCAGCTGAAATAACAACAAAAAGACAAAATATATGAAAGAATCGTTTTCAGGTCTCTGGATATCAGGCAATGAAGGACAGTCATCGCTGAGAAATGTCAAACAAACAAGGTGTCCTCGCTTACTGCCGTGAAAGAGTGTCCAGGACACAGCACAGGGAGAGGGTACCCAGATGGAGCTTGCCAATCCCAGAGATCAAGAACAAAGTGGGAGTCTGGGGAGGCCAAGGTGGCCAGAGTTCATAGGACATAGTATCAGAGGAGAGAGAACAGCACTGACTGAGTATTCTGAAGATCTACAGATATTTCCCCATGAGTTCCTCATAAGTGTGAGGAAGCTACCTGAGGCTGTGGAAAGAACTATTTGAAAGGATTAAAGAGAACAATATCTAGCACTCACACAGGGTTGAGAATAGGGCCCATTCCCACCAGACAGACTAGAAAACCTCATAATTCACAGGGCATTGGACAGAGTACTCAGAAAGATCTGCCCTAATCATTGAGGAATAATTAGCCCTGGGATAAATATTGCTGAGGTCCTTTCTAACAAATCTTAAAAGCAAGACTTGAAAGGATTCAACTATTTCCAGATAACTTCACTGAATCCTAGAAAAAAGCTCAGGAATATTTATAGCAAGATAAAATTATTCAGCACTCAACAAAGTAAAATTTACAATGCCTGGCAGCCAATAAAATATTATTAGGCATACAAAGAAGCAGGAAAATAGAACATATAATGAGGAGAAAAATTAATCAATTGACACAGAACTCACATAGATGCTAAAATTAGCAGACAAGGACATTAAAGCAGTTGTTATAATTGTATTCCACATGTTCAAAAAGTTAAGATGAGACATGGAAAATATAAAAAAGATTCACATCAAACTTCTAGAGATGAAAACTACAATGTGTGAGGTGTAAAATATACTGAATGGGATTAACAGTAGATTACCAGTTGCTGTCAAGTTGACTCCAACTCATGGCGACCTTTGTGTTTCAGAGTCGAACTGTGATCCATGGGGTTTTCATGGCTGTGACCTTTCAGAATCAGATTGCCAGACCTTTCTTTGGAAGTGCCTCTGAGTGGATTCAAAACACTAACTTTTCAGTTAGCAGCCAAGCACTTAACCATTTGTGCCACCTAGGGACCCTTTCCAGTAGATTAGACATTGAAAAAGAAAAGAATTAGTTGATGTGAATAAAAACTATCCAAAATAAAACACACAGGAAAAAAAAATTTTTTTAAAAATGAAAAGAGCACTAGAGAGCTGTGAGACAACTTCAAACATTCCAATAATAGAAGGCTCCAAAGAATGGAGATGGGGACAGAAAATTATTTGAAAAATAATGGCCCATTTTCCCCCAAATTTGATGAATTTGATGAAAACTATAAACCCACTGATCCAAAGAGTTCTACAAACCTGCAGCACAAAAATTACAAAGACAACTATACCATAGTACATCATAATCACATTCCTCAAAACCAGTGATAGGAGAAAAATCTGAAAAGTAGCCAGAGAAAAAGACACGGTGTGTGTAGAGGAACAAATATCAGGATGGTAGCATGGGAGAAAATGCAAGCAAAAAGACAATGCAGTAACAACTTTAAAGGACTGAAAGACAAAATAAAAAAACTGTCCACCTAGAATTATATACCCAGAGTATATTTTTCAAAAATGAAAAGGAGATAAAAACTTTTTTTGATACAAAAGCTGAAAGAATTCATTACCAACAGATACGTACTAAAAAACATTTAAGAAATAAATAATAGCAATTTTGCAGAAGCTCCTTCAGAAGAGAAGGAAATTTATTCTCACACCAACACTACTTTAATACCAAAACCAGACAAAGACAAGAAAACTACAGACGAATGTCCTTTATAAACAGAGATGCACCTATTATTGATTTTAAAAAAAGAGCAAAACCTCTCAGCAAACTAGGAATAGAAGGGAATTTCTCAACTCTTAACAAAGTACATATATGAAAAACCTACAGCTTTATATCATACTTCAAAAGTAAAATGTTTTCCTCCTAAGATCAAGAATAAGACAGAGCTGTCTGCTCTTACCACTTCTATTCAAGATTGTAGTAGAAATTCTTGCCAGGGCAGCCAGGCAAGGAAAAGAAATAAAAGGCACCCATATTGGAAAGGAAGAAGTAAAGCTCTCTCTATTCTTTGTGACATAATCATCTACGGAGAAAATGTTATGATTTCTATAAAAATGCTGCTACCACTAATAAATGAGTTTAGAAAGGTTATGTGACATTGGATCAATATACAAAAATCATATTTCTACTAGTAACTATTAGAAATGATTCACACTCAATAACTAAACTAAAGGTTGGTGGTTCAAACCCGCCCAGCGATGCCACAGAAGGAAGTCCTGACATCTGCAGCACTCCCCGCCAAAAAACCCTACGGAGCAGTTTGACTCTGTAACACAAGGGGTCTCAATGACTTAGAATCTACTTGAGGACAACGGGTTTGGTTTTTGGTTTATTGTGCTCATGGGTCAGAAGATTCAATATTGTGAAGATGTCAGTTTTCCCCAAGTTGATCTAAGATTCAACGTCACCACAATCAAAATCCCAGCAGATTCCTTTGTAGAAATTGAAAAGCTAATTCTAAAATTTATATGGAAACTCAAGAAACCTAGAACCATCCAAGTAACTTTGAATAAGAGAAACAAAGTTGGAGGACAAAGGCTACCTAATTTTAAGACTTATTATAAAGCTATGGTAATCAAGCCATTGTGGTATTGGTGTAAAGACAAATAGATTAATGGAACAGAATAGATAGTCCAGAAGTAGACTCACACAGATTTAGACTACTGATTACAATAAGGGTATCAAGGCAATTCAGTGGAGAAAGGATAGTCTCTTCAACAAACAATACTGGAAAAATTGAATACTCATGAGCAAAAAACAAAAGTTGAACAACAACAAAAAAAACTTCAATGCATACCTCAAGCCATATACAAAAATTAACTTAAAGTGGATCTTAGACCTAAATGTAAAACTTAAAACTATAACACATCTAGGGAAAAAAAAAAAACAAGAAAAAGAATCTTTGTCACTTTGGGTTAGGCAAAGATTTCTTAGATACAGCACCAACAGCATAATCCATAAAAGAAAAAAATAAATTAGACTTCACCAAAATTTAAAATTCTGCTCTTTGAAAGACATTGTTAAGAAAATGAAAAGACAAATCACAGACTGGGAGAAAATATTTTTAAAGAATATATGTGTAAAGGACGTGTACTCAGAATACATAGAGAATCTCAAAACTTAGTAACAAGAAAACTAACAATTCAATAAAAAATAGGCAAAGATTAGTTCTCACAAGAGAAGATGTACAGATAGCAAATAAGCACAAGAAAAGATGCTCAATATCATTGTTATTAAGAAAATTGCAACCATAATAAAGTACATATACACGCTTATTACAATGGTTAAAATAAAGAAATCAGACCCTACTAAATGTTGGCAAGATTGTGGAGGAACTGGAACTCTCATACTCAGCTGGTGGAATGTAAAGTGGTGCAACCACTTTGGAAAACAATTTGGCAGTCTTTAGAAAGTTAAATACTGTATATACTTACTGTCTGATCTAATCATTCCATTACTAGGTGTTTACCCAAGAGAAATCAAAGTCTCTGACTACAGAAAGACTTACATATAAACGTTCTTAGCAACTTTATTAGTAGTAGCCACAAACGGGAAACAATCCAAATGTTCATCAGCAGATGAATGGCTAAACAGATTGTGGCATATCCATACGGTGGTATACTACTCAACAATAAAATGTATTGACTCATGCAACAACACTGATGAATCTCACAATAATTATGCAGAGTAAAAGAAGTCCGACAAAAACAATAGATACGTATAATTCCATTTACATAAATTTCTAAAAAATTTAAACAGAAATGGCGTCAGTGGTTGCCTGAGGGTGCAGTTCAGGGGAGGAGCAGGTAAGAGGGATTACGAAGGAGAACAAGGAAACTTTGGGAGATGCTGGATATGGTCACTATCTTGATAGTGGTTTTATGACTGTATACATATATCAAAACTTATCAAATTGTACACTTTAAATATGTCAAGTTTATTGAATATAAGCTTGTTAAAAGATTCTAAAAAGAAAAAAAGAACAATGGTGACAATTAAAACTCATAAAATATATAACAATTAATGTGTTTAGTTTATAACGATAAGAAGAACATATTGGTTGCCACCAGAAGTCACTAAAGGTAACTTTTATCATTATTCTGAAAATTGATAAGGAAGGAGAAAAGTCAAGCCTTTATAGTCACTTTTCTCTGAAGGTTTTAAAATAGTTGATAAGGGAAAATTTTTCTTGGTAGAATTCCAGCTAATAAATGCAAAAGGAATTATAGAATTAGATCACTTTGCAGTCCCTGATGAATCCAGGCAGTGATTATTCATAAATGCTAAAACCATGAGGTAAAAAGCTCATGGAGAATTTTATAATGATAGAATAAGGCCAGGCACCATCTGAATCCACTGATCAATCTTAGCCTCACTAAAAGTGAGACCAGCAGACATTATGTGCCTCCTGATGTGATGCAGGAGAAAGTACACAGAACTATCTATGAAGCATTAAAAAAAAAAAAAAGAACCCAAATCTTATCAAACATCCATATTTTACCATTGATTGAGGGAGGCAGAGGAACCAGTTAAAAAACTAAACTTTGGGACAATGATTCCTATTAACCCAAGTCACAAGAGACTGATGCCAGTATATTAATTTATGTTAATCAGAGCTGTTCAGATATTTTCTATAAATGGAATATTCATGTATTTTCTTTTGGCAGTACCCTCTTTATACTTTTCTGGCAACCAATTATCTAAGAATCTATCAAGCTTCAACATGTTACTTAGTGAATATGAAATCAGAGCATATAGAGTTGGGTGTTCTTGAGGGTATTTGATCTTGGGTGCAACAGAGCTCTATGGATTAATTTGACTTCACTCCAGGGAACTACATTCAATATCCAGAAGAATCATGCTCTTAGATATGTTTTTGGATTTGTATATACCCTCAAAACTACATTGTGTTTTTTTGTGCGGGGCTCTGTATATTTTTAATTTACATAAATGATAGATCTCATCATGTTTATATGCCGAGTATGTTGTTGCTGATGTTAGGTGCTGTCGAGTCAGTTGCGACTCATTGCGACCCTAGGTACAACAGGACAAAACACTGCCCGGTCCTGCACCATGCTTACAATTGTTTTTATGCTTGAGCCCATTGTTGCAGCCACTGAGTCAATCCATCTCGTTGAAGGGCTTCCTCTTTTTTGTTAACCCTGTACTTTACCAAGCATGCTGAGTATAGGTCTATTTTATTATTCTAGCTGCTGCATGGTATTCCATCAAATGCGTAGGGCCCATGTGAATTCTCCTGGTGGCAGAAATCTATTTTGCCCCCAACGTGTTGCTACCACAAACAATCCTGCACTGAGCATCCTTGAACATATCCTGTTATAATCAGAGTTTATCTGGGTATATGCCTAGACGTTGGATTCACTAAATACTGAAGATTGCTCTCTGGGGTAACTGTACCAGCTTATACTTCTACTAGCATTTCATAGGGTTCATATTTCTTCATATGCTCAATAACAATGGGCATTCTTTAATATTTTTCCCCCAATCTGATGGATGCAAACTGGTATCTCACTATTGTCTTGATTGCTATTTCTTTGATTTCCAGTGTGACTGAGTATTGTCTCGTATACTTATTAGCCATTTGGGTTTCCTCTAGTGCAAATTGTATCTTCATATCGACTGCCTATTTTTCCATTAGGTCTCTCTCCTAGCTTTTTCTTCTTTTAAAGATATCAGTTCTCCTCCAAGTTAATATAGTCAATGTGATTCTGATCAAAATCACAGCATGACTTTGCCTTGTGTTAAAAAAACCAGTTGCCATCAAGTTGACTCCAACTCACGGCAACCTCATGTGTGTCAGAGTAGACCTGTGCTCCACAGAGTTTTCAAAGGTAGATTGCTAGACTTTTCTTCCAAGGTGCCTCTCGGTGGACTAGAACCTCCAGCTTTTTGGCTCGTTCATTGTTTGCACCATCCAGGGACTTCTGTCTTGTGTTAGAGAGATTTTATACATGGCATTCATCCACTCAGATGGTAAGCTCCCAGAGGGCAAGGCTGCTGTCACTTTTGAATCTCCCATGCCAGAGCCTCAATCAGGGCAGGCCTCAATAAATACTTGTTGATTAACTCTTTGTATGAGCTGAGGGGCAGGGAGATGAGGATGTCGCTGAAAAAGCTGACCACTTTGTAAAAGGCAGGGGCCAGATGTGGTGGTGGAGCTGGCTGGCAAAGGCTAGACAGAGCAGGATGAGCAGCAGGGGTGGGGCTACGACACATGGGGCATTGCTTGTGGGATCACCATGGAGAAAGTTCTGTTCTGAGGGATTAGGACAAATGGCCTTCATAATCCCATTTCTAAAAGAAAACAACAGAAACGACAACAAAATCTACCATGTTTTAGGTAGACATATTCCGCCTGAGAGCTCCATTTTCCTCTAGTTCTGAGGGTGAGGGTCAGGCTCAGTCCGGAAGCTTCCATGAGCTGTGGCTAGTGGCTGCCTTCGACAGTCTTATAGCAAGTCCTGTTCTGGATGGCGGGGATGTTAATGTCATTTCTTAGAAACAGCAGACAGCACAGAGAGCATGGGAAGAGGCTGTTCTTGGGCAGCACCTGCCACCCAGATTGCACGCTCACTCTTCTTGAGTTCCGTCTTTATTCTGCCTAATAAATAGCAGAAGACTTCAAAGTTTCTCTAGTTAAGAGCTGCAGAGACAGTTATTCTGCCAGTGCTTGAATGAAGACACTGGATTTTGCTTAGCTAGCACGCCACGCTGAAGGAGTTGAACCTGATTACTTTTAGCACGTGGATGGTTAAACTTACAGGGCTCTATGATAACAGGAATTATCTTACATTGTACTTTTTTGCTTAAGGGTGTGGGTCTTATCTTGGCTTCCCAGATAGATTGCAAGCTGTCTGAGGACATAAACCGTGGATTATACCTCTTTGCTTTTGGTAGAGAGTTATGCTCATAATTAAAAACCCAAACCCAAATCCACTGCCATTGAGTCAATTCCGACTCATAGTGACCCTATACGACAAGAATAGAACTGCTCCATAGAGTTTCCAAGGCTGTAAATCTTTACAGAAGCAGACTGCCACACCTTTCTCCTGCGAAGCAGCTGGTGGGTTCAAACTGCTGACCTTTTGGTTAGCAGCCAAGCACTTTAACCACTGTGCCACCAGGGCTCTTCTTGCTCATAATTAAGCACTCAATAATTATTTGTTACATGTGTTAATGAGTGAATTAATTAAAATGAGTAATCAAAGCTGGCTAGTCAATCTCTTTGCTTGACCTCGTTGGAATTGTATACAAGCACCTGACATAGCAAGCTATGCCTAAAGCAGTCCTTTCAATACTGCTTTTTGGATGTTGAATCAGTTGGGAGCAATATGACTTTGTAGATATGCCTCCTCATTGGAGGAAGAGAAAAGGAGTTAAAACTGAAAAAGTATGAACAGCCCCAAGTTGGTATGGATTGGTTGAGTGCACATAGTGTGGGTTACTTGGGACAATTTTTGGTTGTGTCTGCAATGAACAAGCTATCAGCTTTTCTGCCAAGCCCAATTTCTCTTTCTAGCTTAACTTGCTCTAAGCATAGCTAGCCCTTGGGTGGTTCAGCCTTATGTATCACGTAACCGGGTCCTGAAGGCTACAGCTTATTAGTCCCCGGATGGATATGAGATCCAACAAGGCAACTGATTGATTGGTCAGCAATCAGTGATCTCTCATGAATGAAAGGGGAAAGAATAAGCAGCTCTGAGGAGTACAGCCAAATCACATTACTAGGGGCATGCTCATCTAAAGATCCATGAACTCTTATTGTTGAGGTTCCTAGACATTTCCTAACTCCTGCCCTTCCAACTCCTGGTGTTCAACTTAACTTGGAATTTTGAAAAACCTCTTTATATCCTTAAAATGCATGCCTCTACACTTTTCCCTTGTCCTTTCTAAAATCTGAGCTCCTTTGAACAGCCATCTGATCTTTGCCACCCCACAAGCTATGTCCAAAGCACTCCTTTCAATACTGATTCCATATCTTGGTCATTTGATAGACAGCCTGCAGCCTTTCTGGTTGCTCCAGCAGATGGTGACCCTGCTGGTGGGAGGGAGGCTGGAATGAGCCAATACATCTCAGGTGAAGGAGGCTATTCTCTGGGCTATGTCTCTCACATCAAACGGACCTGAGAAGGCCCAGAATAGGACTTCAGTGTGAGGCCAGGGCAGCCTGCAGAACTCAGGGCCTCAGCACTTAGCATCTCCTGACTCCTCTGATCAAATTGACCATACACAGTGGTCTTAGCTCCTGTGATAACAGTAAATCCAGCCAACCTACAGCGGGATCATAGAATTCCAGGACTAGAACAGACCTTAGAAATCTCTTAATTTATCTCTCATCTCTACAGCTTTTCTTACAAGTGATCATCCAACCCCTTCTTGAACATTACCAGGCAATGAATTTTGTTGCTGCTGTTAGTTGCCATCAAGTAGACTCCAACTTATGGTGACCCATGCATGACAGAGCAAAATGTTGCCTAGTGCTATGCCATCTTCATGACTGTTGGTATATTTGAGTCCATTGTTGTGGCCGTTGTATCAACCCATCTTATTGAGGGTTTCCCTCATCTTCGCTGACTGTCTGAGTCATCTAGCGCTGCTCTAACAGAAATACCACAAATGGATGCTTTAACAAAGAGAAATTTATTCTCTCATAGTCAAGTAGGCTACAAGTCCAAATTCAGGACATCAGCTCCAAGAAAAGGCTTTCTCTCCCTGTCAGCTCTGGAGGAAGTCCTTGTGATGCATCAGTCTTCCCTTGGTCTGGGAGCATCTCAGCGCAAGAACCTGAGGTCCAAAGGACGTGCTCTGCTCCCAGTACTGCTTCCTTGGTGGTATGAGTTTCCTATGTGTCTCTGCTCGTTTCTCTCTTTTATATCTCAAAAGAGAATGGCTTAAGACACTATCCAGTCTTGTATACCTCATCAGTATAACTGCTGCTAATCCGTCTTATTATATCATAGTGATTGAATTTACAACACATAAGGAAATCACATTAGATTACAAAATGGTACACATTTATATAATACTGGGAATCATGACCCAGCCAAGTTGACAGATATTTTTTGGGGACACAATTCAATCTATGACACTAACCCTCGACTTTACCAAACTTGATGTCCTTCTCCAGTGATCAGTGGTCCTGATGACATGACCAAAGTAAGCTAGTAGAAGTCTTAGATAATATTCTGTGATCCATAGAGTTTTCACTGGCTGATTTTTAGAAGCAGACTGCCAGGTCCTTCTTCTTAGTCTGTTTTAGTCTGGAAGTTCCACTGAAACCTGTCTAACACGGGTGACCCTGCTGGTATTTGTAATACTGGTGGCATAGCTTCCAGTATCATAGCAACACCCATGTACTAAACTGACAGGTGGTGGGCCTATTTTTAGATAACTCTAATTGAAAGAATGTTGACTGTAATTGTAAACCAAAGTCTTCCTCCCTTTAATTTCTACTCGTTGGTACTGGTTCTGGACCTCTCCATACATACACAAACATAAAATTCTTTAAAAATAAAGTCAGTCCTTCAAACTTGTAGATGAAAGAATCATAGCTCTTAAATCTTCCTCTCTCCAGGTTAAATATCCTAAATTCCTGCAACCATTTCTTTTGTAACGTAATTTTGAATACCTTCACCTTCCCAGTTCCTTTTTACTGGCTGTGCTCTATTTTGTTTCTGGATTATTCTTTAAATGTGGCAGCCATGCCACTTTGAATAATATCTGACCAGAGAGGGATAGAACAGGGCTATCATCCCCTTTCTTGCTTACGATTGCATTTACCTTTTGGAGCAACACCTCATTTTTAATGGCTGTTGTGTTCGTGTCCACCCAAACTGCCCAGTCGTTGACAGAAGGCTGGCCTGGACTCAGACACCAAGGTTCTGACCTGCCTGTGCCATCCTGGGGATTCTAGAGTGGCCAGTCATGTTCTCCCCACCTGACCCTCTTCTTAGAGAATCAACCTCTGTCAGCTCCACAAGGGATATCCCCAGCCCTGCCATAATCATGGGCCTGAAGTGGGCCCTGATCTCAGCTAGGTCAGGGAGCCACCCTGCCTGAGCCAGTTGGCTGTGAGGAGTCTAGGCCATGGAGATTTGGAAGCTGCCTCTGCCTTTCAAGGATGGTTATGAGCGTGCAGAGAAGCTGGTCTACAGAGAACTTGAGGAAGCCTCCTGAAAGCAGAAAGATCAAGACAGAGAAATTAACCAATGACTTTCCAGTTTTAAGTATCAAAATTAAAACAAAAGCTACAATTTTCAATAGTTTCCAAACCAGGAACCAGTTCTTCTCCCAACCTATAACCCCAGTTTTAAATAAATTACATTTGAAGTTAACTGGATTAGAGACTAGGCAGTGTTACTCGCTGTTTTCCATTTATTGTGCCTGTTGGGAATCGTAGGAAAGAACTCTTGTTAGCTCTTGGCCTCACAACCATTTCACAAAATGTAATGAGGGGCAGAAGAGGACAAAAAAACCAAAGAGGGAAACCATCTTCCACAACATGGTTTAACTCTTAATTCATTGGAATTACTGCCATGTTGGGCACCATTCTCTCCTACAAGGTTTCTGCTGTATTTTTAGATGCTTCTTAAGAAGAGAACATCAACACACACTAGAATGCATCAAGACTGGGGTCAAGGTGGCCAGGCTGAATGCCAATAACAGACTCAAAACCATGGCTGGAAAGGGGCTGGGAGAGCCAGGGGAACTGGGGCTCCGTTGAAGAGGAAAGGTATTATGGAAGACAAACTAGAACTGCCTTGAGGGAGGCAGCAGAGCTCACTGGGAAGAAAATTGTCTCTGGAGCCATTCAGTTCTAGGCTAACCCTGACTCCTTTGTTTACCATGCTGGGCAGGTTACTTCACTTGTCTGGGCTATAGTTTCCTCATCTACAAAAGCAGACTAATAATAATGATCTCCAGAGCTACTAGAAGTAAAGCTTCTAGTCCTGAACCTGGCACACAGTGGATGCTTAATAAATATCTTTGAAAGAAGAGTAGGGCTTAGGGATGTGAAGGAGAGGGCATACTAATCAAGGAGGATATTATAAGCAAAGATGAAATAGTGGAAGTATTCTACAATCTCTCCTTCTCTACAGTGTCTTCTTCTCTACTTACAAACATGCTCTTTCCCATATTCGAGGGGGAAAAAAAAAGAAACCTTCATCTCACTGTCATACAGTCTCCCTCCACTTTATTAAAGTTCATGGAAGACTAGTCTCCACTAACCTCTTTCAATTGGTTTCCATGAGGTTACTCTGTAATAAACCCCCTTTTAAATTTAAGATTCTTTGATAACAAATTTTGGTATCTGTCTTAGTCATCTAGTGCTGCTACAACAGAAATACCACAAGTGGATGGTTTTAATGAAGAGAAGTTTATTTCCTCATAGTCAAAGTAGGCTAAAAGTCCGAATTCAAGGTGTCAGCTCCAGGGAAAGTCTTTCTCTCTCTCTCGGCCTTCTCATCAGTGTTCCCCCAGACTAGGAGCTTCTCAGTGCAGGGACCCCGGTCCAAAGGACACTGTCTCTCCCAGCACTGCTTTCTTGATGGTATAAGGTCCCCCTGTCTCTCTGCTCACTTCTGCCTTTTGTATCTCAAGAGATTGCCTCAGGATACAATCCAATCTTGTAGACTGAGTCCTGCCTTACTAACACAACTGCCACCCATCCTCCCTCATTAACATCACAGAGGCAGGATTTACAACATATAGGAAAACCACACAATACCAGGAATCATGGCCTGGCCAAAGCGATACACACGTTTTTGGGGGTATATAATTCAAACCGTGACAGTATCAAACAAACAAACCTTAACTAAGACTCCAGGAAAGTGTTTGGAATTCACGGGCTTAATTTTTTTGAGGGTAAAATGAGGACGTTGAATTGATTGTTCTGTAAAGCTGTTTTCACTCCATGATTCTAAGTCTTATTGTTCCCATTCTATACTTCTGCACTTGAGAGGTTTTAAAAATAAAAATGGAAGTGTGTAACTTTATATGTAATCCCTGGTAAATGTCATCTTGTATTTTGGTTAATCTTCCAAAACATCTCACTTATTGAAATATGTTTGTGTCTTTGATTAGCAAATAGTGTTGTTCTTGTTGTCTGCCATCGAGTTAATTCTGACTCACAGAGACCCTATATGACTGTTATGGATTGAATTGTGTCCCCCCAAAATGTGTGTCAACTTGGCTAGGCCATGATTCCCAGTACTGTGTGATTGTCCATCATTTTGGCATCTGATGTGATTTTCCTAAGTGTTGTAAATCCTACCTCTATGATGTTAATGAGCTGGGATTATTGGCAGTTATGTTAATAAGGCAGGACTCAATCTACAAGATTAGGTTGTGTTTTAAGTCAATCTCTTTCGAGATATAAAAGACTGGCTCAAGACACAACTCAATCTTGTGGGAAAATCACATCAGATGACAAAATGGTGGACAATCATACAATACTGGGAATCATGGCCCAGCCAAGTTGACAGATATTTTTGGGGGACATAATTCAATCCATGACATTCCACCCTTTGGCCCCTAAAAATTCATGTCCTTGCCACATATAAAACATATTCATCCCATCATATCATAGCAAAAGTCTTAATTCAACTCCAAGTCCAAAATCCAAAAATTCCTCTTCATCTGTGAAATCTAGACTACAAGTTATCTGTTTCCAAAGTACAATGGTGGAACAGGCACAAGGTAGACATTTCTCTTACAAATGGGAGAAATTGTAGGGAAAGAAGGCATAACAGTCACCAAGCAAGTCAGCAGAACACATTACATTAGCTCTCAAGGCTTGAAAATATTCCTCTGTCTGGCCCTGCCCTCCAGACTCTAGGTATTGGCCACACTCTCTGGATTCTGAGTGGAGGCCCCTTGGCCCTGGGCTTCAGCTCTGTCTTCCAAGCCCACTGGAATGGCAACTCTGCTCCCTCGGCTTTGGGCAGCCCCGTTCTCCTAGTCCATCTGAGTGGCAACTCCACCCTTTGAGACCCCACAGGTAGCTCTACTTCCTGTGTATCTTGTCTCTTCAGCTTCTGCTTCCTGGTTCCTTGGCCTGTTGGCCCCTCAGGCCTCACCACCTGCATCTGCCCTGCTGGGACAAGTGTTCCAAAGCTCTCTAGCTCCTCCGACACATGCCTGGAGGCACCCCACTCCGCCAATAAACTTCCGCTAAAGGCACTCAGCTCTCTCGCTCTGTGGGTCGACTCCAACACTGTCTCATGCTGGTCTCCTGGTTCTGCTGCTGCCAGTTCTCTGCTGCTGCTTCTTGCCATCTGTGCCATCACCAGTGTAATAGCTCTCCTCGTTTCCTTCTGAGTCTTCACCAGATTTGTCTGATGTTCATAATTCTACCAAAAGTCTCTTCAAGGCAACTGCTTCCACATTTTAAGTATCTGTTAGAGCAGCACCCTACTCTTGGTACCAAATTCTGTCTTGGTTATCTAGTGCTGCTATAAGAGAAATACCACAAGTGGATGGCTTCAACAAACAAATTTATTTTTTCACAGTCTATTAGGCTAGAAGTCCAAATTCAGGGTGTCAGCTCCAGGGGAATGCTTTCTCTCTGTCAGCTCTGGAGGAAGGTCCTTATCATCAATCTTCCCTTGGTCTAGGAGCGTCTTCTCACAGGAACCCCAGGTACAAAGGACATGCTCTGCTCCCAGCATTGCTTTCTCAGTGGCATGAGGTCCCCATGTCTCTCTGCCCACTTCTCTTTTATATCTCAAAAGAGATTGGCTCAAGACACAACCCAATCTTGTAGATTGAGTCCTGCCTCATTAGTATAACTGCTACTAATCTCATTCCATCAGTATCATAGAGACAGGATTTATAACACATAGGAAAATCACATTAGATGACAAAATGGTGGACAATCATACAATACTGGGAATCATGGCCCAGCCAAGTTGGCCGATATTTTTGGGGGACACAATTCAATCCATGACAATGACACTGGTATAAAGATTCATAGGAAAGGATGTAGGAATTATTGGCTAAAATGAGCCCTTGGCTTGTCTTCAGATTTCAATTATGCAAGGCTATCTCCATCCCTCATTACCAGAGATAATAAAAAATCAGCTTAAGGTTCAACTTGGCAACTGGGTGACAGCACACAACAACAGAATGTATCTCTGAGGCAAAAATGTTGGCTACATCTCTTTGTAGTTCATACCTGCTTCAAAAGACAGGCAGGCAGAAAGCAAGACTGATTCTCCCAGCTACAGTGTTAAAGAGCAAAGGTAACAGCGACATGAGTTATTCCTTGGACACACCATCTCTGTGAAAAACAGACACCATTGAATACAATGTGACTTTCAAAGAGGATTGAGGAAAAGAGGTAAAGCAGAGACAGGAGTAGATAATCCCATCACTGTCATCTGCATCCTCCAGCCACAGAAGGCTCTTTGCAGCTACTTATCCTGGCTCACCTTAACATTCATGTGAATGAACCATGGAGCCCCAGCCTCACAGATCCTTAGTGTCTGCTCTTTGTCACGGGTCAGAACTGCTCCAAGTCCCACATCTACAATTTAGACATCCTTCTTTGCAACAAAACTTCATTCTCTTTCTCACTCTTCACTCTTCCATTCCCGTTCACCTGTTCTCTGTCTTTGTTAATATTCCTAGGCCCTCAGCCCCTTCAAAGCCCCCCATTCTACTAGCTTCTGTGTGACTCCATTTTAGTCCCTTCTCAACCACATTGTCCTTCTGATTAACTGCTTAGCAAGTCCCCATCTCTGCATGAATCCATCATCTGCCTCAGTTTCTTTGTTTGGAAAATGAGTCTAATTATACCTACTTCATTGTGTTGGTGTGACAATGAAATGAGATAATGCGTACTAAGTGATTGGTATATGGCCTGCATATTGTACCTACTCAATAAATTGTGGCTCTATTGCATTCTACAATCTCTCCTCTATAATGTCTTTCCCTCTACTTACAAATATGCTCTTTCTTCTAATTTAGGAGGGGGAGAAAAAAGCTTTGTCTCACTTAAAGCTGTCATAGAGTCTCCCTCCTATTCATCATTAAAGTTCATGAAAGACTGGTCTGTACTCACTACATCCTCTTTGTCAATTTCCATATCCCTGAAGCCATGAGAGCCTGATTTTGGCCCCATGGTGCTATTGGCTCTTCACTCTCCCACTGTCCTCCCGGCCCTGGCTTGCTTCCTGATTCTGGTCTCTCAAGTTCAAAATCCCAGTGTTGTTCTCAATGCTTCCTTCATTTTCTCTCTGATAACAGGTCACTAGATTTGATTGATTCTGACATGGAATGTCACCCTTTTTTGTATTCCCGGGGCCTCAAAGCCAGCCTTTGCTGCCTTGGACCAGGACCATCACAACTTTTCTCTCTGCCTTCAGTATTGGCCTCTGTAGTCCATCCTTCATACCCTACTCTGCTTAAAAACCTCCAGTAATCCCTCATCATCTCTATGACAACACTTACATTCCTTAGCATGGCACATAGGGAAATGCCAATGAGCTCAATCCTCCCTGCTATGGTCAGGTCCGTGCATACACATGCTCTACACACTGAAATCTATTCTATGTCCCACATGTGCCAAAGTCTTTCAGGGATCCTTGCCTTTGCCACACTCCACGTAGCTGGACTTTCATTGCCCTTCCATGGTTGGTCAAACTCCTACACCTCCCTCAAGATGCAAATCAAATACCACCTGCTTTGTGAAGACTGTCCTGACCTCCTCCCCAGGGTTTCCGCTGCATTCTGCTCTCACTCTGTAATTTGCCGTTAGCATGTCAGTCTCTCCCACTACACAGTAAGCCCCTTGGCAGCACCTGCAGCCTCAGCACCTGGCACAAGACCAGGCTCATTCTAGGTGGCCAAATACTGTGTGATGAACAGTAAAGAAATCAAGAGACGAGGTGCTCTGAGGACCTCTGTACTGTCAGAGATCTCTCTAGCTAACCCTGTTCACTGTACCAATTGTATCAAACCAGTCCAGGGAGGCTGAGATCATCCACTTCGGATGCCAAATGTGTAGTAGATAATAAACCCCATTCCCCATGCTAACTGTGTCCTGTAGAAATCTCAGCTTTCCTTCCCTGGTCAGCTTAGATACCAGCTGCTCCATGCAGTCCTTTCTCTCTCATCTTCATTCATCTGGAGCTAGGTCAGCGGGTACTGGCCCCTTCTCTATTTCTTAGGTCCAATAATCCACTGGAATGACTCACAAGCTCCAGGGAAAGAGGTATCTTTAATCTAGCAGGAAAAAAGCATACAAACACATGGGATGAGGTCAGGACAGGTCTTGGCACAGAGCTTCCATGTCCCCAGGGGATGCACTTACCCTCCCGAGAGCAGATGTTTGCTCTCTCCACCCAGGAAGCTCCGTTGAGCCTCCGTCTCCAAGGCCTTTTGTTGGCCTCATCACGTGGCCACGATAGATTACATCATGTCTCCTGAGGCTTAGTCAGCATTAAGCCCCCAGGTAGCACCTCTTGGTCAGGTCAGCCCCTGACTTATTGGCCTCAGGTGTAGTCCTGCTCTCAGAAACCAGGACCAAAGGCCAAATTGTTTACTGCAAGGAGTTCCACACCTTACAACCTCTGAAACTAGAGTCTAAGATACCCATGAGAAATGAGTAGCATGCAAGAGAGGGGTGAGAAGTCCTCACTCCCTTCCCTATGTATGCTTCAAGATCGGCTTGAGAGAGAGAGAAGTCCAGAGGCTACGCAATGGAGTTCACCTGACTCCCTGACCACTGATCAAGAGAGGGGTGGTTGTGACAAGTGGCTGCAAATGTGTGGTAAGTTGCATTCAGTGGCTGCTCCTTGGCTCATGAATTGACAGGCCTTCCACAGAGGAAGACTTGGTCACCATTTATGGATGAGTCACCAGTGTGCAGTTATTACCATGTCTGTTCAGGGTCAGGCCATAAAAGGTGTTGTTGTTGGTTGCCATTAAGTAAGCTCTCATTCATGGCGAACCCATGTACAACAGAACGAAATGTTGCCTGGTCCTGTACCATCTTCACAATCACTGATATGCTCAAGTTCTTTGTTGCAGCCACTGTGTATTTTAAATGCCTTCCAAAATAAGGGGCTAATCTTCCAGCACCATATCAGATAATATTCTGTTGTGATCCATAGAATTTTCACTGACTGATTTTCAGAAGTAGCTCACCAGGCATCTTTTCTTAGTCTGTCTTAGTTTGGAAGCTCTGCTGAAACCTGTCCATCATGGGTGACCCTGCTGGTATTTGAAATACTGGTGGCATAGCTTCTAGCATCACAGCCACACACAGCCACCATAGTACGAAAAAATGACAGACAGGTAGTGGATAAAAAGATACCAATGTCAAAATAAACCCTGAGCATCTAGCTAAGGAGGAACAAGGGCAGGTTGGAAGTGTGAGGTGCAGACTCGAGAAACAGCCTGTTTGTCTTTGCAGACACTCCCCTGATGGCCTGAGCTATGGCCTTGGAGGGTAGAGGCTTCCCAAGACAAGTCTGACCCAGAGCTTTTGGAAATCTAGAGGACTGAGGCCTGACCCAAAGGCAGGTTAACAAAGCAGTGCTCAGTCAGACAGCAAACACAGTGGTTTGCAGCAAGGACCTAAGGGGATCTTAGGATTTGGAAACTTTCATGGCAATGGTAATGAAAACAAAGTGGTCTGCTCAGAGCAACTCTGAAGGAAACCGGCCTGGCCACATGGAACCAGGACAGATGGGCTGTCCGAGAGGCATGTTTATCAGCCCTGCTGTGGGGAGGCACATGTAAAATCTTACATGGCCCCATCAGGGAGTCGAGGTGACACTGTTAAGACGTGACAGCTGACATGGAGGTGGTATCAGCAGAGGTTAATGGATGACTCAGGAGTGTTATTTATTATTGTTATTTTTGCCCTCCCTTGTAGTTATTTATAGAAAGCACTTAGTCAAGATTTCCAGGCCAGCCATATACAAATGACATAAGGCAGATTCTCAGGGGAGCCCCTCTTTGCCGCAGGGTTGCCAGCTAAAAGGCAGCATGGAAGGAAAAGAGAGTGAACAGTCTGCTGAGCAGCACCAAACCAAACTGGCAAATGCTAGTCTGGCTCCAACCAGAGTGAGCAAGCAGCCTAAAGCCTGAGGGACTGGAAAGAGTGGGTCAGGAGGGCACTGCAGCCCATCTGCTGAGAAGTAATGAGCACTCTTCAAGGTGACCAAGCCTGGATTGGTTTAAAAATATCAGTAACATGAGTGCCACGTTAATGGCACTGCACTTAAATTATACCTAGAAAACATTTTCCAAGGGACTGTTCTAGCCCATGATTTATTTACGCAAGGTGATAGCAACTGTTGTTAGTTGTCAGTTGCTGTAGAATTGGCTCCAACTCATGGTGACCCTATGTACAACAGAAAGGAACGTTGCCCAGTCCTACACCATCTTCATGATCATTGGCATATTTAAGTCCATTGCTGTGGCTATTGTGTCTATTCATCTCACTGAGGATTTCCCTCATTTTCTCTGACCCTCTAGTGTCCTTTTCTAGCGATTGGTCTTTCCTGATGATGTGTCCAAAGTAAGGGTGCCAAAGTCCGTCCATCCTCCCTTCTAAGAAGTATTCTGATTTGTTCATTCTTTTGGCAGTCCATGTTATATTCAGTATTCTTCTCCAATATCACAGTTTGAATGCATCCATTCTTCTTATGTCTTCCTTTTGCACTGTCCAACTTGGATATGGGACAATTTAAAAGATCTTTTCAATCGCCTATATCAACAGAGATGGTACAAATTCCAGACCACTGTGGAACAAGTTCGACATGTGTGGTAAAACTATGATCTTCACAAAATGATGAACTACTTTAAGGAGATTAATATTTTTCTTTTTTTTTTCCTTTGGTGTGAACTATGCATCTATCTATCATCATCATCCTCTAGCTATCTATTGCTGGAGACAAAGTTGGATTAGGTAAGAAGAGAAGGCATTTGCATGGATATGCCTCAGCAGAAACAGATCTTTCTAGAATCTTGTCATCTGTATTTATGTTATCTGTTTCTTTTTGTTTATTCCTGAGGCTTCTGGCCTTCTTTAGGGCTTGAGAACACAAAGGGATTTTTAGTTCACCAAGTTTGAACTTAAAGAGTTCAGAATGCTCCTTGGAAGTGAGGATGGCGAGACTTTGTCTACCTACTTTGGACATGTTGTCAGGAGGGACCAGACCCTGGAGAAGGACATTATGCCTGGTAAATTAGAGGGTCAGCAAAAAAGATGAAGACACTCAATGAGATGGATTGACACAGTGGCTGCAACAATGGGCTCAAAAATAGCAATGATTGTGAGGATGGCACAGAACCAGACAGTGTTTCATTCTGTTGTACACAGGGTCACTATGAGTCAGAACCAACTCAACAGCACCTAACAACAACAAGAAGTCTGAACTTGCATATAAATATGCTATTCTATCCCCAAATTACTTTTGCACAGAGTTCACTAAGGCTATCCAGGAACCAAGGAAACCAGCAGATAGCTTTTCTGATAATTTATAAGCTGACCATGAACAAGATCATTGAGTAACTGTGGGGTTGCTCAGGTTATAAATACCTCTGTGGCATGCTTAAGAAGTCAGCGATGTCCTGAGATAGACACATGCCTCTCAGAAGGGACAAACTCATGATGAAGAAGGCTAAGGGACAAGAAGTGCTTTTTATTGGGGGCCATTTTGTTAAATTACTCATGGTAGGGCTGACAAAGTTTCTTTATATCTGCACTGCCTCACAATAAATAACAAGGCATCACTCACAGTTCCTCTGGAACATCAGGGGACTGCAGCAGCTGGGAAAGCAATGTAAAGGTGAATGGCCAAAAGGAAGATGGGACTAGGGAAGGGAGAGCTATAGAGGAGAGAATAAGAGGAACCCAGGCTGCCACAACTAATTTGAGATGATTGCTAGCGTGATCCAACTCCTTATGGATGAGGTTTTCCTTCAGTCTGAGCCAACTCAGAATAGTGCCCTTCACAGAACTGATAATGGGGCATGAACTGCATGCAAACCTCCTTATGCCTGTAATGAATAGCTTAGACTGTGGTTTTGCTTAGGAAAAACCACAATTTAGGCTGATGCTGCAGTGAAGCCCAGTGATCTCTCAGCCAGTTGGGGTTGGATGGGGGCAAGGCTAAGAGGAGAGGAAACAGAAGTTGAGCTCATAGTACCAAAGGGACATGGCCTTAAGGACAGCAGTATTCCAACCACATGATAACATGGCAGGAAACAATAAATGGAGAAGCCAATGAGAAGTCCAGGAATACATCTTTGGAAAAACCTAACAAGGCCCTTGAGCATCAGCCAGGATTATACAAAGGCTGTTCAGCACTTGGCTGGGGAACTGGCTCTGGGGAGAACCCCTGATCAAATGCTCCCTGGACATGTGCTCATAGGAATGATGAACACTTCTGATTCCGGAGCTAGTCAGGGCCAAGCAGAACTCCAAGGTCTCTTTGGTCCAAATAAGCAAAGAATGGGGCCTCCCAAACTTCTGGTCCTAACATCCAGGGAGGTTGTTGGCCCATGACTTCAAGTCGGTTGGACTGAATTTCTCATGACATTCTGGAAAGCTCTTCCTGGTGTTACAGGCAGTAGTCATCTATGCTGGCTTATGCAAAGGTAAGTGGAAAGAGTAAGTGGAAAATTCAGGGCATTGGGAGGAATTAAAAGATGGGCTTTTTCAGAGTAACCAGCACTTTCCTGCTTTTAAGACATGTAATTACAATGTCTACATTCAGCTTGAGACCCAGCTTCCTGTACTGACCCAGTTCCTAACAGCCCTTCCCTCCCTCTGTATTTCTGTAGTACATGTATGGCCTTGAATCATTCCTAAACATTTCCTGTATGTACCACACTATCTTCATTTTAATAATCCTCTCATCCCTCTCACTATGTGCCTGTATTGGAATTCGAAGGCAAGAAAATAATAGTCAGTCCTGGTCCTTAAGGAACATGGAGTACAGTGACAGATAGGGGCACATGAATAATCACATTAATTTGGAAGCACTGAGGTAGGGGCCTTGGGGGCTAGCTTGGCCAGTGGGATTCACAGCAATAAGAACTGGAGTAGGATGTTTCTCACCAGAGACAATGGGGTCCTAAAACCAGAGGTATAAGCCAGGTGGAGAATCATCGTAGAAAACCACATGGAAATCCAAAGCCAATGAACCAGAAGGAGCCAAAAATGAAAAATAATGTGGGGCACAGGATAGGAATAGGAAGCAGGGAGTTAAGAACAACGAAGAGGGTGCTGGGCACTAGCTTAAAACACCTAGTGATCGCAGGTCTTTGGGGGCAGCCAGGACAAAGCATATGGGTGGGCCAGTTGGGCTTAAAGGATGAGGGACAGAATAATAAGTGAACAGATTTAAGAGACAATTAGGAAGCAATTGGCTAATGACCGGTAAAGGAGGCATCTAAAATAATCCTGAGGTTCCAGTTTGGAGGCTGCCTGACAGAGGCGTGATTATGACATAAGCTGACATACAGACTGGGGAGAAGCAGGTCTGAGGAGGAAGGGGATGAGTCCATTTGGGGCATATTGAGTTTGAACTTTTCAACGGACAGCCAGGTAGACTAGCTGTTTAGTAGATAGTTGGAAAGACAGTTTCTGAACCCCAGGATTTTGGTCAGGATTGGAGACCTGCATCCGGGAGTCATCAGCCAGAGGGTGCAAAAGATCACCCAGAAAGGGTGAATACAGTGAGAAGTTGGCTCCAAGACTGAACCATGGAGATCATCTACATCCTAAGAGGAGGCTTGAGTAAGAGAGAGCCATTCTGGTGGAGTGGTGGCTGCAGAAGCTGGACTGCAGGGCTGGAGGAAGAAGTGAAAGATGGGAAAGTAGTGGCAGTATATGTAGCCTCTCTTAAAAATGCAGACTCATGGTGAAGAGGAGGTATAAGATGGAGCAGTAGTTGGAGAAGACAGAGCAGAGGAAATTTCTTAGAGTAGGGGATGAATGTGAGAAAGGAGCCAGATGAAGAGCCATGTTGAAGGTTCAAAATAAGGTGATGATCACGAAGAGCTGGAGACCTTAGAGGAGAGGCAAGGGGAGGGGGCCAGGTAGCAGGTCGAACTCGAAAAACAGCCATGACCCTTCTTTCTCCGAGGCAAAGGAAAGGCTTTAAGGATTGCTGAGAACCTGGGTGAGGCAGTGGACTTTTCAGGCAACAAACCCTGCTCTTAGGGCTATGTGTGTGTGCGTGCATATGTGTGTAGTGTGTGTGATGTGAGTGTGTGTAGTGTATGTGTGTGTGGTGTGTGTGGTGTGTGTGTGCGTGATGTGAGTGTGATGTGTATTGGGGGTGTGGTGTGTGTGTGATGTGTATGTGTGAGTGTGTGTGTTTGTGTGTATAGTGTGTGTGATGTGTGCGGTGTGTGTATACATGTGTGTGTGATGTGCATTGAGTGTGTGTGGTGTGTGCGTATCTGTGATGTGTTTGATGTATGTATATAATGTGTGTGTGATGTGTTTGTGTGTGTATCTGTGATGTATGCATATAATGTGTGATGTGTGTTTATGTGTGTTTGTGCTTGTTTATACATGTGTGCTATGTATAATGTGTGTGTGTGAATGTATGTGGTGTGTGAGTGATGTATGTGTGTTTGTGTGTTTATGTGTGTGGTGTGTGTGATGTGTGTGGTGTGAGTGATATGCATCTGAGTGTATGTGGTATGTGTTTGTACATGTGTGTGTAAGTGTGTGTGATGTGCGCTGGGTGTGTGTGAGTGTGTGGTGTGTGATATGTGGTGTATGTGCATCTGTGATGCGTGTGATGTGTGTGTATAATGTGTGTGTGATGTATGTTTTGTGTGTGTGTGTGTGCATGTCTGTGAGATGTGAACCATGCTATCTTGTACTTAGGAGTCAGTCTTGTCTACTTATTTCAACCATGTACATTTCCTCTGCCTTAGATAGTAATCTCTTTGAAGGCAAGGACTGTGGCTTTGACTTCTTTTGTCAAGTATAAGAATTACATGAATTGTGAATGAAGGAACTTGGACTTACTCATCACTGATTGCCCTTTTTTCTCTCAGATTATCTAGCCAAGCCTTTAAGAAGCATAGAATGCCAAGTATCTTCAGTTTTTGAGAGCTGGGCTGTGCCTTTAGTGGCTGTTTGTACTAACCTGGAACATTTTGCAAGTGTTACTTTCATATGAAGAAACTGGAGAGAAAAACCCAACTTGCAGCTGAAAAATAATAATAATTACTTGGTGGAAAGAGAGAGTATTGAAAAAATAGTTTCCTTCCCTCTCTTCTAAGTTACCTTCTTTAGAGTCATACTGAGCTGGAAGGTCCCAAGGTGGCAATTTGGTACATTTGCTATTTTAGCTTTCCTAAGTTCTCTCTGTTGGTCATGGCAGGGCATGCAGTACACTCATAAACTTGAGACTAAATCCAGTATGTAAGCAATTACTAACCAAGCCAAAGACAAGGAAAGGTGTTTGCTCCATTGCCTAGCTTTGGCTAGATGTTTGACACAAATCTACTAGGAAATTTCCTCTACAGCACCACCTGCCCTCAGCTCTTCTCATCCTGATGACCCACAACATTTACAATTCACCTTATTCATTTTTAGCACTTGATTACACTCCACTTAGCACCTTAGTGGTGTTGCTGCTTCCTCAAATCTTATCTGTTTCTCACATCTAACTGTAAGTTCCTGGAGAGCAAGGTCCATGTCTGATTCATCTTTATATTCCCATCACCTCCATCAGATTAGATATTGAGTAAATATTTGTTCATTGCATGAATAAATGGTTTACTGTTTCACATGTTATTTACTATCTCTGAACCTCAACTTCTCATCTATAAGATGAGGAAGCTGAACTAGATTTTCTGTAAAGTCCTCCCAACTCAGAAATTCAGTTATTTCACGGTTCTGCTTCCCATACCGACTTCATGCATATTACAATTCATTCCTGAGTTAATCAATGTCTACAACCCTGTTCTAGGGCATAGTAGATTTAGACGTTAAAATCTAGACAGAAAGACAGGAACAATCCATATGAAAGCAGTCAAAAATATGGCAAGCTGCTGAAGTCTGAATTTTAGGACAGACCCTAGCAATGAGAGCACAGCAGAAAATCAACACTCAAAGCAGTGTACTTTAGGAATCCTCTGTTATCACCGTAAAAACCCTAGAAAGGATACACATTCGCTTTACCTATCAGTGCTTAGCTAATTATGATTGGGGAGAGAGGAGAGGATGGAATTAGTTATGAAACTTGTGCAACGCTAGGGGAAACAGTGCATATAACTGTTGGATTTTAATAGGGGATTGAAGAAGGATTGGTCTAGGGAGGGCCTGAGCAAGGTACACAGTTGGGTGTCAGGGAGACTGTGAATAGCCTGAGTAGCAAGAGAATCCCCGGCCCTCGAGGGAGAGGGCACTAAAAGAGTAAGGTATGGGGAAAGAAAAGGGGAGTAAGAGGTTACTGAGGACAACCTGATTCATCTCACATTCGTCTCTAGGACTGATTGGCTCCGCTAAGGAGAAGGGCCATGAATAAGGCTTGGAAGAGAATGTGAAGTACTAACCTTATGGCATCAAACAAGGCAGCGGGCTAGTGATCCTGCCCATAAGCAAGATATCAGCATTTGTTGTGCCACTGGTCAATGAAATGAGTAAGTTGGGGGTGGGGGGGTTGGCTAGGAGAAGAGTGGTTCCATCTCCCTCCACCACAGAATCTGAGCCATCTCTCCCCTCCTTTCTACTGTACCTCCCCAAAGCAGACTCATGCCTGTCCCGAGGAAATCACTGTTGGGTGTCATGGGATCATCTCTGGCCCCATGGCTTTGGGCCCTGAGTAACTCACTTCCGTGTTAGTTCAGTAGCATCATATTTCACCCCAGGCTCCTACTGGAGGAACAGGAGCGAGTGTGAACCATTCTAAACCCCAAGCAGGGGCCTTGTAAGAATATATGAGAGGGCAGGAGGCCTCTCAGTCAGGGTCTGAGGATCTTCTCTTTGGGGCTTTGGATATTCAGAATCAGGAGGCACTACAAAGTGGATGAGACCATTCTCTAGCTAATGCAGAGCTTAAGCCCATCTTTGGTGAGCTCTGGTCACATGAAGGAGCTCTGGTGGCTCAGTGTTTAAGAGCTATGGCTCCTAATCAAAAATTGGCAGTTGGAATCCACCAGCCGCTCCTTGGAAACCCTATGGGTCAGTACTACTCTGTCCTCTAGAGTTGCTATGAGTTGGAATTGACTCGACATCAATGAGTTTGGTTTTTTGGTTTGGTCACATGGGCAGCAGGGCCCATGACTCTGTTGTTAGTATCATTATGAAACCACCCCGCGAGAGCTGAGTTGAGCATGTGACCCCAATCGCATGCTCCCAAAACCCACACTGTGGACTGGGAGCATTTCTGTCTTGTGCTTTTTATTTTAATAACCATTTGAAGTTCCCTTCTCATTCCACATTTCCCCTTCTCTTTGCTGATGCAGATTCACCCAAAACAGTACAGGAGAGGAGAGTAAATCCACTAGGCCATGAGTTCCCTACTGGAGCCCAGGCTGCTGGCTCATGAGAGGACAGGAGCCTGTTCCAGCCTGGCAGGGTGGCCCTGGCAATGGGGGATGGGGAGTGAGGGCAATCAGAGGCAGAGGGAAACATCAGAGGCAAATCAGTATCTTTTCCCTTAGAGTCCGTCTGTTCTCGGCTCTGCCCCAGGTAGGCCATTGCGCCTTAAACCACTCACGGCATCAAGGAAGTGCCCTTGAGTCCTGGCCTAGGGCTTGCTTTGGGTTCAGTTCCACTCCAGAGGCTCAGCTTTAAGTTACCTGAGTACTGAAGGCTTCCTGTTCAGAGTTAGTTCCAACAATCAGTCAAGTGCTCTTCAGTTCTGCAAATATGCTCTTCAATTCTGTAAGTATTTGGATTCTGGGCCAGGTATATACATACATATGAATATATATATATACACACATACATATACATGTATCTATACACATATACACACACATACACATACATGGAGATATACATATATATGCCACAAAGACTAATAACATGGGATCCTAGGTTTGAAGACTAGCACTGCAGTTGAGAAAACATACTCATTAAAAATAAGCATAACTATATAGTAAATAGGAGCCCTGGTGGCGCAGTGGTTAAGAGCTTGGCTGCTAGCCAAAAGGTTGGCAGTTCAAATCCACCAGCTGCTCCTTGGAAACCCTGTGAGGCAGTTCTACTCTGTCCTATAGGGTCGCTATGAGTTGGAATTGACTCAACGGCAATGGGTTTATATAGTAAACGCTTCACTCTTTTATTCAACAAATATTACACTGTGGCATACCGTTTTTAATGGGACAATCTAGAAAGAAGATGGTAAAAACTGAAGTAAACAAAGAAAGGAATAAAAACATTACTAACCGTGCTTAGTGCTGTAATGGAACAATGGTGGGAACCTCTTTTAGACAGGGTGGCATGGAAGGTCTTTCTGAGGAGGTGACGTTTAAGCTGAGACCTGGAAGATGGAGGATGGTGGTGATGGGGAAAGGAAGGGAATAGCCTGTGCAAAGGCCCTGAGGCAAGAGGGAAGACCTGAGGCAGTTCTAGGAACTGTCAGGGGGCCAGTGGTGCTAGAAGGAAGAGGAGGGTGGTATGAAGCCAGACGGGCAGGGCCAGGTGGCACAGGGCTTGGACAGGTGAGGTATGGGGAGTTTATACTAAACTCATTGGAAAGGGAAGTCGTGATATGCCCGAAGTATGGTTTCAGATGACTGTGCTGGCTCCTGTGTGGAAAATGGATTAAATGTCATGAGAGGAATATACAATTTGCTATGGGAACACAGAGTAAGAGGCAGAAGGGCGGGATTTATGTCACAAAGGACCGCATATGACAGGACAGTTCATCTCAGTCCGATGAATGACTAGGAGTTTACCAGGTGAGAAGCCTCCCTTCAGGCAGACAGGACAAAATAAACAAAAGTAAGAAAGCTCAAAAACTGCCTAAAGTTAGATTGAGGTGAGTAGTAATTGAAAGGGAGGTGCAGTGGAAGATGAGGCAGGAAAAGCGAGCTGAGGTGAGACTGGCCTCAACCTGAGGGGCCGGCTGAGGAGCTCGGGCTTTGTCCTGTGGGCACTGGAGACCATGAGGTACATTTCAGCGATTGCCGAGTAGGTCCTCCCACGGCCCAGGCTGGGCTCACTCTGCTAGGACTGACATCACTAGATCCAGGGCTGCTGGTTGGAACCACTTTAAGATGAGGGTCACTTGAGGCAACAGAGAGTCAACAAAGGGGCTGCAGCGAGTGCTTTTCGCCACTTGAGCTCTGAAGGGTGCTTGCTTCACTGCATGGCTGCTAGGAGATGCCGACACAGCAGGGTTGAGAAGGCCAAGGGTTGAGGGGGTGGAGGCTCCGGCCTCAGTTTTCAGGGCTCAAGTACTTCCTTCTCCTTAGAGCCCCCCTGCTGAGCTCAGCTCCTTACTCTCTTGAGAACAATGATTGCATACCTCGACACAGCGTGAGGGTCAACCAATATCGGTCCTTGCTGTTATTCCCACTCACCCAGCATTTACTGTCACCGATTTTACACACACGGACAGGGGTCAGGCTAAGCCCAGGCTGTGACTTCGGAGCTGGCTCTCCCTGTCCCCCACCCCATCATTGAAAATTGCACCAGATGATTCATGTGGTGGTGACCGGAGTGGAGGAAATGCAGAGGTCATCTGGGGTCTAGTCTCTGCTGGCCTGTGCGGAGGGCTCCCCCGGGTGCAGAAACTCAAGCGACTGCTTGCCACGTGGCCTGGGGCTCCTGAGACAGAGGGACAGCCACCCATGTCTGAGCAGGACACAGCGCAGCCCCAGCCCTGTGACTGAAGGGAAGGCAGGGCCATCGTACCTCCAAGAGGCAGGCATGCAGAGCCTTGGGGTGACGACAGCCCTCCTCCGAGGGCACTGGTGCAGAAGCGGATGAGCACTGCCCTCGGACAGCGTCAGTAAGGGGCCTGGGGCAGAATTTGTGTGAACACATGTAACACAAATTCCCACCACCATTGCCTCCCAGGTCACCGGGGAGGGGGACTGGACGGAACGCCATAGACACTGCATCGGTCATTATGACTACAACAGTGAGAATGGGCCACCCGAGTAAAAAGTCACCCTGCCAGAGGGCGGGGGCCGCTTGTCTGGTACCTGTGGCCCCCTCACCGCCAAGATAGTCCAGAGTAGCCCTAATTTCCAATGTCACACTGTAAGAGTTCTCATATGGACACTCATATTTACTACAGTCCATGTTCCAATTTTTTGATTCAAAAAGGGTTTACCACACCTCTTTCTGTTATTTATTGTTTATTTATTTTGGCTAATTAAAGCACAGTGTCTTGCACAGAAAGGCATCTGATAAATATCTGCTGTGTGATTCACTAATTAGATGAGCAAGTGAAGACTTCTATTTTAAAGGTCACTTCGGGTTGCATTTAGTTCCCAGTCACACCACAGTCCCAGCTCAGCTGTGGCGTGAGAGCAGTGCCTGACAAAGAACGAGAGGCGATCATTACGCCGGAAACCCAGTCAATACAGAGCAGGTCCTCGAAGCAGGCTGATAGCACATCCAGTACATTGGACATGCAGGAAGCACACACCAGCTTCATAGATTTTTCTCTTTCAGTTTTCCAAGACTGATTTAAAGACTGCCTCTAATGAATCATGGTCATGGTGAAAGACTAGGAAGAGAATGAAGTCGAGATAATCCATTTTTAACAGTCACTGTCAAAGTTTTATCCCTTTGGCTGGGGCTGGTTTAATCAATAGTTAGGAGATTGGTTAACTACTAATGAATGATTCATAAGTTTTTTGTAGGAAATGTATTATGAAGAATAAATATGGAAAGTTGAAGACAATAAAGTTACTAATAAGGCTTAAGAATCTCCCCCAGGTCCCCAAACTCAGTTTGTGTCATCTCCACCTGCGCATCACTGAATCAGAAATCTGTAAGTCACCCCAACCATCCTCTTCGTCTTCCCCCTCCATCCCTCAGTCTAGTTCTTCACCAAATTCTACTGATTTTATCAGATATTTACTTAATCCCTCTCCGCCTCTCTGTAAAATTGAGGAAATAATAGTACCTACCTTGTAGAGGGAGCCCCTGGATGGTGCAAACCGTTAACTGGCTTGGCTGTTAACAAAATGTTGTAGGTTTGAGTCCACCCAGATGTGCCTCAGAAGAAAGGCCTGGTGATCCATTTCCAAAAATCAGCCATTGAAAACCCTATGGAATACAGTTCTATTCTGACACACATGGGGCCACCAGGAGTCAGAGTTGACTTGATGGCAATTTGTAAGCCTCATAGGGTAGTGGTGAGGTTTGAATGCCTTAATAATGGGCAGAGCACGGTGAACAGTGCACTAATAAATATTAGCTAATAATATTAGGAAAAAGCCTTACTTCCATCTTTGGATAATGACAGAATGGATATTACATTTCCAAAGACTGAATTCTTTCAGCCTCTGGAAAATGTAGACAAACTTTTAGGCTCTGAACCACCCAGCCTTCCAAACGAGCCACTAAATTCCAATGAGAAAGAAAAATACAGAGAAACCTGTCTGTGTTTTTTGTTGCTGTTGCTTGTTTTTGACAGCGAGTGGAAACTGGGGAGGGAATGTAGTCTAGAAGGAAAGCAAGTAGACTTCGAAAAGAACCAGAGACCTGTGGATTCTGGGGGAGACCAGCTGCCAAAAACCCTGGCCTTGGGTTTCTATGGTAAGATATGCAGAAAGGTGAAAAGGCTCTGAGGGTCATGTCTGTGAACCTCCACCTCCCAGGAGATGGGAGGACCAGCACAGACTGGACCATGCAAGAGCTGGAGTTCTTAATGCATTATAACCCAGAAAATTGACCGAGAAAGCCTATCTCGTCTACCTTTATTAGAAGGAGCTCAAAACAGTCGTAATTTGTTTTAGAAAAGAAAGAAAGATAAACATCCCTCAATCTTTGATGTTGTGGAGAAATATATTCCTTGTGCATTGCTGTTGTGATCAAAATAAACATTCATTTAACAAATCACTGAATTAGTAGTAATTTTTTAGTCATTATACATTTTCTCAACAAGGGTTGTAAAGGTGCTAACACTAAGAGGGTCTAGAGAAGGTCTTTTTCACATTAAATATGGACACATATTCTCGAGCCAGCTGGGAACTGGGTAAAGGCCAAGTTCCTTAACATGGTGTGATGGTTAAGATTGTGTGTCAACTTGGCTGGGCCATGATTCTCCGTGTTTTAATGTAATCACTCCCA
>NW_004443957.1:3990473-3991846 GCF_000243295.1 Trichechus manatus latirostris | reverse complement strand
AGCATGGATTATGAGGTGGCCGACACTAAATCAAGTTGATGTACCAGACCTGCCTTGGTATACTGTAGAAGAAGGTATCCAAAGGCTTAGGGAAATTGGCATGCTAGAGTGGATTTATCAAGTTAGACCCACAGACCCACATATGGAGTGTCCAGAGAACACACCTTTTACCACAACCGTGAGGAACAAATTCGTGAAGGGAGCTCCAGCATCCTTGAAGACTGCTGTGATTGCTGTTTTATGTAAATCAGATTTGACTATGGGAACTGCCCTAACTGAATTGAGACACCTAACTACAACAGGGCTGATTGGACCACGTGGTAGTAGGGGCCAAGTGGCTGCACTCAATCGACAAAGACAAGGTGGGCGTGGTTACAGTAATGGACAGAGGAGTCAAAGCAGTAATCAGAATAGTCTGACTCGTATGGACTTATGGCGTTGGCTACTTAGTCATGGTGTCCCTAGGAGTGAAATAGATAGGAAATCTACTAAATATTTACTTGATCTATATAAACAGATGAATTATAGGTCAGGTGAACAGCAGTCTAACTCAAATTGCCAGAATAGAGAGTCAGGGTCGCTCAATCAATTCCCAGATTTGAGCGAGTTTAAAGACCCACAACCCCTTGAATGAAGGGGAGGCCGGATCCCCTTGAGGAAGGACTCCAATACACTGCCAAAAATTTTTACTGTTAATCCTTCTCCCAGCCTTCCCCAAAGGGATATATGGCCTTTTACGAGAGTGACTGTTCACTGAGGAAAAGGAAATAATCAGACTTTTGGGGGATTACTGGATACTGACTCTGAGCTGACACTAATTCCAGGAGACCCAAAACGTCACTGTGGCCCACCAGTCAAAGTCGGGGCATATGGAGGTCAGGTTATTAATGGAGTCTTGGCTCATGTCCGTCTCACAGTAGGTCCACTGTGTCCCCGAACCCATCCTGTAGTGATTTCCCCAGTTCCAGAATGCATAATTGGAATAGATATACTCAGCAACTTGCAGAACCCCCACATTGGATCCCTGAAAAATAGAGTAAGGGCTATTATGGTAGGAAAAGCCAAATGGAAGCCATTAGAACTGCCTCTACCTAGGAAAATAGTAAACCAAAAGCAATACCGCATTCCTGGAGGAATTGCAGAGATTACTGCCACCATCAAGGACTTGAAGGATGCAGGGGTTGTGATTCCCACCACATCCCCATTCAACTCGCCTATTTGGCCTGTGCAAAAAACAGATGGATCTTGGAGAATGACAGTAGATTATCGAACACTTAACCAGGTGGTGACTCCAATTGCAGCTGCTGTTCCAGATGTAATTTCACTGCTTGAGCAAATTAATACATCTCCTGGTACCTGGTATGCAGCTATTG
>NW_004443957.1:3956846-3989452 GCF_000243295.1 Trichechus manatus latirostris | reverse complement strand
TGACTTGGGAGAGGCCTCTACCCTGATTCATGGACTTGGGACGTTCTAGCCTCTACAATCATGTGAGCTCTTTCCTTGATATAATCTCTCTCTATATATATATTTATACACTTTACTGGTTTTGCTTCTCTAGAGAACCCAGCCTAAGACTCATGGCAAAGAATTCCATCGCTCCCTGCCTCGTTCCTGGCATCTTCCACACCTTGAGGAGGCAATATTCATGTGTCCATTCATTCATTCATTCATGTTTCAGCTGATATTTGGTATGCACCTGACAGCACCCTGCTCAGTTCCAGGCTCTTGGGAGTGAGCAGGGAGGAATACCCAGAGACCTCACCTCCTGGAGCTGACCTTCTAGTTCCCCTGACAAATCAGGCTGTTTTACACCTGCATACTCTTCCTTTCTGCTGAAACACCCGGCCTCTCCCTCTTTGTCTGCCAAATCCCCCTCATAATGCAAATAATCCAGGCTTCCACTTGTGCAGGAAACTTTTCACGGTCTACCCTCCCCCAGATAAGCTGAGTCCTGTATTATGCCCCCATGATACCCTGTGCCTACCTCTATCACAGCACTTAACAGGGGCATTGAAGTGATCATGTATCTGTCTGAATCCGTCATTCAAATATAAAGGCACCTGTGCTTCGCTCATTGTTGTACTGCAGACCCCAGGCATAGGACCTGCCCAGAGTGGGGCTCCTTGATGTTATAAATAATTGCCCAAACATTGTAATGATCTCTCATCCCAGAGTTATGACAATTGATCCTGTGGTTCTTGACCCGGGCTGCATGCTGCATATCAAAATCCCTGGGGGAGCTTTTTAAAAAAGCATCATTGCCAGGTTTCATCCCCAGAGACTCCGATTTAATTGGTCTAGGGTGGGGTCCAGGCACAGGTATATTTGAAATCTCCCTGAGTGATTCGGCCAAGGTTGAGAACAACTTACGTAGAGGTACAAAAATAAAGGCCAAGTGATTTAGCCCTTAAGAAAGCTTCTGCAGCTTTCACAGGCATATTGAGGGCATGAACTAGGTCATCAGAACAACACGGAATTTCATACGAACCTCAATACAGAAAGTGGCACAGAGCGCCATGTCACAGCTTCATTCTGGGGCCTTTTACCTGGGTCTAGCTTAATGGAGGAGTCCCTGGGTGATGCAAACGGTTAACTGCACTCAGCTGCTAACTGAAAAGTTTGAGCCCACCCAGAGGTACCCTGGAAGAAAAGCCTGGAAAGATCTACTTGCAAAAAAATCAGCCACTGAAAACCCTATGGAGCGCAGTCCTATTCTGACACCCATGGATTCTCCATCAGTTGAAATCGACTTGACAGCAACTTGTTTTTCCTTTTAGTTCAGTGGAGACAGAAGCAAGGGCAAAGGCAATAAGGGGTTTGGGAATAGAGAGGCTGGTTCACGCCCAGGGTCAAGGGTTGGTGGTTGGTAGCAGGGAGTGAGCCTTGTTAGCCTTCTTGCTGGGAGAAGCTCCAGTGAGCTTGTCCCCACCTTTGTCAGCTGGGACTGTGCTTCTAGAACCTTCTGAGATGTGTCACAGGCAGTTGCTCAGCATCAGAGTCCTGCAGCCCACTCCCAAATCCCCTTAAATGAAGCATGTGGAGCAAAAGCCTGACGTCTGGGTGATAACACCATCATACAGCTGTCCTTCGAGATTCTGTCCTCCCAGCCACAGTTTGTCTACAGGGCATGTCCTTGTTGTGATTTCCCCTTTTGCAAGATGAAAAAGGAACAAACGTGACACTTTAAATATCTCGAGGACCCAGCATCACCTTGTCCATGAAAAATGCTGTGTAGGTGGGATAATCAACCTCTGCTTAATTTACACCAGTTTCTACAGTGTGGAGACCAGGAAATTAGATATTGGGCCTTCCGAGCAGATGAAAAACCCATGTCGGATACAGTAAAATCAGACTGTCTGGCCAGGGACAGAGGAGTGTGGCATCTTGGAAGACACAAATAATGACAAGTGTCCTAAGACCACACTGGGGGAAATCACTGCTCTCAAGTATAGACTCTATACTACTAATAAAGAACCACAAAGAAGTTTTCAATCCATATTTTTTCTTAGTATTTTCTCACTACCTCCAGAAAAATTTTGAACATCTACTAGACATTACCTATTTTTAGGATTTTCATTCTTCTATTATCTCACTGGAGCCCTGGTGGCACAGTGGTTAAGTGTTCGGCTGCTAACCAAAAGGCTGACAGTTTGAATCCACCAGCAGCTCCTTGGAAACCCTATGGGGCAGTTCTACTCTGTCCAATAGGGTCACTGTGAGTCGGTATCGACTTGAGGGTGCCAGGTTTGGTTTTTTAATAACTCACCTACATGTTTCCTGTGTACTTTAAGTCCATTTAAATTTTGTGTACTATTTCATGGTAAATAATGGTATATATCCTCAACATGATGGCACTTTATATACCGGTGGACCACTTATGAAGTCAGCCTTCACTTCTTCAAACTAAACAATATAACCTTGATTTGCATATGTTCCCTAGGTTAGGACAAAAAAAAAAAAAAATCTGTTTCAGTGCATTAGAAGTACAGAACAGTGAGTGTTTTAAATCACAGTCAGTTGGCCAGCTTTTTACTTGAATAAAATTCAAGTACTATTTAGCTCACAAGGATAATTTTACTCAGGATTTACAGCACTGCCTCTCATCTGAAGCAATCTTCCCCACCACCCCCCCAGCTCTATTTCTTTCTTATCAGCCCTCAAACCCACAAGGCTACATTTAAAACTGATGAACCAAGAATAAAATATAATGAAAATAGCTTCTGAATTAGAAAAATGTACTGGGAAGCTTTGAAAATCAGGGAGAATACATTAAGAATTTCTTTTATATACTGAAAAAGGGCCGGCTATGCCTTAGAGTGAGGCAGCAATGGTGTCTAATGAAGGCAGTGTCTCTGTGGGGCCATGTATCTCAGGCCTATATTTGATTCCTTGTATACACCGAAATGTTGTTATTGCTGTAGTTGTTAGCGACTCCTGACTCATGGTGACTCTTGACTCATGGTAACCCCGTGCAATGGGACAAAATGCTGCCTAGTCCTGTACCATCCCCATGATCAGTTGTGGATTGAACCATTGTAATGCAAAGGGTTTCCATGTGCTGATTTTCAGAAGTAGATCACCAGGCCTTTCCTTCTAGTCTGTCTTAGTCTGGAAGCGCCACTGAAACCTGTTCAGCATCATAGCACTATAAGGGAGCACCACCGCCCTTCTGTCAGTCTGTCATACTGTAATGGCTTGTGTATTGTTGTGATGCTAGAAGCTATGCCACTGATATTTCAAATACCAGCAGAGTCACACTTGGGGAACAGGTTTCATTGTACCTTCCAGACTAACACAGACTAGGAAGAAAGACCTAGCAATCTACTTCTGAAAATGAGCCAGTGAAAACCCTATGGATTACAACAGAGTATTCTCTAATATACTGCGGAAGATGAGCCCTTAGTTTGGAAGGCACTCAGAATATACAGTGGCTGTAACAATAGGCTCAAACATACCAAAGATGGAGCAGCACTGAGCAATGTTTCATTCTGCTGTACATGGGGTCGCCAGGAGTCAAAGCTGACTTGACAGCAGCCAACAACAACAACATAAGGGAGTAAAGTTCAAATGTGCTTGGAAGCAGGAAGGAAGGGGTTCTCTGAATCGGCTAGAGGGTCGGAAGGGTTCATAGAGGGGGAGGCAGCTGAGATGAAGCTTAAGGAATCAGTGGAGATGAGCTGGTAGACCAAGAGGGGAGAGCACGTGCACAGATTGGAGGCGTTTGGAGACCTGTAAGCAGTTTGTTAAGTCTGGAGCCCAGAAGCCTGAGTGCAGAGGATCTTCCATGTTTGGCACTGGGCTTCAGTCCAGACTCATTCTGGAGACATTGATGGGAGTAATATGATCTGAAATGTATCTTCGAAAGATATGCCAGTAGCCATGTAGAAGATCAGCAGGAGGCAAAAGTGATGAACAAAATGGTTAGAGACACCCTCAGCTACGATAAGGAACTGAGGTGGGTACAGATTGTGGTGGTGATGAGTTTAAAGGGATTGTAGATTATCCACGTGGAGATGTCTAGTATGTTTATGGAAATAAGAATCCAACACTCTGGTAGGAGGTCTTGGCTAAAGATGGAAATCTAGGGGTCATCCACGTAGAGATGGTCGTGGAAGCCATGGTTAGCTTAGGAGTGTTGAGGGAGCAAGTACAGCTTAAAAGGAGGGGGCCAATGAAGATTGGTGTATTTATGTCCTGGGGCTGCTGTATCAAACTACCACTAATGGGTAGCTTTAAACCACACACGAGGTTATTGCCTCACAGTTCTGGAGGCTAGGGGTCCCAGTTCAGGGCATTGGCAGGACGATGTTCTCTCCAAAATCTCTAGGGGAAGATCTTTTCTTGTCTTTACCGACTTCTGGTAGCCCTAGGTTTTCCTTGGTTTGTAGTTCCAGGGTCACATGACCTCCTTCCTCTGTCGGTCTCTCTCTATCTCTTGTTCTAGTCCAGCATGACTGCAAGTTAACTGATAACATCTTCAAAGACCCTATTTCCAAACAAGGTCACGTTCACAGGTACCAGGGACTTCAACATATCTTTTTGGGGGGACACAATTCAAAGCACAGCAGTTGGAAACACTGATATTACTAGACGCATGAGGGTCCTGTGAAAGGAAGAAAAGCAGAAGAGTGGAATACCTTGGAAACCAGGGGAAGGACAGTTTCAATGTGAAGGAGTGGTCACCAGTGTCAGATATTTCAAAAGAACTGAATAAAGTTAAGTCCTGAAAAATGCCCTTTGGAATATACACATTTGGGAGCCTAATGGTAATCTAAGCAAGAACAGTTACAATGAAACAATTATAGGTGAAGGAAGAAGCCAGATTTCATGCGGCTAAAAAGGAATAAGAAGGAGTAAGGGCAGATGGTGGCACAAATAGTCTAGTGCTAGGTTACTAACCGAAAGGTTGATGGTTTGAATCCATCCAGAGGCAACTTGGAAGAAAGCCCTGGAGATGTACTTCTGAAAAATTAGCCTTTGAAAACTCGATGGAACACAGTTACAATGCAAAACACATGCCTTTGCCATGAGTTGGAGTTGTTTTGATGACAACTGATCTCTCTCTCTAAGTGCAGATAGCAAGAAAGATACATAGGATACAAAGTATTGGGAAGGCAGGGATGATGCTGGCTCTTCCGTCTACAGATTGTGACTTCCATCATGCAACAGGCATTTGAGCACCTTCAATGTGACTGGGAATATAAAGATAAACAAGCCAAAGTCCAGGTGCCCAGAGAGCTTTCAGTCTGTGGTCAGAGAGAAGCATCTGAACACAGACATTAAAATAGAAAACAGTACATCTGGACAGAGCAGTATTTAGCACAGCCATGATCTGGAGGAAGAAAGACCCAGTCTTCGCTCTCAAGAAGTTTACAGTTTAGTGACATCCACAGAGAGTTATAATACAGCAGAAGAAATGAAAGCTTTCATAGAGGGGCATCGTACTTAAGGCAATGAGGGAAAAATCACATAAATTTTAAGTGGAGATTGAGGAAGGTTTCTATGAGAAGGTGGCTTTTGATTCAAACCTTGAAAAATCACCTATGAAGGCTAATGGATGGCAGAGAAGTCAGGCAAAAGATGTAACATTTTAAGAGTTTTAGGGAGAAGCTTCTGGAGAGACAGTCTTAACATGAAGGAGTAAGCATAAAGTATAAATCTAGAGCCCAGAGTCAGGATTATTGGAAAAGTTATTTGGATCTAGGCCTTTCAGGGCCCCTTGAATCATCCATATCGACTGCTTCTGGTTTCTCTGGACCTAACTGTCTCTCTGGACCGAGGATCAGCTTCAAGCTATGTATGGGGACAGCACTACCATTTCATCTTCCAAAGGGCACCTCCCAGCAGCTCTGTGATTAGAGGAGTGGAACCAGCCTGTCCTTTGTTTCCGTGTCTGCACATGTGTGATGCTCTCAGGAATCTGTCTGTGTCCTCATGGCCTCTCCCCCAGTACTCTCTGGGCAACGGTATTACATTGGCACAGAGGAAAATAAAACAAGCAGGTTGGTCGACATTGGTTGGAGATAATTGAGTAAACTGCAATATACTCATTCTTTAGGGCCCTGTTTGTGGTTGTACCATGAAGGCCATACATCCTCTCTCTTAAAAAGACCTCATGTGAACATATTGTATTGTATTGAAAATACTGTTTTAAGATAGGGCCTTGGTACAAAATGTAGAAATGTGAAGTTCAAACATAGTTGGATACGTTCTAAAGAATCATATCCTGACTTTTAATTAAGGCAAGAGAGCTTAATTTAAACAAACAAATGACTAGAGTTGACTACCAAAGCATAAACAAGACCACCATTTGAAAATGCAATCATCATTCTTCCCATTTTCAGACATTAGCCTGTCTGAATGCTGAGCCCTGCTCTCTGTATACAATAAGAGACTCAGGGAGCTGAGGTTTTGGCCTGTTCCCGCAGCCACTCTTTTGGCAAACTACAGGAAGGACAGAACACACAGCAATCAAATCAGCCTCTAGTTGGCCCCAAACACAGCATTGGCCTGAGCATAATGGAGTATTTTCAGGCACATATAAATTTGGCCTTTATTCTTCAGGGTTGTGAATCTGGCACCTTTCAGAATCAGTAAATATGCTTTTTAAAAGGGCCAAACAAACCATAAGGAAATCCTGCTTTCTGAAACAAAAGGCATAAAAGCTAAGTAAAGACACACATGCCATTGTCTGCTTCACCAGGATGTGAGCAGTTGCCTTGGGAGAAAGATAACACGAAAGAAGCCATAACAGCAGGGCCGAGATTGCAGGTCCCACGGAAAACAAGAGAGAAAATAACAAGAAAGGAGTCTTCCACGTGCTCTCAGCTGAGCCAGGGAAAAACTGAGAAGAGCAACTCCTTCTTGAACTTGAAATGAAGACACAGGGGGAGGGAAATGAGAAAGAACACCAGGAAGAAATTAAAGTTTTCAGGAATAACACGAGGACGAGGTGGGGCGGAGGGCGAGGTAGAATGATTTAATGCCAGCCAAAGGAACTAAAGGGAATAGGGTGTGTTTTCATAAACATGATTGCTATTTTTTTTTTTTTTTAATGTAGGGGAGAGGAGTGTGGAAAAGAAGAAAGTAGACCCTTTACTGAATGAGTTGGGAGTTGGAAGCTAAAATGACTCTAAATTAGCTGAGCTTTTAAACAGCTTTTAAAAAATTATCTTAATCAAGAAAAATAAAGACAACAGGAAAGCACAACTGGGAAATCATGAAGACCTTGTCAATAAAACTATTGATAAGGAGACGTTAAGGGAGTATTTAGAGAAACTGAAGATACGCAAATAAGAGGTGGAAATAGCACGCAACGCAGAGTATTTAGTGGAACTAGCTAAAGAATTTGCAACACCACACAGCCAATTATTTTTGAATAACCACCAAGTATAAAGGAAGACACTAAGAACAGGTGTCCTAACCTCGCGTGGTATTTCATATTAATATGGCACTTGATACATGCATTAATTGATCTCATATTCACACATTGGTTTGGGTCTGGTCTTGACCTCCTCTATCAGTAGTAATGTGATTTAGGACTGACTTAAGCAAAAAGATGTTTAAAACTCTTGGTAGGAAATAGAAACAAAATCATATCTCCAAATAAAAAGAAGGAAACTGAGGCACTGGTAATCAAAGGGAATTGTTAAGATCAAAGACCAAGTCCATGACTAAGTAATGACCCACTTTCTAGAATTCATGCATCTTCCAAAAAAGGAAGAACACAGAAGTTGATGTGAGTCTCAAGGTGTTAATGGAGGCTTGCCGAAAGGGGGGTCTTACATTTTGGCCGGAAATACTAGCAACTGGGAGCCATTTCAGAAGTTGACCTTGACTGCGCTAATAATGTGATCACTACTGTAGCTTTTTTTTAACCCCGCAGCCATTTTCCTACTCCAGGTTACTCTCAGCCAATGGCAGAGCTAAACATCTGAACAGCAAATCATTCCTTCCCCCCCATCCCCAACGAATTTCAGAAAGACTCCCACTCTCCTTTGTGATGGCAAACTCCATCTGTGCCTGGCGCCATTACACTGCCAGAGTGCATAGTCAGATTTATGCCTAAGAGAGAGGAATGGAATGTTTTACTGGTTTCTCCACATGGACCAGACAAGAAGAAATTAACCTTCAGCAAGTGGTAAATAAATGCAAGTTTAGAACATTTAGACAAAGAGGAGGTAAAGGCGGTAAGTGGACGCCCCTACACACCCTGCAAGTGCTGAATCACTCCATCCTGAGCTAGGAGGTAGCAGATACATGCCTATACTATGTTCCAGATTGGCCTTTTGTGGCCCTTCATTTTCTGCCCCTCCAAACTGTGCAGTGCATCCAAGGTCCTACTGCTCACATCTGTCACTGTCCCCCAGCTACCTGACCTGAAGCGTTGTCAGGGTATTTTTATTCTGTCTGCTTTGTTGTGCTAATGGATCAATGACAGCCAGGAAAGAACAAACTGTGCCAGAGAAGAATGTTCTCCTCTTGGCTGACTGAGCTTGGGACAGGAAGACAGGGGGCATCTGGCATTTGGTGGAGCCCTTGAATGCCCCTTTCGAAATATTAACTGAAAAATGAATTCCCATTGTTGTTGTTAGGTGCCACGGAGTCGGTTCCGACTCATAGCAAACCTATGGGCAACAGTACGAAACACTGCCCAGTCCTGCACCATCCTCACCATCATTGCTATGCTTGAGCCCATTGTTCCAGCCACTGTGTCAATCCATCTCGTTGAGGGTCTTCCTCTTTTTCGATGACCCTGTACTTTACCGAGCATGATGTCCTTCTCCAGGGACTGGTCCCTCCTGATCACATGTCCAAAGTATGAGATGAGGTCTCACCCCATCCTTGCTTCTAAGGAGCATTCTGGCGGTACTTCTTCCAAGATAGATTTGTTTGTTCTTTTTGGTAGCCCATGGTATATTCAGTATTCTTCAACAACACCGTAATTCAAAGGCATTAATTCTTTGGTCTTCTTTATTCATTATCCAGGTTTCGAATGCGTATGGGGCGATTGAAAATACCATGACTTGAGTCAGGTGCACCTTAGTCCTCAAAGTGACTTCTTTGCTTTTTAATGCTTTAAAGAGGTCTTTTGCAGCAGATTTGCCCAATGCAATACGTCCTTTGATTTCTTGACTGCTGCTTCCCGGTTGAAGGTGAAAAGCAGAGGCACTATGTCAACAAAGGGCAGTAATAAGCAGCTTGCCATTTCTCTGAGCTAATGTGTCCTGGTGTGTACCACAGGGATCAGCTTCATATCTCTCTACAGATCAGTGTGTTTTTATGACAGCCATCTCCATAGCAACCAGGTGTCCAGACACTAAACGGATCTTAAAGATATTAAATCTCAGCTTGGTGAGGGAAGCCCATGCTGACTGCAACTCCCTTGGAGCCATTTTGCATTGAGTGCTAGTATATGGGCCCAGGGGACATGGGCATCTCGAGGGTCCAGCTTGGGGTTCGAAGACAGCCATGATGGGAGAGGAGCCTGGCATTTTCCTCCTGAGCCTTTTCTTTATCATTTCCACCCATATTCCAGATGAAAGGGTAAATAGCCGATGAATCAAGTTTGCATGAAACTAAATGGGAAGGTGTTGCAAATGTCGGTGAGGTTGGAGAAATTATGTCAATGGCCATGGAGGAAATAACACAAGGGAGCATTGTTTTAGAAAGCCACCAATCAGTACATCTGGGGGCCAATATTCCAAAAAAAGAAGGTAAAAGAAATTTACAAAGCAGGGATTTAGGGGAGGAGGGGAGAAAGAGAACAATTAAGCCGGATACAGAGGAAACTGCACACCAGTGCAGAGAAGGGACAGCGTAGCTCTGGCTGGACTGGAGCTTTTAATCCTGGTTAGGGAGACGAGGGTCCCTCCCTGGGCTGTTTGGGGAGCCCAGAGGAGCTCCCCTAGCAGCAATGTTGGGCCATGGCGGGGACGCCAGTGGATGAGGGAGATCCCATAGAACAGCATCCCGTTATGGCGGTTCATTACAGACCCATCTTTTTCTCCCCAAAGGTAAGCCTTCCTGACACTGAGGCTCTGTCCTCAACAGTCCTGCTATACCGGGGCTTTGGTGCTGGTCCTGTCCTCCTCCACAGGGACCGGAAAGGCTTCTTTTGTTTTGAAGCAATGCCCAAGAAGGGCCTGGTAACCAAGTGCCAGGCAGGGGCGGGCAGGAAGGCACCACAGAGCCAGAGGAGTAACGTGATGAAATGGAACAAAGAAACACGCAGCTGGAACCCCCGGAAAAAAGTTTCCCCAGTGACATCTAAATAGACTGCAAATGGCCTTTTGGAGGGAACTCCCATCCCTGTCCTAATCTAAACCAGGACTGGACAACGCTGGGTGGGAAGGAGACATGTGAACGTGGGGGCAGAAAGTGGGCCTGGAACATAGGCAAGGTGACCTAACACTTCTTTCTCTCTTTAATCATCCCATCACCCCATTATTTATGAGTCTGAGCTTTAAATGAGTGGTCTGCTTGTTTATTCCATGAGGACTCTTGAATCCTATGAAGTGAAGATTGTCTGTTGAGAAACCCTACCTCCTCCAAGGAAGGTGAGGGGTTAAATCTGTACACTGTCAGAGCTCTGGCAAAAAAAATAAATAAAAGGAAACCACATTCTCCATGAATGAAGGAAGAAGCAGGAGGAAGGTAGCTTTTTTCTTTTTCTTTTTTTAAAACATGAGTAAGATCTTCAATATGTTTGTGATTATTTATCAAATTCTTTGAAAAGAGCCTTGAGTTACTAACCAACAGATCATGGATGTAGAAACCGCATTCTTCCGACTTCCCTTCCCATCTCCACTCCAGAGATAGCAGGTTGGACCTTGTGGGGGTCTTTCTTTAGTTAACCATTAACAATTCATAAAATTCCAGATCCCTGCACAATAAGTCCAGCCCTCTGAATGTTATTAGAAAATCCTATTTCTAGTCTGTTATGAAACAGAGGTTTTGATGTGCTGCCAGGTTTATGTGGAACTCTGGAAACGGAACACTCGCTGCTCCGAGAACCGAGGCCAGGGTGGGTGTTACATAAAGCTTTCCTAGCAAGTCAGGTTTATCACAGAAGGCGAGGCTGCAGTGGAAAAACAAAATCAAACACGTTGATGTAAAACATGAGCCAACCCACTTCCCATTTGCCGGAAGGCCAGCCAGCAAATTTAGAGGAGTATTGTTGTTATGGATTGAATCGTGTCCCCGAAAATATGTGTTGCAAATCCTAATCTCTATGCCTGTGTTTATAATCCCATTTGGGAATGGTTGTCTTTGTTATGTTAATGCAGCAGGATTAGTATAGGGTGTGTTTTGAGTCAACCTCTTTTGAGATATAAAAGAGATTATACAAGCAACCTGGAGAAGCAGAGGTGGGGGAAGAGAGATGTCAAGTCACATGAAGACTGCCCAGGAGCAGAAGCTCAGAAGAGACAAGGGCCTTCTTCCACAGCCAGCAGTGACAGAGCCTTCCCCTAGAGCCGGTGCCCTGAATTCAGACTTCCAGCCTCCTAAACTGTGAGAAAATAAATGTCTGTTTTTTAAAGCATCCAACTGTGGTATTTCTGTTATAGCAGCACTAAGACAGATGTTAACCTGCAGTAGACCAGCAGCCTGGAGGCCCATTCTACAGCAGATTCAGGCCAAGAAGCTTAGGCAGCAAAGAGCTGAAAGGCACCTTCAGGCGGGCCTCATGGGAGGCCAAGTGACTCTTTTTGCAACTCTTAACTGTTTATTGAAATTCACGTAAACACATCTTCTCTCCCCTTCTTTGGCTGCTCCTAGCTTCTCTGGGCACTGCAGGAATAAAAGGGAGTAAGGTCACATCACTAAATCCTTGCCAAGTGAAATGCATCTAATGGCACGACGGTGTGTCTGAAGTAAATGGATAAGAATCTGGTTTCTAAACTCTTGGATCCAAAATTATGCAGATTAGAGTCAAGTCCTTTTCTGGGAAGGGTTGCCAACTTTTGTGGGGTTTCTGAAAAGCATGAGTCCAGTAAATTGTTTCAAATTTCCCAGGGCTGGGATGGGGGCAGAAGGGGTGACCTGGAAGGAGAATACCACACTACATTCCATTTTGAAGCTGTAAATCAAGGCCAATAAATAGCCTACCGTGATCTGCTTATATATGATAGCCCAGACCGCAGTGCTGTAGAAAGGAAGAGAAAAAGATTTCCCAGCCGTGAGGAGCATTCTGGCTGGTTTGGGGTGGGGGTAGGGGACGAATGTCAAGAGGGGAGAAATGGAACTGCACGTTGAGGGAGGGAAAAGCAGCTGGAGAGAAGGGAGTTCTGTGGTGGGCAGCCCCTGATAAACCAACCCAGGGGCCTAAAGCCTCTCACTGTGGTTCCATTGAACAAAGGCTCAGTTCCCACCCACTCCCTGGACCACCGGTGGAAGGACGATCATTTGATTTGGGAAGGAAAGAATGGTTTTTATAAAATCCTAGAGCCCTGTGTCCATAAGAATGCACTCATCCAGTTGGTCGATAGCTTTCCTTACCTAAATTCAACCTTCCAAACTGATTCGTGTGTGTCAGAATAGAACTGGGCTCCATAGAGTTTTCAGTGGCTGAGTTTTCTACCGATCAACCTCTGGATGGAATCAAACCTCCAACCTTTCAATTAGTGCCTGAGAGTTTAACCATTTGCATCACCCAGAGACTCCATTTATCAGATGACCCCAAATCAAGAGGCTCCATACTGCCCAGACCTTCTTGGCTAAAGAGGGTACAAGAGGGGAAAGAGTATAAAGCTACTCTGGTTTGCCTGAAATAAAGAAACAAGAGATCCTAGTTGGTTTGGAAGGTGAATTTCTATTCCAGGTGGGCCTTGAGAAGTTGCCAGAACTTGCACTGAGATGTCTTGAAAAAGATACCATTCAAAGTGAAAAAAATACATGGAGAACATTTTAAAGGAAAGAAATGGCCTGCCCAGTGAGGACAGTGGATCCAGCCAGGGTCTCTTGTACTGCAGATCTTATTATGCCCATTTACTAAAAACAAGGTAGGATCCTTTGCAGAAGGCTCTGCCCAAGGGTTCCTGCCATGCCCGCAGGTGGAGGGCACCTGCTTGCAGACCTTGAAGCTGGGCTGGCAAGCATCCGGTTGTGCAAAGCTGTCCACAGCCAGCATGGTCATAATGAGCCAATTTCAATTGAAATGAGATCAATACTATTCATTTTTCTCTTGCTGGCCCCCAAGTGATTCATGAATCTGAAAACTAGTTCATGAATCAGAGTGGGGTGGGGTTGTGGGGGTTGGGGAGGGAGCTGGGGATCGTTTGCGCAGTCGGCAAACCTCGATTCCTCTCATGAACCCAGTTGCATGATGCTCAGCTGCCTGCTCGATTAAACCAGGCTCTTAGGTAGCGGCTTTCAGCTTCTGCTTATTGAACTATTTCCTTTCTCAAACGGGAAAGAATGACACTATGTGACGATTGTGTGTCTGTCTGTCTTTGCGGGTATCTTTATACCCTTTGTGTTTGTAGCTGCGGAGCTTCCCCAGACAAGGGTGTGTGTGAATGTAGGAGTGCATGTGTGTATGTCACACTGTGTGTGTGTGTGCGTGTATGTAGGAACGCACACGTGTGTATGTATGATGGTTTTTGTGTGCACATTGTGTGTGTAGAGGTAGGAGTGCATATGTGTGTGTATTTTTGATGGTTTCTTGTACACATTGTACGTGTGTGTGTAATGGTCTTTGTGTGCACATTGTGTGGGTGGGCATGTAGGAGTGCATATGTGTGTGTATTTTTGGTGGTTTTCTTGTACACATTGTATATGTGTGTATGTAATGGTCTTTGTGTGCACATTGTGTGTATGTGTGTGTGTGTGTGTGTGTGTGTGTGTGTGAACAAGCGGTGTGTGACGGCTGCGGGCCCTTTAAACCTGAACAGGAGCCAAGTCCATTTCTCAGCGGAGCTTCATAAGGAAGCACATGATGAGGGCAGTTAGAAACCACAGCTCTGTGAGTGCTGATTACAGCCTACTAAGGAAAATGAGATTTCTATCTCACAGGAATTCAGTTATAAAAATAAAATACAGCGTCTGGCTTGATTCAGCTAAATGTACAAGCACCAGGGTGTTTTTAATTTAACGGAGAAGCTGGACAAGAAGAATGACCTAAAACATTGCGTTTAAAGAAAGTCAGAGGCGAGGGGGGGTAGCTGCAGGAAGGAAGTGGGAGTGGGGATGTGAGTGTATGTGTGTGTGTGTGAGAGAGAGAGAGAAATGGAGGGAGAGCTGAGGGAGGAAGGGAGGGAGCAAGAGAGGTGGGGAGAGAGGGAGGAAAAAAATCACCCTGCGGGCAAATGAATGCAGCAGGGATGATGTCATTGGAACAGTTGGAGAAGAGAGGAGAAAAACAACTCAGAGCTGTGCTAATCCTGTTTGCTACCCTGAAGGGAATGGAAGGCAGCCAAGGCAGGGAGTTCTGGGAAACCATATAAGGGTGCCAAACATGCTTTGCCGCCAACATTAGGAACTGACATCTTTGTTCTTTGTAACTTGGCCGCCTGCCAGAGGCCTCATTTCAGCTCTGCGGCATGATTACCCTGGACGGCTGCCAGCCCTGCTCTGAGAGCTCCTTTTCTTCTCTCCCAGCTTTTCTTCCTCCCTCTTTCCTTTTGCCAAACATGCAGCAGTTGCCATGGCAGTCGAAAGTAAAGTTTAAAAAACAACACAACAAAGTCGGGAGAGAGAGGCACGCCTTTATCCAGATGTGCCCCGTGAGCGGATAGGAAAGGCATTAACTGCCTATTCACCAGGCGTTCTCCGGCAGAAGAAAACCCCGGAGCGCTCACTAGCTGTCGGGCTCGGAGAGGCGGCTCGAGGATAAGCCGAGTGCACCCTCAGCAGACGCGGCTCAGTGCCCCGAGATGTTACCGAGAGCAGGGGCGCCGGCTGGTTCCCAGGGCTGGCTGTCTTTTCTCGCGCGCTCTGGTTTTCTCCCCAGGCATTGTGGAGTGCATAATGTGAAACGGAAAATGTCATGATTTCCACTGGGAGTGTGTCCACAGTGGTGAAAACGCTCAGAAACCCGGGTCCAGAGAGCACCAAAGGGAGACGGGGGACAGAGGAGGGAGGACGGTCTCAGGGCCCCGTCCCCGGGTGAAACCCCTCCAGCAGGCACGGTCGGTGGCTGGGGAGACCGCCCTGCTCCGCGCCCGCCGAGGCCCCGCCAGCGGATGACACTCGGGCCCAGGCTGCACGGCGGGAAACAGCCAGGCAGGGCTCTGCGCGCAGGCCCAGCTGGGTTTTGGTTTCTCAGTGCTCTGGAACCTGTCTGGCAGCTGGAGTCCTTTAACGCAGGAGCGTAGCCTCTCCTCGCCTGTTCTGAGGAGCACCCAGGAGTTTCGATTTGCAAGAGGACTCGCTGTGCAGAGTCGCAGCCCGCGGTTAGAGTTCAGTCTACTATTTTTAATCGGGCTCGTTTTCACCTGCTTGGAAAGTGGAACATCTCCTGGGAGGCGACACGTCATGATCAAAGGCAAATCTCCAGGCAGAAAGCTGGCGGGCTTCAGAGGCAAAGGTTACTTAGAAGCTGAGGTTCGCTTGCCAGCTTCCCCCACTGCAGAATCTGACACTCCTCACCCTCAGGGTTCAGCAAGATTCTCGGAAAGGCCTCCTCTGATTCTAGAAGTTGCTGCAGCAGGGGCTGACTCTGCTGTTTTCTAGCCCCTTTAGCTGGGAGATGGAAAGGCCAAAGCTGGGGGTGCTATAATAAGGCCTGTGGCAGCCTCCCTGTAAAACAAATTGGCTAATTGTTACCTTCAGATTGACCACAACCAGACCTCTGAAACGGCCTTCTTTGCCTCTCAAGAGTGCGTGTCATCTGTCCTGTTTCCAGGGCCAGAAACGTAGGAGCCAAGAGGGAAACAGCTCAAGGTCGTGGAGGGAACAGTTGGCAAGTAGGAGCTCAGTCCCAGAATTCCCTACTCCTGCTCCTCCCAGCTTCTACCACAGGCCCAGGCTGCCTTTCTTAGGAGCTATTTCCAACTAAGAGCTAGTTATTCACTAAGCAAAACCAATGAGTCCCCAATGGGGGAAGGTTGGCCTCATTTGGGGATGTTCTGGAAGCAGAGCACTATTGTCTGTGAAAGGCCCCAGAGTCCTCTCAAGGGCAGTTACCTATGCTCATCCCTGCTGGGTAGAATTCTGGGTAGAATCACCACAGCACCCCCCTGCCCAACTTTCCTATGCCCCTGGCTGCCCCCAGTGCTGAGGAAATGGCCGTGGAGAGCTGGAGTGAAGAGGAGAGGGGCGAGTCATGAAGTAGCTCCCATCCAAACAGCCCCCACAGGCTTGGAGTCCCCACAGTATAGGAGAGCCCCAGCAGAGTGGGGGCTGGAAGGCTTTCACCTCAGGTTGGGGAGACCAGTTACTATCGAGGTGACTCTGATTCATGGCAACCCCATATGTGTCAGAGTAGAACTGTGCTCATAGGGTTTTCAGTGACTGGTTTTTCAGAAAGTAGATTACAGACCTTTCTTCCAAGGCACCTCTGAGTGAACGAGAACTTCCAACCTTTTGGTTAGCAGCCAAGCATGTTAACTGTTTGCATCATCCGGGGACTCCAGCTTGGGGAGACAGAGCAAATACAATCACGTTATTAGGCAGAGCTGATCCAAAGACAAACTGCAGTTTCTAAAGAATTAGGAAAGGAAAGGAAGCTTGGGTTTGAGAGTGAAACCATGAAGTTGTTGTCCCCTTTCCTCAGCTGGTGGGTCAAAACCGGGGCCAATGCATCTCTCACCTCAGAGACAAGCGTAGCCCCCTGGAATCTGCCAGAGCAGCTACTGCAGTGAGGGAGGGTTACTAACTTCGGAGCCGATGAGCTGGTCAATGCCTGGCCAAGCCACATCCCGTCCTCTGAGCTGACTCCAAAAAAGAGAGCGCTTGCTGGTGACTTTCTAGAAGCAACACTGAGTCGGATGGCTTTGTTTCCCTTTTGGCACATCAGGTCACAATATGCCTGCGCCTCTGAAGCCCTACAGCCTCCCGTCAGTGTGGCCCCCTGGTCTCCCCATGTGCTGCCTGGAAAACCAATCTCAGGCAGGGATGTCTAGGCCTGCCCTGCCCACCTCAGACAAGGATGGAAATCTGACTCCTGGTCCTGGTTTTCAGAGCTGTGTTCTCTCCCAGTCTGTAAGCGGAGAAGGGCCAGCAGTGGGAGGGACAGACTGTTTCCTCAAGGGAGTTGCCCTGGCAGCCCCTGGCCTCTCATTCAGCATCACTGAGGGGTGGTCCCCTGGCCTCCAGGGTGAATGTGGTTCCCTGGGGAGCTCCTGTTTCCTCAGGACCCAGGAGTTTGATGTAACATGTATGAAACAGCAGAAAACCCATTACCCTCACTTACACGTTACAGGTTTCCTACTAGGTTTGTCAGGCAGACAAAAAGGAGGATCCTGAGGGATTTTTCCTTCCTGAGAAACCAACAGAAAGCAAAAACAAATCTGTACGGGGCGGGCTGAGGGGGGGTGATGGGGGATAGAAATGCATTTTCAGCAACAGCTACCGAAAGTGGGAACAGTATTTGCAAACAGGTTACCTGCTCAAATTCTCCTATAATCTTTCATTCCTGGATGCTGGTTTTTCCCCCTCATTAAGAAGCCATTTAATTTCTTGCTTCACCTGCATGGTAAAAATAATTACAGGCAGACAGTAAGCCTGCACTAAAAATCAATGTACAGAGAGATGCCACCTTTGCCTTTAGTCATCGTGAGGCTCCGCAGCCATAAATAGAAAGCATTTAAAAGACTTCTCTTTGTAGACAGACAAATGAAACTCCGAGCTCCTCGCTAGCCTTGTAGCTGGCGAGAAGCCGTTGTGTGTTAGTGAAAGGCCAGGGTCAGAAATTAAGATCAGGCTCTCAGGTTGATTTCGTGGAGCCCAGGGCCCTGCTTCCTTCCTTCAGAGGTGAAGGATGCTCTCACCGCTCTTTAGCACTAGGGGATGATCACCGTAATAAAACACTCTAACTTCGGGTGTGGGGCCTCCTAAGTACCGCTCCTGCTTTCACGACACACGCAGCTTCTTCTTCATCACCTGGAGCCCTAAGAAGGGCATGGAGAGAACCCTAGTGAGGCATTGCTCGTCCTGGCTCTCTAGGTACTGTTAGCAGAGCCACCACACCAGCAGCCGCTTCTAGACAGCGCTCCCCGGAATCCAGCAGCTCTCTGTGTTGTAGGATGGGCTGTGTGAATGCGGAGGGAAACACCGTGGCCGTTCTCATAAAGATCTTTATGGCTCCGCTCGGATGGGTTGGAGAGTTCGAGGAGTGATCCAGGTGGTAGGAGGTGCTTGCAATGTCAGTACCCAAATAGTACTTTGGAGGCTGCAAAATTAGCTGAGCCCTAAAGTCCTCCGACTGTTCCTAACAGGTGATTTCAAAAGCTGTCATTTAGGAAATGGTTTTGAGGGTTATTTTTAAGAGACTCAGGGGTTTGCCCTGAAGCCTGTATGTTCTTAATGCAAGATGCTAAATCTTCCATCAGCCTGGTGTGAGTGGTCATAAGGTGGACCGGCAAAGCACATAAATGAATCTTTTGGTGTTTAAAATTGTACCACCTCGACACCTCTAGGATCAGTGAACAGATTCATCATTTTTATGTCTATAATTTGCTCCACCCATGCACCCAGGCATCCCACTGCAAGGTGGAGAGAGGGAGAGCCCCACCACCTTTGTGTGTAGGGCCATTTGTACATTGGTCATACTGTGGGACCCTCAGAACATCCTGGAAGGTCACAGGGACAGCTATTATCATTCCTACTTTTCAGATGAGGACTCGAGACTCAGGTTAGCTTGGCTAAGACCTCAGAGCTAGTGAACACAGTGATGGGCTAAGATCGCGGGGCTATAGAGTCCTACAGGGTCCCTGCTACTCATTCCCCACCATGCCCTGCGGAGCCCCTTCTGAGATGGTCCAGGATGAAGACCTGCAGGGGCCAACCAAAACCTCCCAGGCCTTGGCTCCATCCCCAAAAAAGCCCAACTCAAAATGCCAGTAGAAATATCTCAGGTGACCACAAGCCGAGCAGTGAATTTTAGATTGCTTCCTGGACCTATTTTATTTATTCAAGGTGTCTTTAAAAACCAAGAAGGTTCTGTCTTGCCACAGTGATTCCTGTGGCATAAATTTGTGCTGATGTCACAGCACAGAGCTTTCATCCACCTGTTTGTGATAAACCAAGGGTCACAGCACTACCTTTGGATTAGACCTGACGGGAAAAAGTGATGCTTCTGTTACCCATGTGCAGATGGAGCTCACGGTGCTCTGGAGGCCAGATGAAGGGGTCAGTTGGTGTTTCTCCCACCACCCATCTGTCAGTTTGTCATCTGTGGTGGCTTGCATATTGCTGTGATGCTGGTAACTACGCCACCAGCATTTCAAATACTAGCAGGGTCATCCGTGGTGGACAGATTTCAGCGGAGCTTCCAGACTAAGACAGACTAGAAGAAAGGCCTGGTGACCTACTTCTGAAAATCAGGCGAACCTTCTGGATCACAACAGAATGTTGTTCGATATAGTGCTGGAAGATGTGCCTCCTAGGTTAGAAGGCAGTCAGAATATACAGTGGCCACAACAATGGCCTCAAGCATGCCAACAATCATGAAGATGGCGCAGGACCGAGCAACGTTTCGTTCTGTTGTACGTGGGGTTGCTATGAGTCAGAGCCAACCCAACGGCACTACCAACAGCTACAAATGTACCTCCCTCAGTTTCCAGGGCTGCTGGTTTGCTCCAGGGCCTGGCTGCTCTTCTCTCTAGCCTGAGGCTGACTTCTTGAGCACGTGGATGAATGTGGGACCTCATGACTTTGGGCAAGTCATGTATTTCCCAGTGGTCTCAATTTCCTCCATTATGGTAGTTGACTACTCCGATCTCTAAAACATTTGATGATTCCACATTCAGGTGATAGCTATGGGAGATAAACAATAACTAATAACACGTGGCAACACATGGCAGTGCTGAGTGAAGAGTAAATATAGCAGATGCCATTGCCACCAGAGAAGGGAAAGCGCTTGTTAACTCTGCCAAAGGCAGCGCTAGCCTCTCTCAAAGTCTGCACTACATGACTGAGTGCTTAGTTTACCCATCGTTGTTGTTGTCAGTGCTGTCGAGTCAGCTCCAACTCCTGGTGATCCCACGCACAACGGAAAGAAACATTACCCGGCCTTTCGCCATCTTCATGATCATTGGTATGCTCGGGTCCATTGTGTGGCCACTGTGGATTTTGAATGCCTTCCAACCTAGGAGGCTCATCTTCTAGCACTGTATTGGACAATACTCTGTTCTAATCCATAGGGTTTTCATTGGCCGACTTTTGGAAGGAGATCAGCAGGCCTTTCTTCCTAGTCTGTCTGAATCTGTATGTTAGTCATCTAGTGCTGTTCTAACAGAAATACCACGAGTGGATGGTTTTAACAAAGAGAAGTTTATTCTCTCATAGTCCAGTAGGCTACAAGTCCAAATTCAGAGTGTCAGCTCCAAGAGAAGGCTTCTCTGTCAGCTCTGGAGGAATGTCCTTGTGATGCATCAGTCTTCCCATGGTCTGGGAGCATCTCAGCACAGGAACCTCTGGTCCAAAGGATGCACTCTGCTCCCGACACTGCTTTCTTGGTGGTATGAGGTTCCCATGTGTCTCTGTTCACTTCTCCTTTTTTATATCTCAACAGAGATTGCATTAAAGACACTATCTAATCTTGTAAACCTCATCAGTATAACCTCATCACAGTGATAGAATTTACAACACAAAAGATCACATATAACCTCATCATAGTGAAAGAGTTTACAACACATAAGGAAATCACATCAGATTACACAATCATACAACACTGGGAATCATGACCCAGCCAAGCTGACAGATACTTTTGGAGGACAAAACTCAATCCATGACAATCTGGAAGCTCTGCTGAAACCCATCCACCACAGGTGATCCTGCTGTTATGTAAAATACCAATGGTATAGCTTCTAGCATCACAGCAACACACAACCCAGCACAGTATGGAAGTTCACCCATAAAGTGGTGAGTTCACCCATATAGTCTACATATTTGCAGAGATACAGTCAAGTGTTACATGACTGCCTTGTCCTCTAATGGGAAGTCTCCAGGAGTCTTGCCTTCACCCAGTGTGTAAGCTCTTTGAGAACAGGGGCTGCATTTTAGGTTCCCCTGTAACCTCTGTGGAATCTGTCAGGACACAGGCCCTGTTAGGAGTTCCAAAACATGTGTTCTCAGTGGGCTGCATATGGAGAGAAGAGGGATGACTCTGAAAGACGTGGTCTACACACAGTCTGGACTGAGGGAAGTCCCCAGAGCAGAATGCAAATTCTGGCTCCTCAGACAAATCAAACTTAGTTCTTAAGATGGCTGATAGGCGGATGGGCTCGGTGCCACGTGGACCATCTGCTGGCTTACCTGGGCACCACTATTCCAGTGAGAGAAAGGCCTGCAAGCAGACTAGAACGCACCCCATTCAGTCTACTGCCTAGTCATGGCCCAAATCTTGAGCATCTGACTCTGCTAATAGCACTTTTATTGCGGTGGTGTGCACATTTACATTACTTTATGCACAATCATAGTAAAGAGGTTAGTTATTTTTTTCAAGATAATGAGAAACATCTCTAATATTCAGCCAAAATGTATCTTTGTGTCCAGTGCAGATTTTTTATCCAAATGATACTGTATATAATCAGGAAAAGGCAGACATGAATATTATCTATATCTCCTCAGAACTGCATGAGAAAGCATAAAACTGCAGGAAGTTCCAAGCAAAAAGTATAGGGGCAGTCTACTCAATCCCTGGCGCACCCTCCCCACCTGCCCTGGGGAAACCCTGAAACAGATCAGGATGGGGTGAGTGGTGAGATACACACTCCACTGTTGCCTCCTGTAAATGCTGGCTGGGGCGCCTGCTTCCAAAATCACAAGATGCCTCAGCATCTGTGTCATACCTGCTGGAGTTTAGGCCAGGCAGGTGACGTGGTGCCAAAGAAAGTCATAAATTGACTTTGACTGCAGGGATTTTGTTCAGTTTGTGCACATTTATTGGAAAAAAAAAAGTTGCTGTCAAGTCAACTCCAACTCATGGTGACCCCATGTGTGTCAGAGTAGAACTGTGTTCTATAGAGTTTTCATTGGCTGATTTTCAGAAGCAGATCACCAGGCCTTTCTTCCGAGGCACCTCTGGGTGTACTCGAACCTTCAACCTTTCAGTTAGCAGCTGAGCGCATTAACTGATTGTGCCTCTAGGGACCTCCACCGAACATTGTTGTTATTGTTGGGTGCCATTGAGTCAATTCTGCAAAGCCACACTGAGGGGAGTGTAACCCTAGGGAGGTCACCATCGAGTGGGGAGAGGTCAAGACAAGTGAAGGAGTCAATATGCTTGTTTCTCTGGGATAATTCTCAGTTGTAAATGCAGGCAGTCCCTGGGGACATCCGACTTACTATCCCCCCTACAAATCCTATTAAAAATTTCAGGTACATTCAATGGTTCATAATAACAAATAGGTGCTACTTTGCATGATGCATCAAAACATTGTATTATTATTATTACTGTATTATTATGTTAAAGATGTTTTAGTGAATCTGGAAGTATTTCTTTAATGTTTTTTATGCATAGAAAAGTACGTTATATACTGTATACTAAGACAAACGCTTGACTAACTGACGTTAGATACAAACCTTACCCATCTGTTCCCTTACTTACAAATTCGACTTAAAGACAGATTTAGGAACGGAACTGGTTCATAATCCAGGGACTGCCAGTATGGCACCTGGATTAAAGGAGAACTGTGCCTGCTCACCAGGCTAGTGTTCCTGCCTCAGGATCACGGGCACAGTGGTGCAGAGTGTAGTCCCTGTGAACCATGCCCCAAGATGCTGCCTGCCTTACCTGCATGCCGGCCCGTGGCAGCCCTGCTCGGCCAGCCTGGGACAGACACCTGTCCTCCTGAGGCTCAGCTTCTCCAAGGTGGCAGTATGACAGGAGGAAGGCATCTGTATGGCACACCAAAACCCAGAGACAGTTGGCCTTGGCTCTCAGGGAACAAGCTGAAGCTAGATTTCAGTCCATACCAGAGGCAACTTCCATCCCTGGGTGGCACAAATGGTTTGCACTCAACTGCTAACCTAAAGGTTGGCGGTTCAAACCCACCCAGGGGGTACCATGGAAGAATGGCCTGGCGATCTGCTCCTGTAAAGATTACAGCTAAGAAAATCCTATGGAGCAGTTCTACCGTGTAACACATGGGGTTGCCATGAGTCAGAATCAGCTCTATGGCGGCAACAGGTTTGTTTGTTGTGGGTGTGCATGTGTAGAGGTGATTTATGGAACTCTGAGGATTAGCGGGGAGTCCCTGGATAGTGCCTGGCTGATAACTGAAAGGGTAGAGATTCAGCTCCAGCCAGAAGCACCTCAAAAGAAAGACCTGGTGATCTACTTCCAAAAAACCAGCCATTGAAACCCCTGTGGAGCACAGTTCTACTCTGACACACACGTGGTCACTATGAGCCATGGTCAACTCGACGGCAACTGGTTTGTGTGTGGGTGTGGGTGTGGGTTAGCTAAGTGAGATCGGAGGAACTAGCTCCAACTAAAAGGTAAGAAAGCCCAGAGAAAGTGAGCTTCTGAATGAACACTTATCCCCACAGAAATGATTGAAGTGATTCTTCAGTCCAGTGTGTTAGTTCGGATGGCCTTCCTTATGCAATGGGCTCCCGCAGCTGCAGCCCCGAGAGCCCAGGCACAGCCTTCCAGCAAGGGTGGTGGGAGCCGTGGCTCTGCTTCTCCTGGAGGTTCCGGGACCCTGCAGTGCACAGCCGTGCAGCCTGGGGCTCCCTACAATGCAGAGAAGAAATGGGACAGAGCAGGCCGGGCGACTGCCTTCAGAAAGGAAATGGCAACAACAACATCACTACTTACCGTGTGCACACTTTACAGGTTTCAAAATGTGCTCGGAGCTGTTACCTCGACTAAAGGAGAGGATGCGTTCTCACTGCATATGCCATTTCTGATGTTCAATACGAAGCCACCAGAAACATAAAGATAAAGCAGAAGGAACCGCCAGAAGCACAAAGGTCATCAACCCATTCTCTAGTTTTTCAAATCAGGTGAGGCTCCAACAATTGGTCATGGTGAAGACAAGATTTTGCCAGATGGACCTTCTGATGCCTGCATTGATCTGATCTCTTACCATCAAAGTGGATCGGATAATACCAGCAGGAGCAAGAAAAATAAAATAAAATAAATGGAAAAGAGGAGAAACGAGTAAAAACTAGTACGGCATTTCCCTGGTACTGAGTCACGCTTTTACAATGACCCAGGCTCACAGCCTAAATTGATGACAAAGAATGAAAACCCAATAACCATCCTTTCTGGCATCCTCACTTGTGAACCAGTGCAAGAATTGGTCTCTTTGTATATGTCTACATCTACATGATTCATTAGAACTCGCCAAAATATTGAAAATCCCAACTGGTAATTGGAATCAACAGTCACAAAGCTAGAAAACAGCCATGTAGACGGTGATTTTGAAATTTAAATGGAAAATAATTTTCTGTTTCTTGAGGTTGCAAAAGTATGTGCAAGTTGAGGGTGTTGATACAGGAAGGGACCCTGGCCCTGGACTTTAAGCCATGCACCCACCCAAACGTGTGCCCAGGCTGCAGTGTCAGGCCCCAAGACCTGGCTAGTGGTGCCTTCTGGGTCTTCTCACTATTCTCAGCCCACCCTGGCGAGTCCCCACACCTGTGATCCTACATCTGGCTCCTGACTGCTCAGGCTTTCTCTCCCCAATAGGCCTGCTTGGTCTTGAAGAAATTGGGCTTCTCTATGACCTTGGAAACTTTGTGGACATGGTGGGCTCTGAGGCTTTCCTTGCTCCAGGCCACCAGAGATGACCTCCGCTTGGGGCCCAGCTCTACCCTGTGTCCAGGGGGCCTTCTCGCTGGGCTGGCCTCAGAGGCTCCAGCAGGGAGACCCACCTTCACTCAACAGGTACAATGAGCCCGGACCTGGGCGGCACTCCTTCTGGCCTGGAGACACGGCCAGACACCAATGCCTGCTCTCAGGGAGCTCACACTGGGTAGGAGGAGGCTGGGAATCAATCAACAATCGCACACAGACCTAGAAAATAGCACCCACTGAGAAATGCTACACAGAGTACTAAAGGAGGAGAGGGGCGCTCCGGCTAGTCAGAAGGCCTTCCCAAGGAGGTGATGTTTAAGCATAGACTGAAGAAAGAGCCAGCCATGCATGATCTCAGAAGCAGCGAGTTCAAGGCCTTGGGGCAGGACTGAGCCTGGTATGAGTGGGAACATAGCAAGAAGGCCAGTGTGGCAGACTGTGATGTGTGAGGGGGAGAGGGAGGTAAGATGAAGGAGGGAGGACAGGGAGAGCACTTTCAATATATGGTCTAAATACGATGGGAAACCAGTAGAGGGCTTTAAGAAGGGTAGTGATGGGTGTCGTTCTGTTTTTAGATATTGCTTGATTGTTGTGTGAAGAAGGTTATCTGAGAGAAGCAGGGAGACTGGTTAGGAGGCACGTTCTGGGGGTCTCTACTGAGACCATTGCTACTGCAAGGGAGTCTGAACATGACTCTTGGGAATGCCTCATTTAGTTTCGGGGGCGGTTCACCTGGGGATACTCATCAACTCCTCCAGGCAGTGTTTCCCCCACATGCCATGCCTCATAAGTGCTTCTACCACAGAGACCACAGAACTTGATCAGAATCCAATGAACCCAGCAATTCCGCTCCCAGGTACATGCCCAAGAGACTTGAAAGACTTAAAAGCTGAGACTTGTACACCAAACTGATACTTGTACACCAATGTTCACTGTAGCACTTTTCACAATAGCTAAAAAATGGAAACAACCATCAACAGATGAATGCATAAACAAAATGTGGTACATACATACAATAGAGTACTGTATTATTCAGCCATAAAGAGAAGTGAAGTTCTGATAAACATGCTAAAATATGGATGAACCTTGAAAACATTATTCTGAGTGAAACAGGCCAGATACAAAAGGACAAATAATATATGATCCCACTTATATATAATATCTAGAATGGGCAAATGTATAGAGACAAAGTAGATTAGTGTTTACCAAGGGCTGGAGGGAGGGGAGAAGGGGAGTTATTGCTTAATAAGTTCAGAGTTTCTGTTTGAGGTGATAAAAAAGTTTTGGAAACAAATAGTCGTGACGGTTGCACAACATTATGAGTGAGATTAGTGCCACTGAGCTTACACTTGAAAGTCGTTAATATGGCAAATTTTACATTGTGTATATTTTACCACATTAAAAAAAAAAACATTAAAGATGGAGATACTGTGTTGAAAAGCCCACAGGCTCTGAAATCAGGCAGACCTGGGTTCAAGTCCTATCTCAGCTGCTTTCTAATTCTGTGACCCGACCCTGGTAAAGTGGCTGAACTTCCCTGAGTTTCTGTTTCTTCATATGTAAAATAAGGATAATAACTGCCTCATAGAGTTTTATGTGAGCTAATACATTTCAATCACCTAGCACAGAGTCTGGCACAAAGCAGGTGATCAAAAGGACATCCAGTGTTAGTGATGGTGGTGATGGTGGTTATAAAACAATACTCATCCATTCAACAAATACTCATTGCCTCTTATGTGCCAAATGAGCCCTCGTGGCACAGTGGTTAAGCACTCTGCTGATAATCAAATGATCGGCAGTTGGGACCCACCAGCCACTCTGTCGGAGATAGATGTGGCAGTCTGCTTCCATAAAGATTTGCAGCCTTGGAAACCCTATGGGGCAGCTCTACTCTGTCCTATAGGGTTGCTGTGAATAGGAATCAACTTGACGGCAACAGGTTGTTGTTTTTCTTTTGTTTTTTGGTTCTTATGTGCTAAGTACTGTTTTAGGTGCTTGATCAGTGAACAAAATAAACAAAAATCCTTGCCTTACAGAGCTTGTATTCTAGGAAGTATGGCACACAAAGCAATAACTTTTTTTAAAAAAAAGTAAATTAAATAGTTTGTTAGAAGGTGTTGTGTGCTATAAATAACCGGGTAAAGAGAATGGAGGTGCCAGGGTAGAGGGTTGGAGGAAGAGCCAGCTCCAAACAGGATATCAGAGCAGGCTTTCTGGTAAAGGCGATGGTTGAGCAGACTTAAAGGAGGAGATGGGTGAACCGTGTGGAATCTGGGGGAGGAGCATGGCAGACAGAGGGCACAGCCCGGCAAGGCCTGAGGTAGAGGGCGCCAGGAACGTTGGAGGGTCAACCAGGGCCACAGTGGCTGGAGTGAAGAGGATGGTGGGGTTGGAGTGGTAAGTGCAATGTGACATCAGAGGTGACTGGGTCTAGGTGGCTGAGCGCCTCAAAGGCTGTTGTAAAGACTTTGGCTTTCACGCTGAGAGAGAAGGTTCTAGGCTGTGACAGATGCAACTTGATTGTAAATAGATCACTCTAGCTGCTGTGTTAAGACTAGACCATCGGGTGCAAGGGCGAAAGGCCAACTAAGAGGCCACTGCAGGGACTTTGATGGTTCAGATGAGGGTGACAGTCGTGGCAGTGGTTGAAAAACTAAGAAAGACAACTTTCTAATATTTTCAAACATTATTTTCAAAGACAGACCCAGTCATGGTGAAACTCTAAACCTGCTAGTTCTCACAGGAAAGAAACACCTTTTGAAACTTTCCTCGCCTTCACTCCAGAATGGAGCCCAGAGTCATTTCTGGTCCTGCTGGTCCTAGCCCCACACTGGGCACAGTTCTGAGGGCAAATGGAACTGCGTCTCCTGCCCCCCGACCCTGGCTCTTCTTCTTGGCTGTGATCTCATTGCTTCCCCTCAGCACAGTGGCTCCAGGGACAGAACATGCAGTGAGGACCCTCCTGTTTGACCTGGCCTGGCATTAAATGCTGGGCACGGTCCACAAGGCAGATCTCAGCCAGGCTGGCCTGAAGGTGGCAGCCCTGGTGGGCCGAAAATCAGCAGACTAGGTTCAGAGAGAGATGAGGAAGAGGGGAAGATACTTACCAGGAAAAGGGGAGGCAGTGGAACAGTAGGCTCTTTTCCACATGAATTTCAAGATGGTGGGAGTCTCTCCTTTGCATTTTGCCTCCTCTTGGATAGAATGGCTGATAGAATAATAATAACAAATGCTGCTATTTTTTGAGATCCTCCCCTATGCCAGGCATTGGCCAGGCATTTTGCTAACTCTAATCTCACGTGCAAGGTCCCTGGGTGGTATAATGGTTTGTGCTCTGCTGCTAACTCAAAGGTTGGTGGTTCAAATTTACCCAGCAGTGCCATGAAAGAAAGGCCTGGTGATCTACTTCCATAAGATTACAGCCATTGAAAACCCTGTGGAGCGAAGTTCTACTCTGAAAAGCATGGCGTCCCCATGAGTTGGAACTGACTGGATGGCAATGGGTTGCTTTTTCAAAAATCTCTTGTGCAAGCCACCACCCATTTGTCAGTGGAGGCTTGGGTGTTGCTATGATGCTGATCAGGTTTTGGCGGAGCTTCCAGATTAAGACAGATTAGGAAGGAAGTCCTGGTGAACTTCTGCCGAAAGATGTAACCATGAAAACCCTATAGATCCCAGTGGTCTGATCCACAACCTATCATAGTGATGGTGCTGGACTGGGCAATGTTTTGTTCCATTGTGCATGGGGTCACCGAGTCAGGGGTTGACTCGACAGTCGCTAACAACAACAACAATCTCATTTAGTTCTCAGAACAAAGATGTAGAGATTGTCGATTTATGAATGAGGATATTGAGCTTCAGACAGGTGTAGAAGCACATTAAGATAACTAGCAGTGCAGACAGAGATTCCATCCCAGGCCTATTTCAGCAAAGCCTGAACCCCCTCCTTTACACAGCTCATGAAATTGTTGCCCCATGTGCCTTGGACAATGTAGGACTGTATCAGAGGTTCTTTGCTCCCTTTTCCAAAAGAGAATCAGGAAAAGGAGATTTGCCTTTGGCCTGGCCTGGACCCATCAGTACCAAACCCAATGTGCTCATTTGCCTGGGCTTAACATCTTTTTAGGTGTATCTGTCTTGTCTGCTTGCCTTCAGATCCTAAGCTTCTCAGGGGAGGACGGAGCCATATATTTCTTGTTTCCAGTTCCGTAGCTATGAATTCTGTGCGCTGTACACGGGGAACACACAATGGGTGCTATCGATGGACTGACTCAGGCCTGTCTGCCCACACGAGCCATTTTAAGCAGCCTTGACTAAAATACAGACAGATTCCGTTAAAGCCAAAAGAGTAGTCTGTCTGGTTGATTCTTTTCTCCCTCCCATCCCCTTTCTGAATGGCCGCATAGAAACTGTAGAGTCCTCTCCTGCTCCATTTCTCTCCTTCATTAATGAGGACAGGAGGCCGCAAACCCCCTCGGCTCCTCTGAGAAAAGAGGCAGCGCATGCTCTCTCCACTGTCTGTATTCTCAGAACAAAGCCACATCATGAGTTTGTCAGAGGGCTCCTGATTCTCCAAAGTGAGTTGTCTCTAGGCTTATGGTGGTTACTTCGCTGCCGTTACTGCTATGTTCTAGTGTTCTGCTGGCAGCTTTCACATGACAAGTGATACTGAACACCTGCTCAATGCCAGGTAAAAAAGGAACCAACACAGCTTGGCCTTCCTACTCCTTTCCCTGTCATTCTGGGAAACAGAAGCTGAGAAGGTCATTTTTGAAATTACGAAAAAAGAGGTCTGTGGAATTTATTTCCTTAGTCCATAATTGAACAAAGTATACGCCATCATTTTTGTAAAGAGAAAATAAAGTACACATACGCATATGCTTGTGAGTATGTTAACTATCTCTGATAAAAACTGATAATACTCTTCGATAAAACCTTTGGAAAGGAAACTGGTGCCCTACTCGTATCAGGAGCAAAAGAGAAACCAGGAAACGAAAGTGTTAGAGAAGAAATTAATCTACAGAGCTACTATCCTACATAAGCCACAGCCTCATCTACCCTGAGACCAGTAGAACTAGATGGTGCCCGGCTACCTCTACTGATCATTCTGAATAGGGCAACAATAGCTGAACCCTGATAAAATAAAAGAAAACTGCAGAACAGAACTCAAATTCTGAAAAAGTCCAGGCTTTCTGGACCAGTTGAGACCAGAGGACTCCCTAAGACTGTCACCCTGAGACACTCTTTAAACCTTGAACTGAAGCTATCCCCTGCGACCACATTTTAACAAAACAACAGAGAGACCCACACAAAAAACAAAGGATATTGCCTGTGAGTACGGTGCTCTATTTTTTTAAAAAAGTCTATATGAGACCAAAAGGTCAACAATTACTCTAAAGGAAAGATAAGAAGATGAAGGGGTAGGGAAACTAGACTACTGGAAATGGAACAAACAGAATGAAAGAGAATGGTGACTCATTTTGAAGAATGTAATTAATGTCACTAAACAAATTGTATAGAAATTGTAGATTGGGAACCTAATTTACCAGGTAAAATTTCACTGAAAACACAATAAAAAATTATTTAAAAAAAGGGGATAGGCTGGTGTCTGGGGACAGGAGTGGGAGGGAGACTTTTTCACAAGAAATTCTTTGGAATAGTTTAAATTTTGATAGTATGAATAGATAGCTTATTTTAAAAAATAAAGAGATACACTTTTTTTTTTTTAATCAAGAAAAGAGAAAACCAAGCTACAGAGACATCCAATAACCCAAGCTCTATACCACACCCACAAATGATTCCCCTCACCAACATCCCACCGAAGTGATAATGCCATCATATTCAGATTCTGGTGGTGCTTACAAGGAATTTCCTCCATAGGGATCAACTCTCTAGGAGCTGCTGGACACCTTTATAATGCTCCATCAGTCACGGACAGAATGGATGGCTAGTTAATCTTACAGGAAGGAACAAAAGTGAAGAAGAGGTGAGTGGGTTTGTCTCCAACTATGGTTTGTAATTCCACAGAATTGAATTGAGCAGAGCTGGAGATGGGAGCAAAGCGGCTGAACAATCACTCCCCCAGCCAGCCTCCCCTACCCACCCTGAAAAGGCCAATTCTGGGCCCTGCCTGTTTCGTCATTCTAACTTTGGGCCTTGGTATGAAAGGTAGAATGACGATTTAAAACCAAGGAAAGAAAAAAGGAGTGGAATAACTGGCAAGAGAAGACATCAAGGGCCTAAAGAGAAGCTTGTGGATGTTCAGGGGCATGGGCCTGAAGAGCTAGGTCTCACCTCACCTGCGGCTCCTAGCCAGGGGCAGATTAATGAGTAAGCAAGGTACCCACAGGCTTAATGGTGTTTACTTAATCTGTACCCATCAGGGTTGTACTTTTCACTAATGCCAAAATGATGAAATTGAAGATTTTTACCAACTTCTGCAATCTGAAATTGATCAAATATGCGATCAAGTTGCATTGATAATTACTCATGATTGGAATACGAAAGTTGGAAACAAAGAAGGATCAGTAGTTGGAAAATATGGCCTTGGTAATAGAAACAACAACAGAGATCGCATGATAGAATTTTGCAAGACCAATGACTTATTCATTGCAAATACCTTTTTTCAACAACATAAACAGTGACTGTACACATTGACCTCACCGGGTGGAAAACACAGGAATCAAATCCACTGCATTTGTGGAAAGAGACAATGGAAAAGCTCGACATCATCTGTCAGAACAAGGTCAGGGCCAACTGCAGAACAGATCATCAATTGCTAATACGCAAGTTCAAGATGAAGCCGAAGAAAATTAAAACAAATACACAAGAGCCAAAATATGACCTTGAGTATATCCCACCTGAATTTGGAGACCATCTCAAGAATAGATTTGATAGCAAAAAGATGGAAACAACCTAGGTGCCCATCAATGGACAAATGGATAAACAAATTATGGTATATCCACACAATGGAATACTATGCAATGATAAAGAACAATGATGAAGCCGTGAAACATCTTATAACATGGAGGAATCTGGAGGGCATTGTGCTGAGTGAATTTAGTCAGTCACAGAAGGAGAAATATTGTACAAGATCACTATTATAAGAACTCAAGAAAAGGTTTAAACACAGAAGACAACATTCTTTGATGGTTACGAGGGTGGGGAGAGAGGGTGAGGGTTATTCACTAACTAGGTAGTAGACAAGTATTATCTTAGGTGAGGGGAAGGACAGCACACAGTACAGAGGAAGTCAGCACAACTGGACTAAACCAAATCTAAGAAGTTTCCTGAATACAATCAAACACTTTGAGGGACAGAGTAACAGGGGTAGGGGTCCAGGGACCATGCTTTTAGGGGACATCTAGCTCAACTGGCATAACAAAGCTTATTAAGAAAATGTTCTGCATCCTACTTCAGTGAGTGGTGTCTGGGGTCTTAAAAGCTTGCAAGCGGCCATCTAAGATGTGTCCATTGGTCCCAACCACCTGGAGTAAAGGACAATGAAGAACACCAAAGACACAAGGATAGTATTAGCCCAAGAGACAGAAAGGGCCACATAAACCAGAGACTTCATCAGCCTGAGACCAGAAGAACCAGATGGTGCCCGGCTACCACC
>NW_004443957.1:3855079-3956329 GCF_000243295.1 Trichechus manatus latirostris | reverse complement strand
AATAGATTTGACACATTGAACACTAATGACCGAAGACCAGATGGGCTGTAAGGAAGACATCAAGGACATCACATACGAAGAAGGCAAAAGGTCATTAAAAAGACAAGAGAAGAAAGAAAAGACAAAAATGGATATCAGAATAGACTCTGAAACTTGCTCTTGAAAGTAGAGTAGCTAAAGCAAAAGGAAGAAATGATGAAGTAAAAGAGCTGAACAGAAGATTACAAAAGGCAGCTCGAGAAGACAAAGTAAAATATTATAATGAAATATGCAAAGGCCTGGAGTTAGAAAACCAAAAGGGAAGAACACACTCGGCATTTCTCAAGCAGAAAGAACTGAAGAAAAAATTCAAGCCTCGAGTTGCTAGAAGCACTCACTTGTCTATGCCAAGAAATTTGGAAGCCAGCTACCTGGCCAACTGACTGGAAGAAATCCATATTTGTGCCCATTCCAAAGAAAGGTGATCCAGCAGAACGCAGAAATTATTTAACAATATCATTAACATCACACGAAAGTAAAATTTTGCTGAAGATCATTCAAAAGTGGTTGCAGCAGTACATCCACGGGGTACTACCAGAAATTCAAGCTGGATTCAGAAAAGGAAGTGGAACAAGGGATATCATTGCTGATGTCAGATGGAACATGGCTGAAAGCAGAGAATGCCAGAAAGATGTTTATCTGTGTTTTATTGACTATGCAAAGGCATTCATCTGAGTGGATCATAACAAATTATGGATACCATTGCGAAGAATGGGAATTCCACAACACTTAACTGTGCTCATGCGGAACCAGTACTTTAGACTAAGAAGCAGTCGTTAGAACAGAGTAACGGGATACTGTTTGGTTGAAAGTCAAGAAAGGTGTGCATCAGGGTTGTATCCTTTTGCCATACTTATTCAATCTGTATGCTGAGCAAATGACCTGAGAAGCTGGACTATATGACGAACCAGGCATCAGGATTGGTGGAAGACTCATTAACATCCGTCGATATGCAGATGACACAACCTTGCTTGCTGAAAGCCAAGAGGATTTAAAGCACTTACTGATGAAGATCACGGACCACAGCTTTCAGTAACGATTACACTTCAACATAAAGAAAACAAAAATCCTCACAACTGGACCAATAAAACAACATCATGCTAAACAGAGAAAATATGGAAGTTGTAAAGGATTTCATTTTACTTGGATCTACAATCAACGCTCACAGAGGCAGCAGTCAGGAAATCAAATGATGTATTCCATTGGGCAAATCTGCTGCAGAAGATCTCTTTAAAGTGTTAAAAAAGCAAAGATGTCACTTTAAGGACTAAAGTGCACCTAACCCAAGCCATGATATTTTCAGTCGCCTCCTATTCATGCGAAAGCTGGACAATGAATAAGGAAGACCGAAGAAGAATTGATGCCTTTGGAATATGGTGTTGGCGAAGAATAGTGAATATACCATGAACTGCCAAAAGAACGAACAAATCTGTCTTGGAAGAAGTACAGCCAGAATGCTCCTTAGAAGCCAGGATGGCAAGACTTCCTCTCACGTACTTTGGACATGTTATCAGGAAGGACCAGGCCCTGGAGAACATCATGCTTGGTAAAGTAGAGGGTCAGCGAAAAAGAGGAAGACCCTCAACGAGATGGATTGACACAGTGGCTGCAACAACGGGCTCAAGCGTAACAAGGATTGTGAGGATGGCGTAGGCCCAGGCAGCGTTTCGTTCTGTTGTACATAGGGTCACTGTGAGTCAGAACTGACTTGATGGCACCTGACAACAATGGGAAAAATATTGAATTATGCAGGAAGCATCAAAAGCAGATGGAAGGAATATACAGAATCACTGTACCAAAAAGAATTTATTGTCATTCAACCATTTCAAGAGGTAGCATATGATCAAGAACTGATGGTATTGAAGAAAGACATCTAAACTGCACTGGAAGCATTGATGAAAAACAAGACGCCAGGAAATGACGTAACACCAAGTGAGGTGTTTCAAGAAAAGGCTGCAGCGCTGAAGCTGCTCACTCATCTATGCCAAGAAATTTGGAAGACAGCTACCTGGCCAATTGACTGGAAGAGATCCATATTTGTGCCCATTCCAAAGAAAGGTGATCCAACAGAATGTGGAAATTATTGAACAATGCCATTAATATCACATGCAAGTAAAATTTTGCTGAAGATCATTCAAAAGTGGCTGCAGCAGCATATTGACAGAGAACTGCCAGAAGTTCAAGCTGGATTCAGAAGAGGATGTGAAATGAGGAATATCATTGCTGATGTCAGGTGGATTTTGGCTGAAAGCAGAGAATACCAGAAAGATATTTACCTGTGTTTTATTGACTATGCAAAGGCATTAGGCTGTGTGGATCATAACAAGTTATGGGTAACATTGAGAAGAATAGGAATTCCAGGAACACTTAACTGTGCTCATGTGGAACCTATATATAGATCAAGAGGCAGTCGTTTGACCAGAACAAGGGGATAGTGCGTGGTTTAAAATCAAGAAAGGTATGCATCAGGGTTGTATACTTTTAACATACTCATCTAATCTGTATGCTGAGCAAATAATCCGAGATGCTGGGCTATGTGAAGAAGAATGCGGCATCAGGATTGGTGGAAGACAATTGGTGGAAGTCACCTGCAATATGCAGTTGACACAACCTTGCTTGCTGAAAGTGAAGAGGACATGAAGCAGTTATCAATGAAGATCAAAGACTACGGCCCTTAGTACGGATTACACCTCAATATAAAGAAAACAAAAATCCTCACAACTGGACCAGTGGGCACCATTATGATAAACGGAAAGAAGATTGACTTGTCAAGGATTTCATTTTACTTGGATCCACAATCAATGCCTGTGGAATCAGCAGCCAGGAAATCAAACGATGTATTGCATTGGGCAAGTCTGCTGCAGAAGATCGCTTTAAAGTGTTAAAAAAGCAAAGATGTCACTTTGAGGACTAAGGTGCACCTGATCCAAGCCATGATATTTTCAATCGCCTCATATGCATGCGAAAGCTGGACAATGAATAAGGAAGACCAAAGAAGAACTGATGCCTTTGAATTACGGTATTGACAAAGAATAGTGAATATACCATGGACTGCCAGAAGAATGAACAAATCTGTCTTGGAAGAAATACAGAGTGCTCATTAGAAGGAAGGATGGTGAGACTTCGTCTCATGTACTTTGGACATGTTACCAGGAGCGACCAGTCCCCGGAGAAGGACATCATGCTTGGTAAAGTAGAGGGTCAGCAAAAAAAAAGGAAGACCCTTAATGAGATGGATTGACACAGTGGCTGCAACAATGGGATCAAGCATAACAAGCATTGTGAGGATGGCACAGGACCGGGCTGTGTTTTGTTCTGCTGTACACAGTGTCGCTATGAGTCAGAACCAACTTGATGGCACCTAACAACAACAACACAACAACAACTAATCTGTAGCGCAAAATTTCACTTTGGTTTTACCACATCAGAGATGTAGTAAAAAATAGGTGAAATTGTGCACTACAGATTAGTAAGTAAGCACAAGTGAGGCTGTGAGTACCTTGCTTATTAGGTAATCTGTCCCTGCTCCCTTCCTGCCTGAACCTACTTGAAGTCAAAGGTAGCTTGTAAAAGCTGTGAAGACTGATGTCTTTTAAGAAGAGCCTCACCTGAAGCAAAGGTCAAATGCCATGAATGATACCCAGGCTTCCCTGGAGGGCTGTCTCCTCACTGCCCCCACCCAAATGTGGGCTGCTCTGAGGCAACTCCTTCCACCCCTAAACAAGGGGGTGTAGCCTGTGACTAGGGAAAAATAGAACTCTGTAGGGGAGAATATCCCCCAGAAAGAAAGCCTCCTGCTCTGGGAACTGTCAGCTTCAAGATGGCATCACTTATGAGCTGCTTTCCATTTACACATAAAAAGAGAGGAGAGAGGGAGAGGGAGAGGGAGAAACAAGCACAGATGTGAATTACTGGGTGATGCCGAATGGCTCCCCTACTGAGCCTGTTGCCACGGCAACACACTCTGGTTATGGACCACTTTGGGAGGGAGGGGGCAAAGAATGGCAGGGAAACATCATGAAAAACAGCAGCGTGAGTTTGGGCCTAGTCTGTCTGTATTTCTGGACACGTTCTTCTTACAGAGGAATTTTTTAACCCCTGCTCTCTGGCTTAATGCCTGCATGTTCTGCAGATATGGAACCTGTCTAGAACTCAAAATGGAAGACATTCTCCTCGTCTTCTTTCCCGTACTTAAACCCCTTTTGTTTTTCAGAGTGCCTCTCTAAGCCTGTCTTCCCTTCTAAAGCTAGACAGTGTTGGACATTTCCTCCCAGCATGCTTTATTATACTTGTGTACTCGATATTGCTCTATTGAACCTTGCATCTATGCTGTAGATTTATTAATTTTCCTGTGGTCTGTCACATTTCCGCTTTGCTCTGAGTCCTCTGAGAACGTCTTCGTTCTGTACCTTCACCCTGCAGTGACACTCTTTCAGAGCGGAACCAACCGTGAGAAGGCAGAGACCTGTTTCTACAATGCCAAGAGCCTGGGCAAGTTGATAGTACAGGGAGGGGAGTGAGGAGAGGCAGGCAGCCTCATTACAAAGTCAGGGATTCTAGAGATGGAGAAGCCTAAGTGATAGCCCGGTCATCCTGTCAGTCAAGTGATTGTCCAATTTCTTCTTGAGTGCCCCTAGAGATAGTTACCTCACTACTTCAGGAGAAGACCTATTAAATTTCTTTAGCAATTTCCCTCTGAAGCATGGAAAAAAGTGCTGGAGGAACCTCTTCTCAGGCCTTCAGGTCCTTCCAGGCACCAGTCATCAATACCGGCTACAATGTATTGAGCACCTATTAAAGGCAAGGTACTTTGTGTTTCATTTAATTCTCCCCTGAAGTCTGTTAATGAGGATATTATTATCTCTATATCAGTACATTTTTATTATTTGTTGTTGTTAGCTGCTGCTTAGTCAGCTCCAACTCATGGCGACCCCATGCGCAGTGAAATGAAATGCTGCTCACTCTTTCACCAACCCCATGACCAGTGGCGGATCAGACCATTGTGGATCCAAAGGGTTTTTCATTGACAGATTTTCAAAATTAGATTGCCAGGCCTTTCTTCCTAGTCTGTCTTGGTCTGGACTTTCTGCTGAAACCTGTTCAGCAGCACAGCAGCAAGCAAGCCTCCACTGACAGACGGGTGGTGACTGCACATGAGGTGCATTGGCCAAGAATCAAACCCGGGTCTCCCACGTGAGAGGTAGGAATTCTGCCAGTGAACCACCACTGCCTCTGTCTCCACTTTACAGATGAGACAAGGGAAGTTCAGAGAGGGATCTGCCCAAAGCCACTCACCTAGAAAATAGTGGAGGTGAGATTGTATCTGACTCCAAAAAGCATACCTATTCTGCTGTCCCTTGCTGCCCCCCATAATAACAGTAATGGCCAGGAAGCCAGTGTGAACCAACTGGTAGAGGAAGGAGAGAGACGAGCCCGGCTCTGTCTGCCAGCCCCGGACCTGCTCTCGGAGCTCCAGTTTAAGTAGTGGCGGCTGAAGGTCATTTTCTTTGAGCAAATTATTGCCGTAGCAACAACATGCCTTATCACCACGTCCCTCTTACTAAGCAGAGGAACAGCAGGGATTGGCAAGAGGTGAGCATAGCAGGTGACAAGGGCCATTCACGGTCCTTAGTTTATGGTCCAGCCCAAGCAGCTCAGCTTCAAAAGATAGTCATCAGAAGTCACCACTGCGTTCCAGCAGGTGTTGGCCTGTGTACCAGTAATAACAACACCACTAACTACCATTTATTGAATGTCTGTTATATGCCAGGCACTATCTTAGACACTTTATAATCATGACTTTATTTTATTGACTCAAAAAGTTAAAGCAATTTTCCCAAGGTCCCACAGCTAGTAAGTGGCAGGAGTCAGCTTCAAACCCTAGACTATATGTTATCAAACCTGTGCTCTTTTCAACACCAAGCACGGACTTATTATCGATTTATTTATTGAGCACTAGGCAGTGTTCTGGGTGCTAGGAATAGATCAGTAAAGAACACAGACAAAGATCCTCATGGGAGGTAAAGGGGAGCAGTAAAAAAGGAGTCAGGAGTACTGGGGCAAGTGGAGCCTGCGCTTCAGGCAAGTTGCTCCATATTCAACAGAGACCTGAGGAAGCACTTGGAGGTGAGGGGCTCCGTCAGAGCCATACCAGGGAGAAGAGAATTCCAGACAGAAAAAACAGGCACAGCAAAGGCCCTAAGGAGGAAGTATGTCTGCCTTGTTGGAGGATTTTTTTTTTTTTTTTTTGAACTGGCTCATGCAATTGCAGGAACTGGCAAATTCAAAATCTGTAGGCCAGGTAGGCTGGAAACTCAGGCAGTCTTTAAGTCTGAAATTAGTACATCAGGTTGTAGGCTGGAAACTCTTGCAGTATGTTTAAGTTATAGTCTCGAGGTAGAATCCTTCTCCTCTCAGAAACCTGTTTTTGCTCTCAAGGTCTCCAACTAATTGGATCAGGCCCACCACATTATCGAGGGTGATTGCTTTCCTTAGAGCCAACTGACTATAAATGCTAATCACGTCAACAAAATGCCTTCACAGCAGCGTCTAGACTAGTTGACCAAACAACTGGGTACCGTGGTGTAGCCAAGTGGACACATAATTTAAGCTCATAGGGTATAAGAGGAACGGAAGTGAAGAATGACTCCAAGTGTTGGGCCTGAACAACTAGAAGAATGGAGCTACTTATCATTAACCAAGGTGGAGAAGGCTGGGGTAGAGCAGGTTGTGTCGTGGTAGGGGAGGGAATGAGGGAGATTATTAGTTCAGTTTTGGGCGTGTTGCATTTGAGAATACTATTAACTTAGTGGAGATGTCAAAAAGGCCTTTGGAAAAATTAGACAGGCCCATAAAACAAAACAAGACCAAATGGACACACCAGCCCAGGGGCAAGGACGAGAAGGCAGGAGGGGACAGGAAAGCTGATAACGGGGAACCCAAGGTCGAGAAGAGGAGAGTGTCGACATGTCGTGGGGTTGGCAACCAGTGTCACAAAACAATATGTATATTGGTTGTTTAACGAGAAACTAATTTGCTCTGTAAACCTTCATCCAAAATACAATTTAAAAAAGTGAAAAAAAGGCCATAGGGTATATTTTGAGTGTGGTAAATATGTTAGAAGACCTTTAAATAAGTATAAACCAGTTGCCATCGAGTCTACTCCAACTCATGGTGACCTTGTGTGTGTTAGAATAGAACTATGCTCTATAGGTAAGAGCTTTGAGTCCACCCATAGGCAACTCAGAAGAAAGATCTGGAAATCTCAACTCCTGCCCTAAAGTAAGACGAGAAGGCAGGAAGGGACAGGAAAACTGGACAAATGGACACAGGGAACTCAAGGTGGAAAGACAGCGCTGTCACATTATGGGGATTGCAACAAATGTCACAAAACAGTATAAATTTTTGAATGAGAAACTAACTTGAGCTGTAAACTTTCACCCAAAGCACAATTTAAAAAAAAAAAAAAAGACAGGTCTGGCAATCTACCTCCAAAAAGTCAGCCATTGAAAACTCTATGGAGTGCAGTTCTACTCTGCATACAAAGGGTCGCCATTAGTCCCCACTCCAAGGCAACTGGTGTGTTTGTTTTTTTGTTTCCCGTAAGACGCATCATGGACGAAGTTCCATGGTATTCAGCATAATAGAAACTCCTGACTCGCGTGAGCAAGAGTAAAGAAGGGAAGAAACCCAGAATCATGAGAGCCAGTTAGTCTAGGATTAATAATTTTTGTTCCAGACAATCAAGGGCTGGCTGAATACCTTCAAAGAAATCCTATGTATGAAGAACACAACGAATATGAAATAAGTGCTTTATCCGAATGGACATGCCCTGGTGGCGCAGTAGTTAAGCACTCAGCTGCCAACTGAAAGGTTAGCAGTTCGATCCCACCAGCCGCTCTGAGGGAGAAAGATGTGGCAGTCTGCTTCCGGGAAGATTACAGCCTTGGAAATCCTATGGGGCAGTTCTATTCTGTCCTATAGGGTAGCTAGCTATGAGTTGGAATCGACTTGACGGCAGTGGGTCTGGTGTTTTTTTTAATTTTTGTTTTAATCTGAATGGAGAATTTAAATCTCATGTATAGATCTGGAAACAAAAAGCCTGATTAAGGTCACCTTAGAGGACCAACACTCTTGAGACTTAATTTTTAACCAGAGGTTAACCAGAAAGCTGAAAGGTGAATTATTATTATTAGTAGTAGTAGTAGTAGTAGTAGTCGTAGTAATAGTAGTTCTTGTTTTGAATTAAGAAGGAATGGGCCACAGAATTGTTCTTCTAAGCTGCTCCAAGCCAAGTTACTTTAAAAGGTTGCCAAATTTCTTCTCTACTTCCAAAAGACTCAGCAAAGGCCAAGGTTATCATCCAATAATCAGAGCTCTGCATTTTAAAATCAGTCACTGCCTGCGGTGCCCCTCCTCAAAGCCAGCGCTGCCCGGGTGTCTTCTGATAGATCTACATTTTGATATACAGAAATGAAGCTCATCAATTCAGAGCTGGGGAACCACCAGCCAGGGCTGTGATATTTCAAGTATAATATAATCACGGCAACATCGAGAATAAACTGCACCATCTCAGTCTGAGCAGTGTTCAGAAAGTTCACATGAAATGCCAAGAATAGCACTTCTTGGCAAGGGAGAGCCGAAACTTTTATGTAACAAGCAAGGTTTGAAGTCTTGCTGGGCAAACTGGATGCCTTGTCATGGAACCTGCTGCAGACGTCTTGACACTCTAATCTGTTTCTCTCTCTTGGGCTCTTGATTCTGTTTATAAAAATTCTCTTATCATTTATCGCCAACAGTCTTTATGATTAGTGCTGGGGTCTGTGTGCAGCAGGTTAAACAAAGACAGTCTGGGCCCTTGTGGGCAATGGCAATCTTTTTTGGATGAAGGGTGCCTATTACTTCATCTTGGCCCTTTCGCACACATCTTAGCAGGAGCTCCGACTGTACTTAGGGGTAATAGCTTCTGCCTCTGGGAGCCAGCTTAGCACACGGAAGTGGGTTTAAGCACTTCTGGAGTCACTGGGTCGTACAAATATTCGGCTGCTAACCGAAAGGTTGGAGGTTTGAGTCCACCCAGAGGCACCTTGAAAGAAAGGCTTGATGATCTACTTCTGAAAGATCAGCCACTGACAATCCTTTGGAACACAGCTGTACTCTGGCACACATGAGGTCATCCATGAGTCGGAGTCCATGGCATCTGGTTAGAGAACTAGGGGGCGCAGCTGACAGAGCAGAGATGTGTGTGAGCCCACCAAAACAAATACAAAAACCTTTTCACTTTGAGTAACTAGTGTCCTGTGACATTAGTCACATTGCTGTTATATTTGGAAACCAATAAAAAAAAAACTGTTCCATTTGGTAATTATTCCATGAATACAAATTATATACTACCATAATAATGATCTATTTGCATATCTGTTTCCTCATCAGAGTGTTAGTCTCTAAAAGGCAAGGAGGGGCCCTTTCAACTTTATTTCCACAGCTGGAAGTCCACAGGCTGGTACACAGTGAGTGCACCATAACCATTAATTGACTCACTGAGGAAACTGAGGCACAGGCCTTGCCCTCGGGGTCATTGTGAGAACCAAAGCCTAGAAACAAGCTCCAAATTTCAACTTCCCCAAGGGTGCTTTTGCCAGAGGGCAGATGAAAGAATGTGCTCCAAGCTCTGCATGATCCACAAAGAATTTTCTCCAAGCTCATTTCTAAGAAAAGACCCAAGGAGATCAGCGTCCTTCCCCCAGCCCTCCCCTGACCCTGGCTTTTCTGCCTCTGCCAGATGCAGTAGAGTGCGGCTCCCTCATCATCTACTGGGCACATAACCGTCACACTGCTCTTCCCAAGCCACTGGAGAAATGGCAGGGAGAGAAGATGCTGCTGCGGCACTGCTGAGGGTCACGCTTTGAAAATATCTTTAATTTTGTTTTCATAGCTTGTTAACCTTTTCCTCCCCAAAACAATGCACGTGTTTGTTTTGGCTTCTTCCATGTACTGAGGAAGGGTCTGAGTTGGAAGCACAAAAGCATTTTTCCGTTAATCTCATTACAAGGGCTGGTCAGTCTTTAATTCTTCGCAGGGCTCGCTTGCTGTGAAGTGATTTCCTCTTGGAATCATTTGTTCTTTGTGAAGCTGGAGAGCAAGTATGTTTGGTTTCGTAGGGAAACAAGGAAAGAAAGCAAAGACAAAAGCAAAGAAAGCAAAAACAAGCAATAGTGTGGTGTCCTGGGAAATTCTGATATAAAATGGACCCAACCTGAAATGTCTGCGGTTTAGACCAGCGATATCTGAATTCTAATTTGGATTAGGATATCATGTTAAGCTCATCTTCTTAACTGTTGTCGCTTATCTACCTGAGGTTTATAAAACGTATGACTACAGGGGCCAGTGCTTTCATAGCTGGCATTTCTCATGCATTTGAAGAAGAGTATCTTATGTCATCCTCTTTGCCCCTTGAACATTGTCCTTCTGCTTGTTTGGCCACTCTGACTCGATTCTCACAAGCACGTGGCACTTCTAAGTGTGGCGGACATACTTACATTGGATTTTTATTGTTATGTTTTAATGTTCATCTCCCTTCTTGAAGGAGTTTTAAGTTTAGTTGGCTTTTGGTTAATACCTCTATTCTTTGTCACTAAAATATTTCTTTTGCCTTCTGTATTATTTCATAGATTATATATCTGCCAATACAAAACTGAAATGAGGGACAGGAGATGCTGGAAAAGGAACGGTGGGGCTGAGGGAAACTAACAAATAACACCAACAACAAAACCAGTCTACCGGAGCCTGAATCATCCGAGTGCCTGGGGAAAAGCGTGAGGAGTGCTTTCTGTTACATGCTACCGAATATTGTGTGTGTAGGTGTGTGTATCATACAAACTGTTGTATAGACTGGGAAATCATTCCTTCACCTTTTTAGATCCACGGTTTGCTTTCCATGTTAAATAGGTTTTGAAAATGATGTAACCTGCCCCTTGGTGAGAGCACCTACTCTCAGCAGCCTTTCTGGGACTGAATCGTGGCTCCTTCCCTTATTAACTGGGTGGCCTTGGGCAAGTTACTTCCCCTCACCTATAGAATGGGACTAATAACCGTACCTACCTGATGGGGTACTGAGGACATTGGTGATTCCGTGGTAGAATTCTCACCTTCCTTGCAGGAGACCCAGCCAGTGCAGCTCATGTGCAGCCACCACCCATCTGGTGGAGGCTTGTGTGTTGCTATGATGCTGAGCAGGTCTCAGAGGAACTTCCAGATTCAGACAGATTAGGAAGAAAGGCCTGGTGATCTATTTCTAAAATTCAGCCAATGAAAACCGTGTGAATGACATGGTCTGATCTGCAACCAATCCTAGGGTGGGCGAGGGACTGGGCAGCATTTCGTTCCATTGTGCATGGGGTCTCATGAATTGGGGGTGTACTCGACAGCAGCTGACAACAACAACGAGCATTGGGTACTAGATAGTGTCCTTTCTTCTCCCTTTTAGTACTAATTTGGACATGAACCAGGAGAGAAGAAATATAAAACATAGTCCCTGCTCTTTGGTAGCTTAGAGTCCCAGTGAAAGTTACAAATATAAAAGAAGAGGATATAAGCGAAGTCCTGACAGCGTCTCTCTTGTACTTGCACACTCTCTCCCAATGCCTCTTTATTATATTTTCGTGTAAAAGAGTGTGTGGGTGAGGCAAGGATTCGGGAGGCTTCAGTCCTGGCCCGCCAGCCGCTTATCAATCACCATTAATCTTGGAAGCTCGCATCCCCCCCATTTGCTGAGGAGTGACTCATCCTGACTCAAACAGCAATGCTGACAGTTAATTGAATTCCAGAGCGAACGCTTCTTCCTATCTACAGCAATTCTTCACAGCTCAGAGCCCAAGAGTGCTGCAGGCAAGGCTGCTGTGTTGACGAGAGAGAAAGAGGATTCCTTTTACAAGTGATTGAAAGGTCGTGTTTACATGTAAGATTTCATTTTTCTTTGACGCTCAGGCTTAGAACTTATGCAAACTTGGTCCAGAAGAAAATGGACCAGATAGTTAGGATGGCTGAAGATTGCTGTTAGCATCTTCCGACTGGGCAGAGGGCAATGACACGCCATCCTCTTACACTCCCCACCCCAACGATGTAATAGGCAGGCAGCTGGCTCCTCTTTTAATAGTCCTTTATCTTCCCAGCAATGACCAAGGGCAGCCATTATCTGCTGACTGCCTGGCTGCTGTTTAGAAGGAGAGAAATTAATGCATGTGTAGAAAATTCTATAGAGAAAAGATTTATTTCTCGATTCCCTTCACAACATGTGTACATTTCAAGAGGAGAGTGACTATGCAAAGTGAGAAAGACAGTTATGTCTCTTTGGAGCATCAAGTATTGGGTGATTGATTGATTGATTGATTTGATGGAAGTCAGGTTGCCGTAGATTAAGGAGGAAGCAGGTGGTGGATAAATGGAGGTACTGTAGCAGTAGATGATTCATTCAAGTAATTGAGCACATTGCCTTAGAGATCACGTGCACACAAAAGCAAACAAAGTTTTTGGGAGATTCTAAATTAGGCAGTTGGGTCTGGGAAAGATTCCCTAGTGTGGGCACCTGGGTTTCCTGGCGAGGACTCACAGAAGCTCTGCTCTGCAATCGTGGTTCTCATGGCTGGTCACTGACTCACCATTGATTCATGGTCATACGGGATTCACCTAAGGCAAGGTGACAACATAATCAGCTTCTGTGGGCCAGTCCCCTTTTGGTGTCCTGTTCCCAGCTTGTCCCAGGGCCGCAGTACACAGCCTGCCCCAGCCTGTCTGTCCAGGACCAGCCCAGTCAGCAGGCAGCAAAGGCAACTTTAGGCCAAGGGCAGGGAGCAAGAGGAGTGTGGAGTGACAGTGTATGGCCCAGCAGAGGCAAAGACCTGCAAGCCCTAAACCCCTCCAGGCCCCTGGGACGTAGTGGGTCCCTCCCAGTACTCAGTGCAGATAACCACCTTCCTGATTATGGCCGCGATGACTGGAGAAGGACAAATGTCTACACTGGCAGAAAGCTTAGCAATCTACATCTTCAACCCTGCTTACTATAGATGAAAATTCTGAATCATAGAAACAGACAGAATCAGACCCCTATCCTGACTCAGCCTTGTCGTACTACTCATTGGAATTCCTGGATGGTACAAACAGTTAACATGCTAACCAAAAAGTTAGCGATTCCAGTCCACCCAGAGGCACCTCAGAAGAGAGGCTGGTGATCTACTTCAGAAAAATCAGCCATTGAAAACCTTTCAAAGCACAGTTCTACTCTGACCCACAGGGGGTCGCCAAGAGTCAGAGTTGACTCCACAGCAACTTTTTTTTTTTAAAATGCTACTCATCAGTAAAAATAAACAAACTACTAATATACTCAGCATTGACGAATCTCAAAAACCTTCTGTTGAGCAAAAGAAACCAGATGTAATAGTTTACATACCATACGATTCCATGCATATGACATTCTAGAAGAGGAGAAACTAGCCTATAATAAAAGAAATCAGATCAGTAGCCACCTGGGTTGTCTGGAGGTAGGAAGAGGGGATGATGAAGGCAAAAACCAAGCAGGAATTTTCTGAAGTGACAGAGATGCTCTAGATCCTGATTGGGGTGGTGGTTACCTAGATGTGGACATTTGTCATCAATCTGCGCACTTAAATTCTGTGCATTTTATTGTGTGTAAATGATACCTCAATTAAGTTGATTCAAAAATGAATAGAGAATTAAATAGTCTTTTACAATCCAATTAACAGTTCAAGACAACAGTTGAAGAGATATCACAAGTCATGATTAATAGCCAAAAATTGGTTGTCCAGACAATCATTGCATTGAGAGTTGGAAGGACAGAGTGTCACTCCAGGCTGTGGTGCACTGTGAGAGTGACCCAGAGAAGGGAGGGTGTGCACCAGGTGATACATGGCATGCTCCTTTTGTATTTACCGCGGCACTTATCATAGACCTGCTGTTGCTGTTGTTAGAGGCCTTCCAGTCGGACCACAACTCATGGCAATCCCATGCACGATGGAACTCTGACTGTTATGATCCATAGGGTTTCTGTTGGCTGATTTTCAGAAGTAGATCACCAGGCCTTTCTTCTTAGTTTGTCTTGGTCTGGAAGCTCCACTGAAATCTGCTCATCATCATAGCAACATGCAAGCCTCCACTGACAGACGGGCTGTGGCTGCCCATGAGGTACATTGACTAGGAATTGAACCTGGGTCTCCTTCATGGAAGGAGAATTCTACCACTGAACCACCAATGCCTCATCATAGATCTAGGACCCCTGAAAGCACTTAACAAATATTTTTTTAATAAATTGATGAGTTCATAAGGTTCAGTTTTTTTACCTTCTGTTCAGGAAGTGTAGACTTACACCAAGCCAAGGCTATGTGCACACGCAGACGAGCCAATGGGCCCTCCGTGTCTCTGCCCCTTCCCTCAAGATGTTGCCTCCACCTGGAATTCCCTCCTTTCCCTCTCATGCCCACAGAAACCATCATCCTCCAGACACAGCTCTTATTGCTTGGAATCTTTCTGGCCAACTCTCCTGTCCCCTCTGCAAGGCTGTCTCTCCTGCCTTCCAGCTCCACAGTGATGGTCCCCAATGCTCTACCATGCCACCCTTATTAGTAGTCTCCAATGGACTGTGAGCAGTTCCTAACCAGGTGCTTGCCAAGTAGCCAGTTGCTTTTTTAGGGTCATTTTTTATTTAAAAAAAAAAAAAATGTGTGCTAGTGGCTGCACCACATATTCAGAGCTCACTAAGGGCCAGTCTTCTCTGTTTGGTGGGACACACCAGTCCCTCCAACACTCAGGCCATTACAGAGCGCCTGGGCCCTGGGCCTTCTTAACCTCAACCAGCCCGACGACCTACAGCAGTTCTCTAGAAGGTTTCCTGAGCATCCGGCACCATGGTCTACCGGAGGGCTATGAAAGGTCTACCCAGCTTGTCTGCAAGTCACAGAAAGTCCTGTCATGGGTTAAACCCTCTCCCGATCTGCCCAGGGCTGCGTTATGGCAGGAGACCAGAAAGGGGCAGTGCTCATGGAGTCACAGGATATTTGATGGTAGTAAGAATCCAGAGTAATCACTGAGTCCAAATCCAACAAATGGGAAGACTGAATTTAAAAAGGTGAGAAACCATACAGTCTTACAGTAGGGACCTTAAAAAATGAACAGAGAAGAAAAGAAAACCTTTTTGTCTTCCTCTAAACACAGGGGGTGGTGCGGGAAAAAAAAATCAATCAAAGTCACCTGGAACAGAAGCCATCAGTAAGGAAAGACATGCTATTTTCAGGTTTCTAAAAGGATATTAGTAACAGTTGGGGGAGGAAAAAAAAAAAAACACATAAAAACCATTCTTGATAGCGGCCTTCTGAAAGTAGATAAAGGTATATTTTGCTGCCTTGTGGCCTTGAGCCTTTTAACTCAGCTTTGTCCAGCTGGGTTTGGAGATTGAGGTCTGGGAGTGCGATTGTGTATTTGTTCCAACTGATACTGGAGTTGTTTGCTTTGAACAATGTGACTCTGTTCCTTTGTTGAATGTGGCCAGCAGCATAGCTGTTGCTTAGGAAAGAAACAAACACACTGGGAACTCGCTAAAAGGGAAGCGACGTTTTGTGTATTGAATGTTGGTGAGAGGGCTGTGGTGCTGGCTGGGGCAGCTTAGCGTGGCTGTAAAGACGGAAATTCGGCTGCCCCGTGGCAGGCAGGGAGACGCCCTGGGTGGCTCCCTTTCCGGTCACCCTGAGGCACAGGCACTGCTCCTGGGTTATTTCCAAGAAGGTGCTTCGAGCAATTTATCAGCATCCAGGGAAGAGAGCCTTATGTTATTTGAACACTATTTGCAATTTGCTTCTCCCAGAAAAACAGGGGATCCATTAGCTGCATTCTGAAGGGCAAGGAGGCCCTGGCTGATGTGCGCCTGGCTCTGTACTCAGCACTTTCTGCGCGTTTCCTAATTACAGCATCCCAGTAACCCCCTTGGATGGGCCACAGGGGTGTGCTGGAGCCAGCTTAAGAGGGCTGATGGTTGTGTACTTCTCTTCCCAACCCAAGTTCAGTGACATCATGATGGCAGCTCAAAATTGGCCATGGTGGAAATATCAAGACCATGGAAATTGGCAAATGCTATAAAATCAGAGGTTTCTTTTTGTTTGTTTGTTTCGAGCTGATTGTGAAGCATTTGCCCCCACACTACAGGTTAGATAGTATTCTTATCCTTTTTACAGATGAGAAATTGAAGTCTTAAGTAACTTGTACAAGGGAGTCACACAGCTTCCAAACTCAAGGCAGCCAAAAGCAATGCTTTCTGCTGAGAACTCCTTCAATGGACATTTGGTTCCAAAAGGATTAATTGGAACAGGCTAGAAAGGCTGAGTTGTCCCTGGGAGGTGCAAATGGTTAACACACTCACCTGCTAACCAAAAAGTTGGAGGTTTGAGTCTACCCAGAGTCACCTTGGAAGAAAAGCCTGGCAATCTACTTCCAAAAAGTTGACTATTGAAAACCCTATGGAGCGGCTCTACTCTAACACACATGGAATTGCCAAGAGTCAGAGTCTACCCCACGGCAACTGGTACTGGTAGGAAGGCTAGAGGGGAGGGGTGGAAATAAGAATGCTTGCAGCTAAGTTCCCTGGAAGAGTAATGGGGAGTGAACGCACAGGATGTCACCTGCCACAGGTATGCAATACTCAAGAGGAAGTTTTTTCTCAGAGGCTTCCTGTTAGCCTCACCAGGTGCTGAGGGAAAAAGTCAAAAGGGATGTTTCTGACAGTGGGCCCTGTGACGAAGCCTGCCCAGAGAGGACTGGAGGTGGGGGAGGCCAGGGAGCCCTTTGGATTCCAGGGGAGCCAGCCCCAAAGGAACCTAGGCTTCCTGCTTTCCCCTCAAGAGCTAAGGGGCTGTGCCCAGGGACCCAGCTCCAGCACACTGCCCTCACTCCACTGCCCTGGAAGCTGCCTGAATCACCTCTGCGTTTCTCCCTTTACTCTATGGGATCAGATACTGGTATTTCACCACAATAATACATGAAATGCTTTGCATTGCTGGGTCGACAGCCTCTCAGGGGCACGAGGCCAGCCTCGTGTGTCAAGAACTCCTTGTTGTGCCCTGCATCTGGACTGCAAATGTCAAACCTTCCCGGCTGGCAGGAAACTGCACGGTCAATATTCTAACGTCCATGCAGGGAAGGCAATGAGAGGCAGACACCATGGGTGGGACTTTTGGGTCACCTGCTGGACTCCTGACTCGGGAGGGGAGGGGGAGTAGGAGTGGAGGTAAGGGAGAACGTTAGGAGAGCCTGTGTGTTCTGAGGGGACAAATGGAAGTAGGAAAGATGGGCAGGAATTCTTTAGCATCTCTGATCAGGTGGGAGAGGAAGACGCTCCTCCTTCTCCACCTCGTCCATCTCCTGCACCTCCTTCTTCCCACTGAAGACGGGATCCAGGTTTCCTCCTTTCTGGCTTGGTCAGTGGCTCAAGGAGAGACAGCGGGCTGACTGACAAGTCTCTATTCCTTTTCTATCTTCCTGTTATTGTTAGTTGCTGTCCAGTCAGCTCCAACTCATGCCGACCTCGTGTATAACAGAACGAAACGTTGCCTAGTCGTCAGCATATTCATGATCATCGATGTGTTTGAGTCTGTTGTTGTGACTGTTGTGTCACTCCATCTCACTGAGGGCTTCCTTCATTGTTGCCGGCCCTCCACGTCACCCAACAGGATGTCCTTCTCTAGCGATTGGTCTTTCCTGATGATCATTATTCCCTGACTGTGAGCATGGAGAAATGTGACCCAGCTGGGGCTGGGCCCTCGCAGACTCACAAAGACACATCAACTGGGCCCTGAGATAAGACAATAGATGGGACAATCTCAGAAATTATCTTAAGGAAGTTTTCACAAAAGGGCAATCAAACCTAACAGAAAGGATTTCTCACCTTTTATCTTTTTCTATTAACATTTAGTGAATAGAAATTTCTTGGACCAATGAAGATCCTCCTGACTTTTGTAACTGAAACCCATACCAATGATTGTTAAGAAAGATGATTTAAAATGTAAGATTATAATTTCTAGCCAATCAGTCAAAAGGTGACACTTTCAATGATTCTACCCATTTTGTGATGTTGATATATACTGATGATTCTGTAACCTTCTTTGGATCCAGGCAGACATTCTAGCTCTGGCAGCACGCTTGTCCACTTCCCACTTTTGTCCTTTTGAATATATGCCGAATAAAACTTTCTTTTTGCTTTACTAAACTTTGTGATGTTTTTCCCCTACAACAAAGTCTAGCACTACATTGGACAATATTCTGTCGTAATCCATCCGACTTTTATTGGCTAGTTTTTGGAAGTAGATCAGCAGGTCTTTCTTTCTAGTCTGTTTTACTCTGGAAGCTCCACTGAAACCTGTCCATCATGGGTGAGCCTGCTGGTATTTCAAATACCAGGGGCATAGCTTCCAACATCACAGCATCATGCAAGCCACCCCAGTATAACAAACTGATAGACGGGTGGCGGTTTTCTGTACTGGAGAACCCAAATTCATCTCAGGTGCCACCTTGGACATCTACAAAGCTTGTGTGTGATACTGGCTTTCTACTCAAAACTGGGGTCTGGAAACCCAGATATGGGCCACAGAGAGAAATCACTGTATTTCTGGTAAAGCCTGTGACAAATATAAAATGCTACAGAAACAGTGTTTAGCCACCACTTTGCCCTTACTTGAGTAAATCAGAACAGTCATGGGCACCATTATAAATTGTCTGTTATCGTGCATCAATAAACTTTACAAGATAATGGAGATGGAGTAGCAATGTTTTTGGGTTCCCCTGCCCCTTCTAAACTTTCTAAATCTTTACTGGCTTTGTGGAATTGCTGCACAGCACAATAGTAAAGATGTATGAAATGAAGTATTGCTTCCCCCAGGCAAGCAACGGCTTCCCCATCATTGCTCCAGTATTTATTATTTGGAGTCATGTTTGGGCTGGCTATGGCCAGAAAAGTCCATTAGTGGTAAAAAAAAGAAGAAAAAGAAATCAGACCAAGAAAGAAACTGGGGAGGAAGGAGAAAAGCAAGGAAGATTTGTATCATGAGAGAGCTAGACAGGGTCTGTATGATGCCAAAGGGGTCTGACGGGCCTTCCCACTGGAGGACCAAGGATTGTTTCAGCTAGTCAAGAGAGGCCTTCCCCTCTCTGTTCTGCACACTCCCCTGTGCGGTCATCCCATCCTTCTTGGGCATGGCAGTCTTATCAGATGACTTGCGTCTGGGACAAACACATGCAGACCTGGTTGTGTTCATTGTTTAGCAAAATAATCACAAAAATGTTTAACTGTTGATACAGAAGTGCCATCTTTTCCATGGGGCTTTGCCCACTCATTAGCCCATAGGAATTCCTGCCCCTTTAAATCTTTCTCATCCTCCTGAAGTTGTTGTCCATGACTACACAATCAACTTCTCATTAGAGTTTGTCCATGCTCTAGTTATCTATACCTAAAACGTAACCCTTTTTGCGTCCGAATATACTGCCATCTTTCATTCCCTAGTGATTACTGGAAAGGCTATTGGATCTGGAGTATGAGTTCAAATCCCAGCTTTGCTACTTACTAGTTGTATAAACAGAAAAAATTTACTTCACTTCTCTGTGTCTCAGTTTCTTCTATGTGAAAGCATATAGTAACATGTAATGTGTATGCAAAAGTTATTTATTTTTTATATGGCTTCAAATATGTGTGTCTTCCCCTCCTACCTCCATGCCGACTGGGAACTCCATGAGGCCAAGAATCATTTTGCATATTTCTTGTGTTAGTTGTGGAATCAAGCACAATGTCGGCTGTTCATTAACTGACAAGATGTTTCTCCACTGGAGGCCATGAAAACTATTTCCAAGACTCCCTTTTTTGTTGTTGTCGTTTGGGTTCTAGCCAGTGCACTCTTATAAACCAAACAATTACTGGAGTTACTAGAAGCAACACAAAATGTGCTCCAAGTTCAATAAGCAAAGCAATAGATCTAAATGACAAGCTCCATGTACCCAAAGAGGGCAACATTCATCTTTCCATGTGATCAATTTGGGGCAGATGTGATATCACTGTTCTTGTAAAACAAGCAGTGACTTTGTGTTCTATATAATGAATGTATTCTATTTCTGCACTTTGAATCAACATGGGTTTTACCTGAGTTTACTAATAATAGGTCTATTTATTGAGTGCTTACTATGCAGGGGTGTTCTGATTAATGGGCTCTCTGGGAAAAAAATGAGCCCTATTTTGTAGGACTTTCTGATTCCTATGGTATAAATACTTTCACACGGCTGACCTCAAGCTACTAACATGGGATCACTAACCACACCATCAGCCCTAGCCCACCAGCAGGAGGTGACTCCAGCATACTTCTGCTATGACTTCTGGTGTGATATGTGTATTCGCAATAATTTTCACAACAGCTCTGCAAAGAAAATATTATTGCTCCCATCTTACCAATGAGGACACTGAGGCTGGGTAAATACTTTGAGCCAAATCACATAGCTAGTAAGAGGTGAAGTGGGATTTAAACTAAGGGCTATATGACGCCCAAAGCCATATTACACCACACTTCCTTGCAATGCTGCTATCTTGGAACTGAAGAATGTGGAGGTCCACTAGTCACAAAGTCTGGCGGGATTGGGTAAGCAGCATTGTCTCCAGCAAAGATCCATGACTACCCAAGAAATCGAGCTCAACCTTGAGAGAAATGAACTCTCTCACAAACTTCAAGACCCATGGCAGCTGGGTTAGTTGGGAAGTTACGATTGTCTTGTTTAATTTGGGCACATTTCCATGGGATACAGTCAGCCTGGTCACGTGGTACCTACTGAGTGTCCAGTGGCACCCAGCGTGTTCTGTGTCTCTGGAGGAGGGTATGAGAAGAGGCCCCCCTCACAGATGGGCTCAGAAGGAACACCAACACTCCTGCCCTTCCAACAGTTGCTTGGCCAGCAAAGTATGCTGGCTTTCAATGATCCTGTTGTTTGACCAGAGAGGGCATTTTCAGTCCATCCCAGAGGGGGTTTCAACTAAGTTCTGCAGGTTGGGGTTCTTTCTTCTGGTACCTCCAGGTCTGCCAACGTCTCCTTGTCTTTAAAACAGAGGACAATAATGTTCATCTCCTTATAACCCCAGAAGATTAGTGAATTAATGTCTGTGAGAGCTGTAAAACCCTCAGATGAAAGAAGGCATACAAATACACCGTTATTATTTTCTCCTGTGACTTGGATTTCTGAATGTTGCCTCTTACTATCATGAGACCCAGAGGTAACCAAAGCAAACAAAATAATTGCTTTCCACACATATTGCAGCTTAAAGAGGCCCTGTGTTATAAAATAATGATAATGACAAAAATAACAATACCTTGTGCCTAGGTAGCACCTTTTTTTTCTGAGGACCTCAAAGCACTTTACAGACACAACAAAAGTTGTCAACTGACAGACAATTTACAAGGAAAAAATTGACTCGTGTTTTTAAGATGTTGCTCTGTGGGGGATAATGGTTCTGTTATTTTCACAAATTGACTGGCAAATACAATACCTATTTCCGTGTCTAAACCTGAAATAAAAATGCCAAGTAGGAGAGACCAACGGGATTTGGAGTGAGTAATGAAATGAAGTGGCCTCCCCTCCATACCCTTTACCTGAACGTAATCTAGACACAGCCTGGGAAAATTCGGATCCCAAGTGACCCCATGATAAGAGGCTTCTCAATGGCCTGGACAATTAACATGAGGGGACAGGCCTGTCTCTCCCTGAGGCCAAGTGGAGCCTGTTGGGTTACCTCAGCACATGCTCACAGGAAGGGTAAAGCTGGGAACCCTCCCACCAATAAACTACACTCCTTACCCACTTCCCTCTCCCCAGTTCCTATATCTCCTGATTTTCCCTCCTAATTGCTGTTGTTAGCTGCCATTGAGCCGGCCCCCAACTCATGGCAACCCCATGTACAGCTGAACAAAACACTGCCCAGTCCTACAGATCAAACTATGGTGATCCATAGAATTTCCACTGGCTGATTTTCAGAAGCAGATCACCACACCTTTCTTCCTACTCTGCCTTAGTCTGGAAGCTCCACGGAAACCTGTTCAGCATCATAACAATGACACAAGCCTCCGCTGGCAGATGGGTGGTGACTGTGCATGAGATGCATCTACAGGAAATGCCCTCACGAAGGGCAAGAATTCTTCCAGTGAACCGCTAATGACCTCATTTTGAACATTTAACATCTTTTTTGTTTAATATAAGGGAGTGATCTCTCTCTTTTTCTGTGTATCTTCTGCAAACCAGATAGCAGGACAGTCACAGATGGTACTCGAGGTCACTTCATGAATCAGCAAGTTTTTCTAGGCTTGAAGATGTCTCTTCACAGCGAGGATAAAAATCCCAGTTACTGAAGGTAAAACATGTTGGGACAAGTGTCGAAATGAGGGGAACAGGGTGGATCCAAAGCTTCCCTGGAAAATCTCAAGTCTGGGAGACTGTAGGACGTAGCAGCCTTAATGTTGCTGAGAGAGAGGCGTGCGCCCAGTACACGGAGACGTGAAGTAAAGAAAATGCCACCTCGATGCATGAGGAAGATTCAGGACAGGGCAGAGGCCGAGTGGGGCGAGGTGTACCTGGATGCCAGCAGCAGCAAATAAAGAAGGACAAAGGAAAGAAAGGAAGCTAGGGAGCCTGGGGAGCAAGGCAGAGACCTATATCCACGGAGAGGAGAAATTGAAAGTCCCCAAATCAAATTTTGAATCCGTTTTCTTCTCGCCTGTCAATGCTTAATACTGCCCAGTGGCTGAGGCGGGGCTGCCTGTGTGAGGGAAGCCTCAGCCCCCTTCCCTGGGGGAGCGAAGCCCAGGGAAGGAGAAGGGTGCCTGCAGTCGGGAGGGTCTGCCTCCCCTCCCACCGAGCCTCACAGCCTGTCCCTCCTGCTGGCAGCCTTCCCTTCCCAGTGCGCCCTGTGGCATTTTCTGCTTAAACCATGGGCTGGCCCCCTCGGCTCATTTCTCCAATATGTTGTCCAGGACGATGTGGCTTAATATGAGAGAGTTTGTTGGGAGAGGAAAGATGAGCCTGACAAATAATTCTCAACAACGTTCCCAGCTCTGCACGCCAAGCAGCTGTGCGTATGTGAGAAAAACAGAGTGTGTGCATGACAGTGTGTACGCATGTATGTGTGTAAGCAATGAGGATGGGCGAAGGTAGGAGCCTTTCATCACTGACATGACAAGTTCCTATTTATAAACATTTGCTCACTATTTATATATATGGGGGAATTAACCGCAAAACGAGACCTAAGATTTTAAACCCTCCATTTTCACATCCTTAATATCACAGACTGTTGACAACTTTCTCTCTCTACCTGAAAACCACCGAGTAGAAAATAAGTTCTCTACATCGAAACTCTAACCAAAAGGAGGCATGAACGGAGACTACTCCTCTATGTAGATGTGGTTGGGTCTGGAGGGTGTGGTGAGGCCCTCACACTGTGATTGCTGAACTGTGGGGCCAACCCTGGAAGAAACTGTCACATGGACAGGATTTGTTTGTACCCCTACTGGTTCAATAGTTCTATTCACCCGTCCTCTCGCTAACCCTTTCCTGTCCCCCAACTATTGTGTGAAATACTTTGTAGGACTGCAACTATCCGATGTAGGTGGCAATGGCTTAAGGCTTCATTCACCCTTTGCAGATCTTTTGAAGTCCAAAAAGACTTTGAGACCCTAAATAAATGTGTCGCAATGAAATCCGAGGCACCATTCTAGGTAGGGAGGTCAACAGTAGTTGGTATGAAGAGAACAGAGCTCCAGTAAAATCTACATGCGCCCTCAGCACTTGCAAACAGTGCCAGTTACGTACTGCTTCCTCTTCAGTTCAGCCCTCCTGGTTCACCCAAGTCAGCTCTTCTCCCACCTCCCAGCCCTCTTAAGTTTTACATGGAGACTGGTTGAGGACAGGGCCTCAGTAAATCTTGATACGTTTGACCAAACAGTTCCAAATAGGGCTATTGTTCTAGAGCCTTTTATTTATGTGACACTCATTCAAGCAAAGCTGCTTAATTTGGACGTACTAAAAATAATAAAAGCCAGTAGGTATTGAGTATTTAATATGTGCCATATATGGTGTTAAGTGTTTTACATATATTATCTCATTTGGTCCTTAAAACAGGCCTGTGAGGGAAGTACTATTATTATCCCCATTTCACGACTGAGAACACTGAAGCTTGGAGAAGTTACGTAACTTGCGCAAAGTTACAGTTAGTGGCAGAGCCATAACTTAAACTGAGTCTGATTCCAAATCTTCTGTTTCTGCCCAGTACATTGTACACAGAAAAAAATAGAATTTTCTTGAGGTTACAAAGCTTTCTTGCATACAGTCAGAGATAACAATAGCAGAAAAGCCTCTTCCATCGTAGAACAAACCTGTAAGAACACAGCAGTCAAAGCAAACAGAAGATTTGTGGAGTCAGAAAAGGTCAAGAACCTTAAAATGTCACACAGGCTATATCAGCTGGCTCCTCAGCAGGACCCACCTCACACACCCAGCACCTGAGCTAACCCTGCCCACAGGGAGCGGCAGCAGTCTTCCTCTTCTCTCAAAAGGGCCACATATTTGATGACTCTCCTCAGATTGGAGCACAACTGCTTCTCTGGAAGGTGTTCAGCAAATGTGTCTGTGTCTGGGCTTTCCCTCTGCCTAACACCTTTCCCATCTGCCTCCTTCCTTCTTTTGCTGTGGTGCAATGGATCGTTTTTATATGGCCTTTCTTGCTATGGTCTTGTAACTCCCACCAAATGACTAGGTGGGACTATGCAAATGAGATACTTGTGGCCCACTAAGGGGATTGGATAGCTTGCCAATAATGCAAATAAGGTGCATGCAACCCTGTGGGGATGGGACCATGCAAATAAGGTGTATGGAACCCTAACGATGGGATTGGTCAGTTTTGCCATCCCACTAAGCTTAAAATGAGCCATTTCTGAGGTGGAAAGAGGGGACTTCTTTACCACCAAGAAGAGACAGGAGTGGAACATATCCTTTGGACCCGTGGTCCCTGTGCTGTGAAAGTGCTAGACCCAGGAGACAGAGAGAGAGAACTGTAACACTGGAGATAGTGTAAGACAGCAAGAAGTGGTGGCAGAGAAGCAGCAGCAGCAGAAACAAGAGACCAGCAAGAGCCGGTGCAGTGAGCTTCCCGACCCACAGAGCAAGGCAGTTACAATGGGTGTGCCCACCCACCGGAGCGAGTCAGCTGAGTGCCTTCGGGCAGGAGGCTTCCTGGCAGAGTGGGGCATCCGCAGGTACTTATTAGCAGAGCTAATAAGGCAGGGCAGAAGCTGGGCTGAAGGAAGCCAAGGACCAGAGAGAGGCCTGCCTGCAGGCACGGCTGAGAAGAGGCTGTTCTGATCAAAGAACTGTATCCTGAGTCATTCCTTATCCTGAACTGTAACCTGTAACTTCCCTGATAAACCCCATACCTGTGAGTATGGTCTGTGAGCTCTGTGTGGCTATTGCAATGAAATATAGAACGCAGCAGAGAGTGCCATGGGAGGGACGGCTGGTGTCAGAATTAGTAAAAATGGTGGAGGTTGGAGCTGTGTCTGACCTCCACCTCATAGGAATCAGCTTCAGGCTGTTGATGCTGATAATGATTCTCTCTCTCCCTAGTGAAGTTAGACGAGGACATCCAATGACAACTCTGCCATGCCATTTTTATACCTCCCCAGCTCTGCCACTGAAAGAGCACAGCTCTGCTACATCTCAGCTCTGTGACCTTGGGATGTAAACTTTCTGGATCTATTTCCTTATTTTGCTTATAAAATGAACAAAGTAATTCCTACCTCTCAGAGTAGTTGTGTGGATTCTTTAATTACCTACATTTGTAATCCACTACCTGTTTGTCAGTGTGTTGTACTGTGATTGTTTGCAGGTTGCCGTGATGCTAAAAGCTATGCCACCAGTATCTTAAATACCAGTAGGGTCATCCATGGTAGATGGGTTTCAGCAGCACTCCTAGCCTAAGACAGACTAGGCAGAAAGGTCTGGGGATCTATTTCCAAAAATTAGCCAATGAAAACCCAGAAGAGTGTCCAATATAGTGCTGGAAGTTGTGCCCCCTATGTTGGAAGGCACTCAAAATACACAGTGGCCTCCACAATGGACTCAAACATATCAACAGTCACAAAGATGTCACAGGACTGGGCAATATTTTGTTCTGTTGTACATGGGGTCACCAAGAGTCAGAGCTGATTCAATGGCAGCTAACAACGTTTGTAATTGGATACAAAAACGTATGTAATGCATCTAGCACATAGCAGGTGATCAGAAAATATTCGTTTCCTTCATCTACTCTTTTTCTTCCCTTCTCTCCTCCATTTATATTTCCCTTCCCTTCTCTGGCAGCAGACCCTAGATCTCAAATCACTTCTGCAATGCATGCTGCAAGTCATGGACAGGTGGTGTTAGCCGTGACTGCCATCTGGCTCCTTCCTTTTTAATGAACAAATCTTGCTATCTAGGCCCTAAACTCGGTCTAGCTGCTGACAGAATGCATGTGCTGTAAACAGGTACAATGTTTAGTTGAACGATCTTTTAAAATACTCATTTTAAATTTTGAGTTGGGAGACAATCCCCCAACCATGGCTCAGCTGGGTAGGATTGTGAAGTCCACTGGGAAGGATTATGAAGTTACTCATCAGTGCAATGAGCTTCCTCAGAAGCAGCAGTTCTTCACTCTTGGGAGGTTCCAACGAGGGCACGACAGCATAGGTTCTAGTTTGTCACAGCTGAGGGTAGAGGATTCTACTTCTGACAGTAGGCAGCGCTGGGATCTCAGCCCCTCACCCTCTCTGAACTTCTCCAGCCTTGTGCCTCATGAGTTTCATATGGCAACAATAGCCACACTAGTGCAAGGGGGGTGGCCGACATTTGAAGGGGACCTGGCTTGTCTCTGGAGACTGAGGACCTGTGGGGAGGGGATTTGCCAAGTCCGCTTCACGGAGCAGAATGAAGCTGAGAAGGAGGAAAAGGAAAGAGGGAGGTAGACCTGATGAGGGACAGGATGGGAGGACTCTGTGCAGGAAAAGAATTATAAAAGGAGAGGTGGCGGTTGTTTTGGTTTGGTTTGGTTTTTGGACCATCCTTAGACTAGCAAGGTGGTCCTTCCTGATGAAAGACTGAGCTTTCAGGCCCATTCCGCTGGTGTCTTAGTTTCCTGGTGCTGCATAACAGAAATACCACAGTTCAGTGGCTTTAAAGAACAGAAATTTATTTTCTTACAGTTCTGGAAGCTAAAAGTCCAAATCAGGATCCCAGCCATGTTGATTCCTTCTGTGGTTCCCTCTCCTAGTTTCTGGTGTCTGACAGTAATCCTTAGCATCTGTTTGCTTGTAGATGGGTCTTTACATGTTGCCTGTCTCCCCCGCATGTGTATCTCTGTGTCTATTCTTCTCTTTTTATAAGACTCCATTCAGAAGTGATTAGGTTTAGGACCCACCCCACTCTGGTATGGTCTCATTAACATAAGAAAAGAAAACCCTTATTTCCAAACAGGGTCATATTTCTAGGTACAGGGGTTAGGACTTCAACATATATTTGTGAAAACACAATTCAGTCCATAACAGCTAATTTGGGGGCACCTCAATAGCAGGGTTGCAAGTGTTTTGCAAACTATATTCCACAGAGTCCGAGGTCTTGGCAGAGTTTCCTCTGAGAATGTATGGCGGGCTCTGAGGAGAACACTTAACCTCTGAGAGCCCTCCGCCATCTTTGCAGAGAGCGTTCCTCTTTCATCTGTGTTAAGTATGAAAGTTCCTTATTAGATTTCATGGTAGGAAAAGTTCCATCTCCAGGAAAGATTTGGAACCCTCTGACTAGACAATATCCAAGGCTTCTGACCCCAACTTGAAGGTGCTAGAAATGTCTTGGCCCACCTCTCTGTTGCTCACCCTGAGAACACAATCAGCCTTGAGGAAGCTCCCTGAGTAGCCGCAGCCAGGAGAGGCTGAACTTCCCAAGGTACAGAGACAAGAAATAGGATGCCAGGTGGCCATGGCATCTTATCGAGGTCATCATAGCCTAAAGCCACACTATTTATTTTAAAAAGCTTAAGGAAAGATGAGCAATGGCCAAAATGTGAAGGGACCACTGCGTTAACTGCAGACTATCTACTTAGTCAGACTGAGACCAGAACATGTATTCTCTGAGACGAGAAAACACTGCGTGTCTAACCACAGCTCCCTATTATGAGAATATGTTTTCCTGCTGGGAAAGTCCCCATTTTCACTCTTAAGCCCTGCTCTTGCTTGGGTGGCTGAGGAGTCTGGCTAGCGGGAAAGAGGAGAGATTACCCCTCTTTGGTTCTAATATGCCAAGGGCACCACAGCCAGCTCACCAAGGGTAACGCTACAGCTAAAAGAAGAAGGTTGTCCAAAGAAAGATCAGGACTCTCAGACCCTGGGAGAGATTGCCACAGGACACGAAGACTCCAGATGGTATTCCACGGTCACTGGCCCAAGTCCCCTTCCCGAGGGTTTGTCCTGAGTTGAATGCAGAAGCCACGTTCATTGCCATCAGAAACACAATCACGGCCAACTCTGTGCCCAGGGCTAGAGCACAGAATGAGAGGCTGCCTCAAGAGGCCTATGAAAGGCAACCGCCCCCAAAGCAAATGCCCCTCACTCCTGCAGGATCTGCAGCTCTCCGGGAATCCAGAGATGATGACGTCCCTCAGCTCTGAGCCCCAACAAGCTCTCTCTTCCTGCCTCCTTCCATACAACTCTCAAAGGTCTGCTTCCATCCTATGCCCCTTCCTTCTTGTAAAATAAGAAGCAGGCGGGAACGGTAGGTGCCTATTTTTCAAAACCCTACAGGAAAGGGGAGTTGCTGGGAAGATTGGTGAAGAGAATGGCATTTGTTCTGGATTGAATTGTGTCCCCCCAAAGTATATGTTGAAATCCTAACCCCTGGTACCTGTGAAAGGAACCCCGGTGGCACAGGGGTTAAGCATTCAGCAGCTAACCAGAAGGTGGGCAGTTCAAATCCACCAGCAACTCCTTGGAAACCGTATAGGGCAGTTCTACTCTGTCCCGTAGGGTTGCTATGAGTCAGATTCAGCTTAACGGCAACCGGTTTGGGTTTTTTTGTTTGTTTGTTTTGGTACTTGTAAATGTGACCTTGTCTGAAAATAGAGTTTTTCTTTTGTTATCAGTTAACAGGGTCATACTGGAGTAGGATGGGTTCTAGTCCATTCCCTTCTGAGTGGTATCTATCTAGGGGAGAACAGACAGGGAGACAGAGTCACACACAGGGAGAAGACACTGTCTCCAAGGGAGGATCGTCCCCAAGCCAAGGAATGCCAAGAAACACCCAGGCTCCCAGAAGTTGGAAGAGACAAGGAAGGATCTTTACCTAGAGCAGACAGAGAGAGCACAGTCCTGCTGACACCCTGAATTCAGACTTCCAGCCTCCAGAACTATGACAGAATAAATTTCTGTTCTTTAAAGCCACCCATTTTGTGGCATTTTCTTATGGCAGCCCTAGGAGACTAAGACAGAGCTCAAGGACCAGAGCCTAGCATTCTAAAGGGGAGGCCGGGGAAGGAGGAAACACTACTTGGTTTAGAAGGCAGGGAGAGGTGGGGCTGGGGCTCTTTGCAGGAGCCACCTTCCTGTCTGCACACATGCCCAGGCTCAGGGCACTGCGGCGCGGGCTGCGCACGAACCCCAGCCTGGAGTGCAGGTAGCAGCTTCCTTCACTCTGGGCATTTACCGCCAACTTGGGGATAATTTTTATCTTTCTTATAATTCCGCGTGGCAAATATATGTATACATATTACAGTGTGCGTATGTGTGTACCCTTACAATCAGAACTTATCCTCTACAATAAGAAAATAAAAACAGCGTTAATTATCTTTTGGAGTGACTTCACAGGGATTTGGGAGAATCATTTAAACAAGAAATGTACTCACGACCAGCAATGCTATTATTCTTATTTGAATTTTAACCCTAAGAATTTTCCAGCCTGCCAGCCAAACCAACACGGGCAGATTTTCAGTCTTCAAAGGCGAAAATCATTCCAGTCCTCTCCCGAGTACTGGGTGGGAGAGGTTTGAAATTCTGAAGCTCCAACTTGACGCTGTTCCCTGCACTCCTCCCCTCCCCATTTCCTGTGGTTTCCTAATTCACTTTTTACCACTCAGGTGAGGGAGATGCAATTTGAACGTGTCATCAGATCCGCCTTTGAGTAAAAGCGTATTTTCAGTGCTGCTTTCGTCTTGCCCCTGGGTCACATGACCTTGCTCACAGGGCTCTGAGAAGGCCCACCCCTTTCTCCTTCTGCAGACAGCGGAAGTGCTGCCATCTGGATATTGAACGAGAGCGGCTCGCCCATCGCCCTCACTAGTAACCCCCTTCCTGACCCCCAGGAAAGAGCAAAGGGTCCCTGAAACCATGCTGTCAGGCATGAAAAATTCAATCGCAAATTCTAGAACTTCTATGACAACCAAACCATCAAACTTCCCTCGACTTCTTTAATGTTGTGTATTAAAATTCATAACTTGACATGAGAATAGCTCTGATAGTGTCTATTCATCTCCAGACTGGGGTAGTCATAACTAGAAGAAATAACGTAATATATGCATATGGTAAATGGGAACTATATGTATATATAACACACACGTGTGTGTTAGGATGGCGCATTCAAACACAGAGATATGTGCGCACACACAGGAACTACACGACCACAACTCCTCCAAGGACTCAACAGCCATCCTGTGTCTAAATCAGCCATAGGTGCCCTGATTTCCTCCTTGCCTTCCTAAGTCTGTTCTGTGCATTCATAATTATATTTGCTGCATTACTGGGTATGTTCCTGACAGGAGAGAACTTTCATTTTGACTAGGCGTCAATGAAAACAAAATCTTCTCCTTACAATTTTACACATCTGATAACTGAAAGAATTTTCCACAGACAGATTCTGGCTCCACACGTTTCACATTCTGCTCCCACCTTCCTATTGACCTAGTTCTGGGAATGGATGCCACAGTATACATTTCTATTGTCCTGTCCCTCCCTGTGACAGCGCCACAAGGGGCAGCATGGTGGGCAGGAGGAGTGTTCCTGAAAGCCGTTTCTACCTCAGAACAGCTGCTGATAACTTAACATGTGCTGAAGAGACTGCATACTGCATAAATATCCCACAAAATCCAAATTAAATACATCCCCAACTTAATTTTCCCTTAGCTGGAGCCCAGAATGCTCAAAGTCAGTTCAATACCACAAGAAATGATAGAAGTGTGCAGAGGCAAAGCTGGAGTGGAAAGAGATGACAGTCTTAACCTATTTCAATTAAAGTATCTTCCTTTTGCAAATTTTACAAAACATATGTCCAAGCAAACTCACTGTCCGGCACCTCCCAAGGCCACCGAAGGGGTGCATACATGTAAGGGGCCCGGAAAACTCAGTTTTACTAATCTTACAGTGAGGCCACCTCTGTGCTTGGGGCTTGGCAACCATTGAGGAAGATAAGGGCAATTGAGGACTGCAGCTGAAAGGAGAAGCTTCAGCAGGAGGTAGAGACCAAAAAACCAAACCCACTGCCGTCAAGTTGATTCCAGCTCATGGTGACAATATAGGACAGAGCAGAACTGCCCCCGTAGGGTTCCCGAGAAGTGGCTGGTGGATTTGGACTGTTGACCTCTTGGTTAGCAGCCTCACTCTTAACCACTCTGCGATAATTTTGTGCAGCACTTCCTAATAAAATATATTCTTCAGAGCACTGAGATGGTGAGATACCGAGGTTTTCATTTAGCAGCCAAGCTCTTAACCACTGTGCCACCAGGACTCCATGATATCTAATAAAGAACACTAATAATTAACACAGATGAATGAGGAACGCTCTCCTTAGAAATGGCGGAGGGCTCTCAGAGGTTAGGGGTTCTCTTCAGGGCCCACCATGGGTTCTCAGAGAAAACTCTGTGAAGACCTCGGACTCTGTGGAATATAGTTTGCAAAACACTTGCAACCCTGGTATTGGGGTGCCCCCAAATCATCTGTTATGGATTGAATTGTGTTTTCACAAGTAGGTGTTGAAGTCCTAACCCCTGTACCTATAAGTATGACCCTGTCTGGAAATAAGGGTTTTCTTTTGTTATGTTAATGAGACTATACCAGAGTAGAGTGGGTCCTAAACCTAATCACTTCTGAATGGAGTCTTATAAAAAGAGAAGAATAGACACAGATATACGCACAGGGGGGAGACAGGCAACATGTGAAGATCCATCTATAAGCAAAGGGTCCTGCGGCCTTTGTGGAACTGGCTGGGGTGGGCGCTAAGGCCTTCTGGTCTTGCCTCCACCATTCCAGGTGGCCTCTGGGCAACCACAGAGTTGTTCAAGGTGAGGTGGGGGCAACAGTGGCTGGAGAGGCAGAGACAGACACCCTGCAGAATCCAAAAAGCTTTCTAAAGTGCTTTGTGGTTATTTTGGGTTTGAAAGTCTTTGTTCTCAGGGCCAGAACTTTAGTGTAGACCTGGCACTGGGCAGTGGTAAGAACTGATGAAAGTAGACATAACTGAGGAGCACTTTGAGCTTTTTGGAAAGAAATTGCTGCATCAAAGGGGGTCCAGTTCTCCGCCATGCCGCAGAACCTGGGCATTACTCTTTCAAAGCCTCATACCCGCTATTTTTGTCACTTGAGCTTTCAAGGTAGGCATTTGGTCCATTTCTTTGAGGGTGGCCATACACTATATTGTCCAAACGAGGGCACTTTAGAGAATGAAAAGAGGAACTATGAACAATTGTGCTAGGACAGCAGTAGGGAATGAGACTGCCCAGGCTGCCCAGCCGATTCTGCCGGTGCGAGGGACCCGAACTGAGCTGTGCTCTAGCACTGTAGTGCACCACAGAAAGAAGTGACAGCCACTGTTCCCAGCCAGTCGTGGAAGGAACAGCCTCACCATGTGATAGCCTCCAGCCTCCCTCTCAAGTGTGCCGTGGGCTAATTAACGCCTTTTTTGCTAAAGGTGTAAATTCTCCTTTCTGTCATTTGCATAAAATATCAGCATAAAATGCCTACTTTTAACTACTCTTTCCTGATTCTCCCAGACTTTCCTAAGTAAAACCCCTTACGAAGGGCCTCTTCGAGGTGCAAGGGGGTTTTCAGATCCCCAGAAGTGAGTCGACAGTCTGTGGGGTGACCTGTCCTCGCTGATGCTGCTCCTAAGGAACTGCCCACTGGGTTTGGAAAAATCTTCAGCAGGGAACTGCTTTACTCTGAGCTGCTCAAAAATCACCTCCCACGCCTGAGGTGGAGCTGAGCACACCAGAGTCACAGAATGCAACTTTGCTAAGATCAAAAAGAGAACTTGCTGAGGTTTTCTGTCGGCAGCTACCCAGAAGTCCCTTCGCTGAGCGGAAGTGATGGTGCACGAGCGCGCAGGGACCATTGAGAACTTGGCACAGCGCGGAGGCTTACTGCAGCTTGTTTTCCCACGACCCTTGTCAATGGGCTGGAACTGTGTCTGCTTAAGTACCACTGCGTCCCAAGGCTCAGAGCTGCGCCAAGCACGTAGTAGGGGCTGAGTAAATATGAGTTGACTTATTGAATGATGTCTCCCTGGACCATGCTGAGCCAGAAGTGGCGAAAAAGTTGAGTCAGTCCTATGAGCTGTGATCTAATCCTGGAAAGTCAGAGCTAAAGAGATCTTCTTGTTGTTAGTTGCCACCGAGTTGGCTCCAACTCATAGCGACTTTATGTACAACAGAACAAAATACTGCCTGATCTCGCGCCATCTAAAAGAAATCTTAAGAACCAGTAAAACCAGTACCCAGTTCCCTTCGAGTCTGTTCTGACTCATGGTGACCCCAGGTATGTCTGAGTCCCATTAACCATGTTGCCGACAAGTTGATTTCGACTCATAGCGACCCTATAATAGATGGCTGATTTTTTGGAAGTAGAGCTCCTGCCCTTTCTTCCAAGTGTCTCTGGGAGGACTCAAACCTCCAACCTTTCAGGTAGCAGCCAAGCACGTTAACCGTTTGCACCACCTGGGAACTCTTGTTAACTCCCCTTGAGTCAACCCCAACTCATGTGACCCCATACACATTGAAGAAGAAGCACTGCCTGGTCCTGTTCTATCCTAGTGATTGGCTGAGGATCAGACCAAAGAGATCTTAGAAGTCATCTAATCCAGTCCCCATCACTTGCAGATGAGAAACCAAGAGGAGGGCCCAAAGAAGTAGGATGGCTTGTCCACATTTTGTTAATGTCCGAGGCAAACTACAATCCAGGTCTCCTGAGCACTACCTCTTTGTTCCTTTGTCTGTACTACATGGCCCCCCGGGCTAGCTGACCTTTCAGACCACCTGTGATCTCTCTTAAAGCGATGACCCAGAGGCCTAACGTCAGCACCATCAGACATCCTGTGCTTTGACCTGCAACCTCAGTGCTGTGGCTGACCACTGCTCCCTCACTCCCTTCTCCAGCAAAATGAGTCTCTCCCTCTCTGTTTGATTTGTGCTTTTCTCACTCCGCTATGCTACCTCTTCCCCTGCTGTATTCCTGTTAGCTCAAGATGTATCTGTGTCTTTTTCTTCTTCAGTTCTCCAATGCCTGGATTTGTGCCCAGTACATATACAGCATAAGATGCATCACTTGCTGTGTGATCTTGGGCCAGTTGTTTACCATCTCTGGGCCTTCTTCCTGGATCTGATCTATAAAATAAATAGAGTACTACTGGTCTGGAACACAGGGTTGCTGTGTTCTAATGTATATAACCAAAAACCAAACCCATTGCTGTCAAGTAGATTCCGACACATAGAGACCCTATACGACAGAGTAGAACTGCTGCATAGGGTTTCCAAGGAGGAGCTGGTGAATTCAAACTGCCGACCTTTTGGTTAGCAGCCAAGCTCTTAACCACTGTGCCACCCGGGCTCCTCTAATGTATATATTATTGCATAAATACCTTTGAGATAGACAGTCTAGGCAAGAGGCTTAATAGTACATGTCATGTGCTGAGAACAATTCTTGGATAACTTTAAGGGGACTTTTCTGTCTCTGATGACAGGAGTATAAGCTGGCTCTGGGCAGCTTTTCCAGCTATGTGTGCTCCATAGATCTAAATGTCAAGCTCTGAGCCCAGTGTGGCTTCAGTGGCGAGGAAGGACCTTCATCATAGTCTCGGGGTGAAGACATCCCGTGGAGAGGGTTTGACGAAGCCCTAAGCCTTCCTTCTTGTAGGGCCTAGGTGCTAGTAAGCCAGGTCTGTGCAGAGGCTTCTCAGGGCCCATCTCTTCTTAGCAGGGTCCAAGCACTGTGCATGCAGCTGCTTTTAATTAGAGGTACTCCTTTTCTGGTTCCCATCGGCAGCCTGCTTCTGAGTTTCTCGTACCCTCTGTGCTTCCCAACAGTAATCTTTTAATGAATCCAAGTCATCTGGAATGAGGAAGGTGAGGCTGTCATGACGAAGGGCACGGTGTCTTCTGCTTGCCTCCCCTCCTTTCGAGGGCTGTTGGAGAGGCAGGTTTAGTGGAGCCTGGTGCCCATCTTCTTCCCACAATATCAACACTGCGTGCATGGGTTGAGCGCCTACTGTGTGCCAGGCCCACGGATGAACGAGCATGATCTCAGCCCTGAGAGGCTCTTAGGTCTACTGGCCATTCGAACTATAGATGATACCATGAGACCAGTGCAGGACAGAGAGGCGGACAGAGTGCCCCTGAGCACAGAGCAGGGATAAGGAAGAAGTGCAAGGGGACATCTGGCTCAGTGGGTTGCATTAGCCGGCACCTTGAAGGGAGGATACAGTCTCATCAGGTTCTGGTCCTGGTTGGAACCACTCATTCACCACAGCTGATGGAGCCACCAGAGCACGAGAGGCTCAGCTAGGGCTGCCAGATCTAGCAAACAACAATACAGGACACTCAGTTTAATATGAATTTCAGATACACAAGGTATAATTTTTTAGTGTAAGTATGTCCTAAATATTGCATGGGACATACATATAATATTTAGGATGCATTGATACTAAAAAAAAAAACTGTTGTTTATTGGAAATTCAGACTTAAGTAGGCACCCTGTAGTTTATCTGGCAACTCTTCTCTGAGGTCAAAAGAGGGTCCTGGACAATAGACCAAAACGTCTACTCTACCTAACGTTGGGTTCCATGGAATGTATCTTATTTAGGAAGGGATTAGGAAAACCAGGAGGAAGAAAGAAAATGATGGTTGTCTCATGTCACCAGGGTGGGAGAAGGAAGGGTTCTAAGTCTCAAAGGCATCCATTTTATAGGTATCTGGGCTTGTTTCGGAGCCTTGGTGGTGCAGCGGTTAAGAGTTTGGCTGCTAACCAAAAGGTCAGCAGTTTGAATCCACCAGCTGCTCCTTGGAAACCCTATGGGGCAGTTCTATTCTGTCCTATAGGGTCACTATGAGTCGGAATCGACTCGACGGCAACGGGTTTGGTTTTTGTTTTTTGGAGGGGCTTGTTTTAAAGAGCAGCACCCACAGGGAGAACGACAGAGATGGTCCCAGGCCACAGGGCCTCCTAGATCAAGCCTAGTCCTTGCCAAGGCCAGTAACTTGGCCAAAGAAGGAAGAAGGACTGTGGCCACCTTCTGGGACCCAAGCATTAGGTCAGTAATCCCCAGCCCTTTTGATACTGCCATTCTTGTCATGGTCTGCTTTACGCCTACTGTTATTAGATGCCGTTGAGTCAGCTTCCAGCTAACTCGTGGCGACCCCATGTACAACAGAACGAAACATGCCTGGTCCTGCACGATCCCACGATCTCAGGAGGAGCTATGGTGTCCCTCCTGCTTTAGAAGGCGCCAGTCCAGTCTAGTTGCCATCAGGTTGATTCTGACTCATGATGATCCCACATGTGTTAGAGTAGAACTGTCCTCCCTAGGGGCGGGAAGTCCTTTCTTCTCGGGTGCCTCTGGGTGGACTCGAATCTCTATCCTTTCAGTCAGCAGCCAAGCACATTAACCATTTGTACCACCCAGGGACTTTTATTTATAACGCTCTTGTTTCGGTTGTGAGAATCTCTCCCAGGTCGCCTCTTCTGTAAATTATAATTAACAATTCACTGGGCTGACACGTTTCGTAAACCAGGCCTGATATTTTAATCCCGCTCCATTCACAGAGTGTTTTGTGTTTTCCCTTTGTTCTCCTCTCCAGTTTCCCACTTCACAAACCTAGATCTGAAGAGGTGCACGTGGTCGGTAGGGAAGTGCTGTTTGAGCTGTTCTCGGATGCCATCCTCCTCCTCTCCCCACAGCTATCATTTCGTCTTGGATATCAATTATTGGCTTTTACATAAGAAGCTAATGCATTTTCAAAGCAGGCAGATCGCCCTCCCATGTTTTGACAGTTTGGCTTTAGTTGAAATATAATTAAACTTTTCAAAAACAAGGGCTTTGAAACCCAATCTCCACACTGTTTACACGTTTTTTCTTCAGCGTTGGGTTTTTACTTGCTGCAGCACAATTCATTGGCCCTTCACTTTCTGCTCTCAAAACAAACGCCGGCTTTCAGCATTCAGCTTTTCTAGCACTGCATAGCTGAGAGTGGAAAAAATAACATCTGAGACAGGATGGGCTTTTGATGATGCCTCCTCATGACAGACATATTTAAAAACCACCGCTGGTGAGTCACCCGCATTCTGAGCATACCCTCTGGGGGAGCAGGAAGTGTGGGCAGGGGTTATATTTTAAACCCTGAGCCAACGAGAAGTTCTCAGATACGTTTGAAGGCTCTGCGCACCCTCCCTGCGCACCCTCCCCATGCCCTGTGGCCAGCAAGTGTGGCCTCACACCTGGCAGCCCTGAGGCCAGAGCTCAGCCTTCAGCCTTCAGCCTGCTGCTCTGCGTTTGTTCTCCTTGCCCTGTCTTGGCTTCTGCGCGGGCGAGCTGAGTCTGAAAATGACAGAGCTAGCGAATTTACAAAACCAACAAAAAACGTTCAAAAACAACAACAATTGGAGCCCAGTGGTTGGTGGGGGCAGGCGGGGGCGGGCAGATGGCGCAACAAGATGTCCTCGGTTGGCTTGCCGGAGACTGAGCCTTGTGGCTGTGTGGCCAAAAAGAAAGAAATCAGTCAGGTCGCAGCCAGCACTTTCACTTCTAACCCAAGTCATTAACTGTGGGTAATGAGTCCTCTCACCCCTTTGCTTCACTATCTCCAAAAGCCAGAAGAAGACAGAAGAAAAAGGACAAGGCCTTGAACTAAACTGCAAAGACTTTAGATGAAAGATTTTTTTTTTTTAAAGGAGGGGGGAGGGACTTGAAGGAAAAGGAGCCAGATGTCGCCATGAAAGAAGTTATAAATCTGAACCTTGTTTGGTAAAGGAAGGAGCTGGGGGAGGGAGGTGAGCGTTCTCTGGCCCTTAGAGTGTCTGAAGATGGCGGGCCCAAGAGGGAGGCTGTGAAAACAGTCTCGTCATGCAGCCCCAAGTGGGAGAATTCAGCTTCCTCTATGTTGAGGGAAGCCTTTCCAGAACACGGGCCTCTGATATAACCAGCGGACTGTGTAGGAGGGTTGTGGACTCACACAAGACTCTATTTTGCTCTGATGTTTTCATCATTATTGACGGTTTTCTTCGAGAAATGGAGTCGTTTGGGAAATCAAAACCCAGAGAGCATTTTTAGTCCAATAATGTGGTAAGACTCCCGAGCAGGTTGCGAGCTGTATAAGCCACAAGATCTTCCCAAATATTACACAGTACTTCTATTGTTACAAATGCCAGCCCTCTCCCAACCCTTATAGAACCCAAAGAACTCACTGATGGAAGAAAATCCTGGAGTTTTAATAAACAGCTCCAGAGTGATAAAATTGCTGGTACATCCTACATTCTTGGAGGAGTTTATCAAGAAATGTGCCCTCCCCAGAATGGCACTATGCAAGGACGGCCAGTGCGTCCCAAGCACAGCACAGACAATTCCAAGCACCTAAGATAAGTCACAGAGGCAGCACATGGGACACACCAACAGTAACCGTATGTATTGATTTCCTATTGCTGCTGTAACAAATTGCCACAAATGTAGTGGCTGAAACAATGCAAGTTTACTATCTTACAGTTCTATAGAAGTCCGGCCTGGTCTTGCCTGGCTAAAATCAAGGAGTTGGCAGGACCGTGTTCCTTCTGAAGGTTCTAAAAGACAGTTCATTTCCTTGCCCATCCAGCTTCTAGAAGCCGTCCGCCTCCCTTGGCTCACGGCCCCTTTCTCCATCTTCAAAGCCAGCGACACTACATCTCTCTGTTTCTTCTTCCTAAGTCACATCCTCTTTTAACCCTCCTCTTTCACTTTCAAGGACCCTTGTGATTACATTGGGCACACCTAGATAGTGCCAGGATAACCTCCCTACTTTAAGGTCAGTTGACTATCAGCCTTAATTCCACCTGCAACCTTCATTGCCCTTTGCCATGAACCCTGACATGTTCCCAGGTTCTGGGACTTAGGACATGGACATCTTTGTGGGGACATTATTCTGCCAGCACACCCTGCTATGAGGGCCTGTGATGCTGTTTATCCATGAAGCCCACAGAGCGCTGAAGCAGAGTCTCATTTATCCCACAGCTTATTTGTTAGAAAATAGGACTGGGTAACAACAGCTCTGTGGGTCAGAAATGATAGTAAAATAATAATATTGATACTAATAAACATTTACTATCTGCCAGGCATTGTTCCAAGCACTTATGACAATTCCACAAAGTAGGTACCATTATTATCTCACTATACAGTTGAGGAAAACAAGGTGCAGAATGTAACTACTGCTAGTCAAGTGCAGAGACGGCGATAGAACCCAGCAGTCTGGCCCCAGACTCCATGTCGTTAACTACTATGATTAGGCAGACACAGGGGTGTTGCCCTCCAAATGGAGTCCCTGGGTGGTGTGAAGGATTAATGAGCTCTGCTGCTAACGAAATAGTTGTCGGTTCAAGTTGACACAGGGGCACCTTGGAAGAAAGGCCTGGCGATCTACTTCCAACAAATCAGCCATTGAAAACCCTATGGAGCACAGTTCTACTCTGACACACATGAGTGGCCATGAGTCAGAGTTGACTCAACAGCAATTGTTTTGTTGTTGTTTTTTCCTGGCCCTCCAAATACCAACTACAAGAAGCAAAGGCTAGTGCCTTCCCAGTGGCTCGCACCCCATAGTCATCCTGCGGAGGGAGAGGGCCTTCTCTGTCATGTCAGAGGCCCTGCTCAGCAAGGAAGGTGAGTCATAAAGCTATGTTCATCTTGCTGGCCTTGACACCATTAAAGTCCTGACCACATGAAACTGAGCTTCCAGCTAAGAGTTTGGAGGAGCCAGAAACAGACCTGGCCTTGCATGTGCAGCTCAGACTGTGACAATACAAGCCCAGTGACAGCTGACGTGTGAAACTCAATGTGCAGCTATTTTCCATGAGTGGAGAGGACCTGCAGAAGAGGAAACAGGGTGTGATAAATAGGAGGGTGTTCCTCCCCTCCTTGAGGGACCCTGGAGTCATTTGATTGAAGGGAAAAAGAGTGAAGTGTCACAAGGGGAGCTGGCTACTTATGCGTGTCCTGTTGAGCAGTGGAAACAAACAAGGCAGGCTCTGCAGATGGGACCCCCATCCACAGTGGTCAGCTGGACTTTCCCACAATAACTGAGCAAGGCAGGGGCTGGGAACCCAGGCCGGGGACTGCTCTCCCAGAGTCCCTTGATTGTTATAGAACTCATTGCCTACTTGGTCCAAGATGCAGCGGCCAGGCCCCAGTTGGCAAGGTCTAACTCTCAAACAGAAGGGAAGAAAGTGCCAACTTGAAGCTCCTCGGGGCCCCAGGGAAGTGGGGCCAGGAGAGCCTCAACCACCAAGTTCCGTACATTTCACAAGTTTATTACAAACCCCAGAAGTGCTGTTTGGTTGCTTAAAAACGATTTAGTTTTTGCAATCTCCCAAAGAGAGAGGGTGCCCCAAATTAAAACTGATGTTTGACAAATAGTGGCTAGGAGGGATGAAAAGATGGTTCTTTACCAAGGAGGGGAACGAGGAGGAGTGGAGAGAGGCCCGATGTCAAAGCTGTAGGAAACCTTTTGTCTTGACCTCTGAGTCATAGGATGCCTGCTCCCGTGGTGGATCCAGTTCTCCCGTTATGTCACTAGAATAGTCACCTTCTTGAGATTCACCTAGAAATCTGCCGTATGAGAATAACTAGAACTTAGAGCAACGTGAGGGAAGAGGGGACCTCCTGTTACAGTGGAGAAAAACATGAGCTTTGGCCTCGGACAAGTCTGGGTTTGAATCACAGCTCAGGCCCTTACTTAATTGTACCTCTGACAACTTACTCCACTTAGCTGAGCCTCAGTTGCCTCATTAGCAAAATGAAGACCTACTTTGCCTGGTTGTTGTGATGATTAAATTGGACGGTTGTGCTATTCAGCCCCTGACGCGGCAGCGGTGTACATTGGGAGCTCAATAATAATAGCTACCATTATTGTTGCTTTTCATCAAGATGGCCTCTACTAAAGAAGAGGTCATCTACAGGCCAGGACTCTTGCTGACCACGAACACCCCTCATTCAATCTGACCGGTCCACCATGTGAGTCTGCAGAAGGTGAAGGAACTGAGCGCGTGGACCTTGATACAGGAGAGCTCCGAGGAGTCACACGTACTTGAGTGTCTGAGCTTTTTCATCACAGCGTCTACCACACTAGGTGCACTGGATGTAGACCTGGGCAGGTGCATCGCTGCATCTGCTGATGGCAGACTCCTCAGAGCCTCGCTCATTGCCTGTCACGTTACTGGAGAAATGGCACATGAGGCCATGCCATGTTTCACCCTTACAACGTGGAGCGAAGGGTGCCCAGAGGAGAGACACCCACGTCCATCGTAAGAAGGTCAGCACTCGTCAGGCTGGGACTTGCTGAGTGGCTGTTACTGCTTGCGGCAGCCAAGGGCACCACGGGAGGGCATATGCAAGAGGTGTTCTTTTACAACCGACTTTGCTTGGATGAAATGATTACAGTAGATAACCTGGCCTCACATCTGTAGTGTAACACTAGCTGGCTTGTGTTGACTAAGTCGTTTTTGACGTATTTCAATTGCTTCAGCTGTTAACATCATTCAAATTACCTTCGTTTCCCCCAGCACAGGCCAAACACACACACACAAGGACAGCCAGCCTGCACCAGGAAAAATCACTGTTGTTTGCGGAGCGGGGTCTGTAGATGGACTTCGGCAGCAGTGGGCGGGGGGCGGGGGGGCGGCGTGGCGGGGAGGTGGCCGTTGGCTAGGGAAGCCAATGAAGCTCCAACTCGCCCATGGGAAAACCAAGTCACTTCCCACCTGGGGTCACCTGGCACAACTGCTCTCTCATCCAAGCAGCAGACATGATGGCTGAAGGAAACCATGATTTGGGCCTACAATAAATAGCAAGGACAGCACACACTCCTGAGAGCAATTGTAAACTGTGTGCATGGCCACAAGGGCCTCTGTAACTGTTTCTGTTTGCTAAATATCTCTCTACCAGGAGCAGTTAAGATACTACATTCATCCGTGTTAACAGAAAAACTTGGAAGATATTGCTTCCAAAGAGTTCCAGAAGGGGAAAAATGCACAGTATACACACATTGGAGGTGAATCAGCCTAACTGGCTACTGAGAGTTTGACAATCCCAAATGTCAACAAACAGTTGTGCAAAGTAGAGAATAATAGAAAGAGAATCAAAGCAGATAGTAACAATAGCAAATGCATAGCAAATAAGAACTGTTGAAAGAGCTTTGTGTGTATTAACCCAGTTAATCCTTATAACAGCCTTATGAGGTAAGTGCTATTATTATCCCCATTTTACAGATGAGGGAATTGAGGCAGGTTAAATAACATGCCCAAGGTTACAATGTTCGTAAGTGACGAAGCTGGGATTTGAACACTTACAGTCTGACTTCAAACTCCAGGATCTGTGTGCTTAGCCATGACACTACATCGGATAAATATGAGATATCTTACAAAGCAAAGAAAAAGGAATTTAACAGTGTAAAAACTGTCCCATAAGCAGAGGAGAAAGGGACTCAGAAATAGCACAAGGCAAATGAAAAAGGGCATAACCTGACTTCCCTCCCAGGAAATATCTTTTCACCAAGTGTGAGAGGATTTGGTAAGACTTTCTTGCTTCACTGGAATGAATGTCACAGGTGTTGGAAAAACTAGTCACTCCCTCCTGTTCCCCAAAACACTGTCCCTAGCCCCATTATGCAAGTGACTATTACAGTGAATTGTGGAATCACTTTAGTGGTCGTGGTTTTTAACTGCAAATGAAAGAGGAAACCACGTCAGGAAGGAGCACATTTTACCAACTCCACATTCAAGCGTGTTGTTGTTGTTAGTTGCTGTCAAGCCAGCTCCGACTCATGGCGACTCTATGCGTTGCAGAGTAAGCTGCACCCCATAGGGTTTTCAAGGCTGGGACCTTACTTCCGAGGCATCTCTGAGTGGGTTTGAATAACCAGCCTCTTGGTTAGTAGTCCATTTGCACCACCCAGGGACTCCATTCACTTGTGCAGGAGACCCCAAAATGTAGACTCTTTGGAAGGTTTGGAACATTCTGTGGGGAGGGCAAGGGCTGTGAGACTATGCTAAGATGAATCTGGGGTAAAGGCCTGACACGCTGGTTCCTGAAGCCGAACCTCACTCTGTAGAGGAGAGTTGGCTGCCATGGTTCCCAGGAGCCTCTAAACCCCAGAGTAGCTTCTGAGGAAACACCCAGGGGACATTTCCCTAGCCTTCCCAGTGGGCGTCCCCTCAGCAATGCCAGTGCTGCAATCAGTCACCCTCGTCAGCAAGTGGCATTTCTCCCATCCCTGACTAGCACAACCAGTGTTTGCTCACATGGAAAAAACCAGAAGCATTCCCTGGAATTCTCATCATCCATGGGCTGTTCAATTGGCTTCTCAGAATCTGCTGGGTATCTTGGCTTGAGACAGTGGATACCTCAAGCACAGGGCAGACAGAGATGCACTGGGTCCTTGTGGACCCCAACCACACTCTGAGCTAATACCAGGCTAGGGGAGGGTTACCTGGGGAAGCAGGAAGCAGAAGTCTTAGTTTGACTCCCAGCTCAGCAACTTACAGGCTGTGAGCCCATGAGCACATCACGTTATCTCCTGGAAAATAAGGATAATGTACTTTCCCCACAGAATTTTATGGTTATAAGATATTATAAGTCAAGCCTGAGCTGGGCACTGTTGTGGAAGTGAAAGGATTTTGAAGTCAGAAAGCACCACATAGACTAGAGGGATAAGGGGTCCTTAGGTCAAGGAGCAGAGCCCCTGGGGGTAAAGGATAGGCAGGGAAGAGGCTGAGGGGGCTGTCCTCCAGGAACATCTGCGCAAGTGTCAAGAAAGGCAGGAACTGAGGGCCTCCCACATCCACAAACTTTGGACATGTTATCAGCAGGGATCAATCCCTGGAGAAGAACATCATGTTTGGTAAAGTGGAGGGTCAGCAAAGAAGAGGAAGACCCTCAACGAGATAGATCGACACAGTGGCCACAACAATGGGCTCAAACACAACAATTGTGAGGATGGCGCAGGACTGGGCAGTGTTGCGTTCTGTCGTACATTGGATTGCTATGAGTCGGATCCAACTCAACGGTACCTAACAACAACACATCCCTTGGGTGCCAGGTAGCTTCTGCTCATGGGACCATCGCTCACTTTGCCTTCAGGTAGCCCCTGCAGTCAGTCTCTGAGATGGCAAACTGTACCATCTCCCTCAGAGCAGCCCCTGAGCCTGCCTAGGCAAGACCAGAGGGAGGGAAAGGTGACACACCCTACCCATCTAGTACACCACCTCCCAGCACCTGTTGCCCAAGCCACAGCAGTTCAGGGCCACTCTGCCAGGAGTGGATCATCCCTGATAGCAACCCCAGGGGGCTGGTCAGGAGGTTCCCCTGGTGTATCAATGTCCCTGACACTTCTCGGAGGGCTTGCCAGGTAGTCCACAGCTGCAGCCCAAAGACAGCCTCCGCAGAACACGATATGGTCTGGAAGACTTCCTGCTTGCCCAGAACAGCACCACTGAGGCTGCCATCTTCTCAGGCTCCAAGTTGGAAGGGACGAGAGCTGGAGAATGTTCACTGTTCAGAAGCTAACAGAAGGCATTGCTCAGCCCAGGCCATCTCAGTTGGCCCCACCCCATGGCCACACACTGCCTCAGATGACCTTGCATGTGGTTTACCAGGTGAAGCTACCTCTTTTCTGGAGGCCACACCCCCTCCTTGAGCATACTACTAGAGTAGGCACCTCCACAGAATGACTGCCTGACTGCAAAAGAGCATCACATTAGACTCAGAAGCCTCACTTTGTCAGGGCAAGATGGCTTATTGGGATAAAATTAATCAGGCTCCTCAAAATCCGCACGAGCCCTTTGTCCTTTGGGGAGACCACGCATAGTAAACTAGATGAATTCAGATATAATGGAGGGAGCTTGTTGCCGTTGCTGTTAACTGCCATCGAGTCCACCCCAGACTCATGGCAACCCCATGCACAATGGAATGAAGTGTTGCCCGGTCCTGCACTATCTCCCTAATCAGCTGTAGATCTATAGGGTTTTCCCTGGCTGATTTTCAGAAGTAGATCACCAGGCCTTTCTTCCTAGTGGGTGTTTGTCTAGAAGCTCTGATGAAACCTGTTCAACATCACAGCAACACACAAGCCCTCACAGACAGATGGGTGGTGGCTGTGCATGAGATGCCTTGGCTGCGAATCAAACCTGAGTCTCCTACCTAAAAGGCGAGAAATCTAGCAGAGAGCCACAACTGCCTCAATGGAGAGAGCACTGATGGGAAATCTGAAGCCCTGAGGGTCTTATTGTCACTGCATGCTGGCTGTGTGACTTTGGGTAAGGCCCTTGCCTTCTTGGCGTCTCCATTTCCTCAGCTACAAAATTGGCATAATAACATTTGCTCTACTTACCTTAGTGTTTGTCAAAGCAAAGTCCAACGTGTGAAGATGCTTTGAAATTATAAGGCAATATACAAGTAATGATATAGGGGAGAGGGTGGAAGGTGCTTATACTATTTACAAATCTGAACTCTTGGAATCTTAGCTTGTTTTGTATTTTCCAACTAGCCCAGGAGAAGACAGTCGCTAGTGAACACTGAATCTCCAGAAACTTATTCCCATCTGGAATACAAGACCATGGCTGACCTCAACCCCCAGGTCCACATCAGATTTCCAGGGTAGAGGCTGGAGTGGCATGTAGGGAACAGCCTACGTCAGGATAACCACATTGAACAACCCTGATCCCTACATTTAGAGGCTGAAAAAAATTAGTTGGAAGCTAAAATGAATTGGGCCTTGGCCAATGGATGCTTCATTCCAATCCCCACCATTAGCCCTGTGCTTCTTCAACCTAGTAGTGTTTACCCACTGTGATGCTGTGTATCAGGGCTACCCTGCAACGTGCAGGGGAGATTCAATGGGCTGCTGAGTTTTGACAGGTTGGTGAAATTTTGAAACCTGTGGTGCCAGGCTCCATTAGAGGAATTCTACTCTGATAGAGTGGCTCTTCTGGGTAAGGGTCTGAAGAAAACGGAGGTCTTCTGGGAAGAATCTAAGAGAAGAGACATCCTGGTTGTTTTGGGAAGAGCTTTGTCTTTGGAACCAGACAAATCTGGATTTAGTGTGGATTCCAGGATGCTTGTTTAGACAGGACTTGGGGCGGCAATCTCACTGAAAGGGAAGTGGCAGGGGAACGTGTATTAAAGCTGCGTTTTATACCATCCATGCTTTCTTTACTTAGATTGTGTTTATTTGGGGTGTGTTATCAATTGAACTGTGTCTTCCTAAACTACATGTTGAATTCCTGGCTCTTGTGTCTGTGGTGTGGTCTTGTTTGGAGTCTTCTGTGTTATGTTAACTAGATCATGCCCTAAATCTAATCACTCCTGAGTTATAAAAAGAGTAGTTTAGACCCAGAGGCATGAAAACATGGGAGAAGAAAGATGCCATGTGAAGATAACTAAGGAAACAAGGAAGGCCCAGGGCCACCGACAAGGAAGGAAGCAACAGGGCCAACACCCTGATTTGAACTTCTAGCCTCCTGAACTATAAGAAAATAAATTTCTGTTCTTGAAAGCCACCCACTTGTGGTATTTCTGTTACAGCATCACTAGGTAACTACGAAAGGAGATTTGGCGGTGCAAACTGCTAAGCACTTGGCTGCTAACCGAAAGGTTGGCAATTCAAACCTGCCCAGCAGCTCTGCAGGAGAAAGATCAGGCAATCTGCTCCCATAAATATTACAGCCGAGAAGACCCTGTGAGGAAGTTCTGTTCTGTTGCATGGGGTCCCTATGAGTCGCAATCAACTCAACCGCACCTAACAACAATTACTACAAGGTAACTAAGACAGGGTGGTTGTAGGGAAGGGAGCTGCTAGAGATTATGGCTACAACTAAAGCCCCCCAAACCATGCCTTGACATGTCACTATCTTGATTTAAATTTGGGAGCTACCACTTACCATCTATGTGACCTTGGACAAGTTACTTAGCCTCTCCGAACTTCTGTTTTCTGATTTGTGAAATGGATACTTCCACTCTGGCAGGGTTTTTGTGTGGGAGATTAAATGAGATAACATATGGGAAAGGACTTAGCATATAATAGACACTCAACATATGTAAGTTTCTTTCTTTCCTTCCATTACTGGTCCCCAGATGTCTTAGGACCTTAATGAAGTATCCAGATGGGCACTCAGATCTGGAAAGTTAAAGAAAAGGAAAAAGTTAGTTAGATCTTAGGGGGATTTGGCTTTGGATTTTGTTGCCCACCAACAAGTGTACTCCAAAAGAGTACCACATCTGCCCTCCACATTGTTAGCCCAGAATGCTGAGCATCTGGTCTACTTGAAAGGCAACCTTCACAGACTGAACTATAGAGAGAGCGCCAGTCCTGTGGATGACAAAGTCACCATGGCGAATGAATTAGACCAGTGGTTTTCCTCATGTCTGGAAGCAGCAGAATCTTCTTGCAGGGGGACTTTTTTTTTAAGTTTTTGTTTTTTTCTCGCTCACAGAACTCGAGTCTAGACAAGACATAGGATGATGGAGAGGGACATCATAAACGTGTGCCCTAGTACCACATTCTTTGCAAGGAGCCTCCAGAGACTCCTTGTGGAATGTATGGGGTTGGAAGAAAACTATCGAATTCACTGATGGCCAATACATTAAACTGGGATGGATTACCCAATAAGCAACGTAAGCACATGCTTAGGGCATCAGCGAAACAAGGGCACCAGTTGTTCAAAGCTAAGACCCTTAGATGTCAAGCAGACAGGACACGAGGAAAAGCGAGCACCGCAGTGGAAGGGGACTGGCAGGGCACTAAACGAAACTGATACCAGCTCTCGTGCATGAGAATGTGCTGGCGAGAAATTAAGTTCAAGCAGGTCACAAGGGCCCCCACAAGCAAGGTTGTTTAAGCTATGAGGCCCTACCACGTCAACACCTTTGGTGACATCTGTCTTCTACAGTCCCTTCTCGTGTAATTGAAACTCCTTATTTCATACTATTTTTTCTAATAAACCAGAGGTAGGGGTAGGCTGTTGAGTCTCACTCTTGCTGCATTCACCCAATATGCAACTGGATCCAACATGAGCAGTTACTAGGCAGGGATGGATTATATTAATAGATAACAAGTCTTTGATCTATTTTGAGAGGACCGTCTTGTATATCCACATCTGCTGTTCCAGCAACTCAGTCAGGAGGGCCAGCAATGCTGTTTGCCATGATACAAACACAAATGTATGCTCTTGAGCACGTCCTGGTAAAGAACTTAAGGGAACTCCAGTCCCAGATGAAGCACAAAAGCGAGGGAACTCGAATAAGTCGACCACTGCTACTAATTCAATCAAGCTACTTTTTAACTGTATAACATGACCTAAGTTTTGTAAACAATAATATTTATAACTTTAACTTTACAATATGTTTGGCATACACGTGGACACAATCTCACATACGTTTAATATAATACTAACATGGGTAATAATTTAATATAATACTAACATAGCAGATGTCCAAAAAACCCTGGAAATATTAATATTTATCAAACATGAAAAAGTTTTAATTTAGGTATAAAGTGAGTTTCATTTCTTTATTGTTTGTAACGAGGGACACAGTACTTGATACTACTCGGTATTTTCTAATAAACAAGGTATTAGTCACATTAAAAGGACACAAAATTCAATATTTATTGTGCAAAATATGTTTCTGTTTTGCAACAATGAGTGTGTTTCTAAATTCATCTTCCAAGAAAATAACAAAGGGTGTTTATCAAAACATTACATTTATGTTTTATCGGAATATTTGTGTATCTCCGTGTAAGGAAATGGAACAATTCCTCGAGGAAATAAGTGAATATTTAGATAATAAAAATTATACAAATGCATTTTATTTTCTATTTCCCTTCAGATTAACTTTCTTTTAGGAAATTGACTGATATTGTTAGGACTCTCAAAACAAACGTGCTCATCGAGAAGCGGCGCCATTGTTACATGGAGTTAGTACCTGTCTTTGAGTCAGGGAGCTGAACAATTCCACAAAGAAATAAAATATACATTTTATAAATTTAGTATATGAGAACAATTATGCTTTCTTTTTTATTTTGGACTAATCAGGCATAATCTTACATTCAGTTCTTCCTTGTCGACCACATAAGAATGTGCCAGCCGTACTACAATCACGTGACTCGTGACGTATCTAGTCCAGTCCTGTGCAAAGAGAACCAAAACGCAACTTCAGATTGAACATACCCCTGTATTTGTGTCATGCTCTTCGTGATTGCTGATTTGGTATCAGCAGTAGTCCAATAAACTGTGAAGATGCAGCATCAAAGGATGGAAAGTGAGCGCGTAAATTTTGAAGTATTATTTCAAGATGAAAAACACTCGTAGATATCTGCGAACAGCCCACCCACAAACGTCTTAGGACAAAGGAATGAAATTATTTCCAACTGCCTTGTAAGTACTATTTCTTTGACTCAGTCCTGAACAACAAAATTGCATGTCCCAAATAACTTTTTCTACTTACTGATTTTCAAATATAAATTTTTGTGTTAATGTCCAAATTTGAATGTAAACTTTATAAATTTTTTAGAACATGTTTTCATTTAAAATTATAGCATTTATTACAAACAATCATCAAAACTGAAGTATAAGCCATTTAAAGCAAAATTGGTGGAAGTCAGTTTTTCATTGTGGGAAATCAACAGGATTTTACATTGATTGTTGAAACAACTAAGTTCACTGACTCATTTTCTTTATTGTAGAATATGTGGAATTTTTTTGTGCATGTGTTTATTTAATTTTTTAATAAGGTAATTTTTTAAAAAATTATATTGTGTTTTAGGTAAAAGTTTACAGTGCAAATTAGTTTTTCATTCAAAAATTTATACACAAGTTGTCTTGTGACATTGGTTGCAATCCCTGCAGTCTGTCAGCACTCTCCCCCTTTCCCTTTCCACCCTGGGTTCTCTGTGTCCATTTGTCCAGCTTTCCTGTCCCTTCCTGCCTTCTCATCTTTGCTTTTGGGCAGATGTTGCCCATTTTGTCTGGTTTACTTGACTGAACTAAGGAGGACGTTCCTCACGTGTGTTATTTTTTGTTTTGTAGGCCTGTCTAATTTTTGGCTGAAAGGTAGACCTCGAGAACGGCTTCAGTTCTGAGTTAGCAGGGTGTCCAGGGGCCATAGTCTCAGGGGTTCCTCCAGTCTCTGTCAGACCAGTAAGTCTGGTCTTTTTTTGTGAATTTTAATTTTGTTCTACATTTTTCTCCTGCTGTGTCTGGAACCCTCTTTTGTGATCCCTGTCAGAGCAGTCAGTGGTGGTAGCCAGGCACCATCTAGTTCTTCTAGGCTCAGGCTAGGGGAGGCTGTGGTTCATATGATCCATTAGTCCTTTTGACTGATATTCTCCGTATATCTTTGGTTGCCTTCATTCTTCTTTTCTCCGAATGTGATGAGACAAGTAGATGTATCTTAGATGGCTGCTTGCAAGCTTTTAGGACCCCAGATACTATTCATCAAGGTAAGATGTAGAACATTTTCTTTATGAATTATTTTGTGCCAGTTGACCTAAATGTCCCTCAAGACCATGGTCCCCAGCCCTCAGCCCCAGTAACTCAGTCTCTCAAGGTGTTTGATGTGTCTAGGCAGCTTCTGTGCATTTGCACTGGTCAGGTTGTACTGACTTCCCCAATATTAAGTGTAATCTTTCCTTTCACCCAGTTAACACTTGTCTATTATCTAGTTAGTGATTTCCCCTCCCCAGTCCTCCCTCGTAACTATCAAAGATTGTTTTTTTCTGTGTATAAAATTTTTCTTGGGTTTTATAATAATGGTCTTATACAATATTTGTCCTTTTGTGATTGATTTATTTCATTTAACATGATGACCTCCAGATTCATCCTTGTTGTGAGATGTTTCACAGATTCATCATTGTTCTTTATCATTGTGTAGTATTCCATTGTGTGTATGTACCATAATTTGTTTATATATTCATCTGTTGACAGGCACTTAGTTTGTTTCCATCTTTTTGCTACTGTGAATAATGCTGCAGTGAACATGGATGTGCATATATCTATTTGTGTGACGACTCTTATTTCTCTAGGATGTATTCCTAGGAGTGGGATTGCTAGATCAAATGGTATTTCTATTTCTAGCTTTTTAAGGAGGTGCCATATTGTTTTCCATAGTGGTTGTACCATTTTACATTCCCACTAGCAGGGCATAAGAGTTCCAATCTCCCTACAACCTCTCCAACATTCGTTATTTTCTGCCCACAACCTCTCCAACATTTGTTATTTTCTGTTTTGTTGTGTTTTGATTAGTGCCAGTAATGTCGGAGTGAGATGGTATTTCATCATAGTTTTGATTTGCACTTCTCTAGTGGCTAGTGATCACAAGCATTTCCTCCTGTGTCTGTTAGCCACCTGAATGTCTTCTTTGGTAGAGTGTCTGTTCGTATCCTTTGCCCATTTTTTAATTGGATTATTTGTCCTTTTGTTGTTGAGGTGCCTGAAGTATTCTATAGATTTTAGAGATTAGACCCTTTTCAGATATGTCATACCCCAAAATTTTTCCCAGTCTGTAGATTCTCTCTTTACTCTTCTGGTCAATCTTTTTATGGGCATAAGTGTTTAATTTTTAGGAGTTTCCAGTTGTCTAGTTTCTCTTCTGGCGTTTGTGCATTGTTAGTTAGGGTTTGTATTGTATTTATGCTATGTATTAGGGCCCTTAGCATTGTCCCTGTTTTTTCTTCCATGATCTTTATTGTTTTAGATTTATATCTAGGTCTTTGATCCATTTTGAGTTAGTTTTTGTGTATGGTGTGAGGTATGGGTCTTATTTCATTTTTTTACAGATGGACATCCAGTTTTGCCAGCACCATTTGTTAAAAAGACTGTCTTTTCCCCCATTTGATAGACTTTAGTCTTTTGTCAAAGAGCAGCTGACCGTAGGTGGACGGGTTTATATCTGGGTTCTCCATTCCGTTCCACTGGTCTATGTGTCTGTTGTTGTATCAGTACCAGGCTATTTTGATTACTATGGCTGTATGGTAGGTTTTGAGATCAGGTAGTGTGATACCTCCTACTTTGTTCTTTTTCTTCAATAATACTTCGCTTATCTGGGGCCTCTTTCCTTTCCATATAAAGTTGGCGATTATTTTTCCATCTCATTAAAGAATGCTGTTGGTATTTGGATTGGAATTGCATTATATCTGTAGATCACTTTGCTAGGATTGACGTTTTCACAGTATTGAGTCTTCCTATCCATAAGCATGGTATGTTTAAGAGCTATGGCTGCTAACTAAAAGGTCAGCAGTTCGAATCCACCAGTCACTCCTTGGAAACCCTATGGGGTGTCCTACTGGGTCTCTATGAGTCAAAATTGACATGACGGCAATGGGTTTGGTTTTTTTTTTTTTTTAGTTTGGTATTCTTTTGGTTTCTTGCAATAGTGTTTTGTAGTTTTCTTTGTATAGGTCTTTTACGTCCCTGGTTAAATTTATTCCTAAGTATTCTATCTTTTTAGGGGCTATTATAATTGGTATTGTTTTCCTGATTTCCTTTCAAAGTTCTTTGTTGGTGTATAGGAATCCAACTGATTTTTGTATGTTGATCTTATATCCTGCTACTCTGCTGAGTCTTTCTATTAGTTCCAGTAGTTTTCTTGTGAAATCTTTGGGGTTCTCTATGTATAGGATCATATTATCTGGGAATGGAGATAGTTTCACTTCTTCCTTTCCAATCTGGATGCCCTTTATTTCTTTTTCTTGCCTTATTGCTCTGGCTAGGACTTCCAGCACAATGTTAAAAAGGAGTGGTGATAAAGGGGCATCCTTGTGTTTTTACCGCTCTCAGGGTGAGTGCTTTCAGCCTCTCTCCACTGAGAATGATGTTGGCTGTTGGTTTTGTATAGATGCCTTTTATTATGTTGAGAAATTTCCCTTCTTGGAATATTCTTTTTGTAGAAAATGTAGTATGTTGTAAAAATCTTAGTACTCTACATCCACTAAAAATTTTATAATCCAGTTCATCTCATTCCTCTAAAATGGCATATGCCACTTTTTTGTTCAATCACTAATATTATAGTCACATTTAAAAAGAAGTTACATAATGGATAGCTAAGACACATGCATACACACATACACACACACGCACATATATAACTCACATATCTCGTTCAAATGCGTGAGTAAGCAGATGGGGGCACCACAGATTATCAGTGTTTAGGGCCCTCACATACTGTCTTAGTTATCTAGTGCTGCTCTAACAGGAATACCACAGGTGGATGGATTTAGCAAAGAGAAGTTTATTCTCTCATAGTCCAGTAGGCTACAAGTCCAAATTCAGGGCATCAGCTCCAGGAGAAAGCTATCTCTCTCTGTCAGCTCTGGAGAAAGGGCCTTGTGATGCATCAGTCTTTCCTTGGTCTGGGAGCTTCTCTGTGCAAGAACCTTGGGTCCAAAGGACACCCTCTGCTCCCGGCACTGCTGTCTTGGTGGTATGAGGCTCCTGTGTGTCTCTGCTCACTTCTCTCTTTTATGTCTCAAAAGAGATTGCATTAAGACACTATCTAATCTTGTCAACCTCATCAGTATAACCTCATCACAGTGATAGAATTTACAACACATAAGGAGATCACATATAATCTCATCATAGTGATAGAGTTTACAACACATAAGGAAATCACATCAGATTACACAATCATACAACACTGGGAATCATGACCCAGCCAAGCTGACAGATATTTTTGGGGGACACAACTCAATCCATGACACATACCTTAATCTGTGGTGCCCCACAGATTATGGTGCAATCATTCATTCAAGAAACATTTGTGGAAGGAGCTTCAGTGTCTAAATTCTAATGACTCATTCTACACAACAAGGATGTCTGGCTCTATCAGCTGTGAGATCTGGGCACACTGTGTTTCCTTGCATACACACCCTCAGCCCCTCTCCTGAGAGTGCAGGCACCTGACTTTCCTCTCTGATCCACCCCCTTGGTGGTATACAGTGTCAGCCCCACCTCTGGTCCACAGCAGCCCTAGTGAATGAATCTTGGTGAGTCCTCTTTGCTACCTGCATATAATAGCTTTCCATGGACTAGGAGTAAGGGGGAAAATCCATTAAATGAAATTGCTTTTGAAACACAGATAAATTTTAAAAATCCAGAAGAAAGGGTGCTCAGCAAGAGAGATTTGGGATTTGGCTGACTCTGAAGCTCACATTGTTTGATGCTTCCATAAACTAAACCACCCTCCCTTTAAACATAAGCTCCCAAGGGAGCAAATCAGCTCTGGGCTCTCCTGGCAATGCCTAGTTCCCTGGACAGCATGTTGTTTCCTCTGAAGGCCCATCCAATCAGGACTCAGCATGCAGACTCAATGGGAGTTCAGCGACCATTAAGGCTTTTCACATCCCTTTTTCCCCAAACACCCCATGGTTTCCCTAACAACAGATGGCACACACTCTAGGCAATAGACTGTCAGTTCTACTAAGCATGTTTCCCAGCAATCAGCACAATAGAGTCCTCACCAGGGAGCAGAGAGGTCTCCTTCACTGGGCTCTCCAGAGCAGCGAGCAGCCAGTCCTTGGTCCCTCCCTCTTCTCTTACCAGGGGAAATTCTTCAGCAATCTGTTCTCCAGCCTGCTCTCCCCACATGCACCCTATCTTATGGCATCCAGAGAAACCCAAGCCAAAAGATACTTCCCTCACCTTATCCGATGCAAGTTCCCTTACCTTCCCTACCCCCAGTTCATGATCAGCTCAAAGGACAACACAACCAAGACCCTGCCTTTCACTGGCTGTGACACTGGAGCCAGGTGAGTGAGCCCAGGGGTGTTCTGATTTCATTAGTCAACACGGGACCAGAGGGCTCTAGGTAAAATTTGTCAAGCTAATGAAACCTAGCCAAGGCCCCACAAGGAGGAGGCTATATCAAATTATGGGCAACTTCGGGAAGTCTGGATAAGAATAAGAAAAGTATGCCTCCCATTTACAGTTCACCAACCTATACTGTCTGGTCTTAAAGCCTCAGGATCAGTGAAGAGGCACCAGGCCAAAATTCTGGCTTAGGCTTGTAGACCCAAATGGGTAGACTTTGCATTACAATTAAAAGAAAGTATGAAGTTCAACAAGTTTTTGTTTTGTTTTTAAATATTATTCCGGTTTAGAGAGTTGGAATAGAATAACATACTCAGCAGAGTTCTAGACACCTAGTAAGCCAAAACAAAATCAGTTGCTGTTGAATTGATTCTGACTCATGGCCACCTCATATGTGTCAATGTAGAATTGTGCTCCATAGGGTTTTCAATGGCTGTGATCTTTTGGAAGTAGATCTGCAAGCTTTTCTTCCAAGGTGCCTCTGGGTGGACTCAAACCTCCAACCTTTCAGTCAGTAGCGAGCACTTAACCATCTGACACCTGGTAGGAACTCACTAAATAGTACCTATTTGTGCTCCCCCTCCCCCTCAGTGGCATAGGTCCAACCCTGTTCATTTTGCAGAGAAACCTGCCCTCGCCCAACTAAGGTGACTTGGCGTGTTGGCTGTGCTCTCTCCACCTGTAACTGGGTCATCGCCTACTTATCACTTACACTGGGCAGAAGAAATTAAAGAGAGTGTTAACTGAGGCCTAGGTTAGTCAAAACTACTGCTCTTTTCTGGTTGCTTTATTGCCGTGTTAGCCAATCCCAGCTTACCGGTGATTTCAATGTAACTGAGCGTTGCCAGTGCTTTGTGACCGCGATCACATTTATTCCAGACAAAGCACAAGGAGCCGCGTGCTCACATTACCTAATCACATGGAGGCAGCGCCTCAATCACGGTGCGCATTTGGCATTTTCTGCGGTGTGCTTTGCCTGAGGAGCTCAAGGGGCTTAAAGAAAACCCTTTCTTGGGAAGTATTATGATCTAGGTTTTACAGAGAGATACTGAGTGGTGAAGTGACCAGCCGTATAGACCACACAGCAAGACGGAATTGGGCTGAGGATGGTGCCCAGGCAGCTGACTTGCGCTCCTTGGCAGGACGTCAAGCACACAAAATAGAAAGCTGCTCAGCGGAGACGTCTGTCCTCGCCACGACCTGTGCAGAGGACTCACAGAGGAAAGTGCAGATGAAACTTAAAAGCATCAGCTTAAGGAAAGATGTGCAGAGGACTGGCTTATCCTTGAGAGAGAAGGCAGGACAGTGTGCCAGGGAGAGAACATGGAGTCACCAGAACTTAGCTTAACCACTGTTTCCTCAGCACCTCCGTGTACCCAGGAGCATGGCTAGTGTATTGACACCCAGAGGATCATGTGTAGCACCCTGCTTCTATATGTGACAAAATTATTTTCAGTTGTTGTTGTTAGTTGCCCTCGAGTTGACTCCAACTCATGCTGACCCCATCTGTGCAGAGTAGAACTGTGCTCCACAGGGTTTTCAAGACTGTGACCTTTCGGAAGTAGATTGCCAGGCTTGTCTTATGAGGCTCCACAGGATGAGTGCTAACTGCCAACCTTGTGGCTAGTAGTTGATTGCTTGTTATTTTGGGTAATAATCATGAAATCCAACAAATAATGATAGAAAAGAAAAACAGATGGTGAAATGTTTCTTTTATTAACCCTTGTGTAGGTAGTCATGCGTGTAAAACAGAATAAAAAATACAATAAATATTCCAGTGCAAAAGAAGAGGCAAAAAAGCAAAGGATTAATACTTTTAATTATATTAATTTACTTTTAGTTACATTAAGGTATTTTTTTGAAGAGGGAGGGAAAACACATCTACATACTGGCTGATTACAGTAATAATAACATTACAATTTCTGTTTTTGACACTTAACTTCTTTTATCTGTCCATGCATTCATAAAATTGATCTTCACATATTCATGTGCAATGGGCAGTACAGCCTGAATTTCCCGTCTATCTCTGTTCTTGGTTCATCATGTTTATTAATTTTAATTTTGAAAACTATCTTTCATATGAAGCAACAGATATATAGTTATGAAAATCTTAAAGAAGTGTTTGGCAGAGATTCATAATAGTTCCATTTCACAATAAATTTTCATAAATTACAATACTGTCCATGTCTTCAGTTCTCCAGGATCAAGTTTATTATCTTCAAACATCTGCATAGTTGAAAAATTTTAAATACCAATATAAACTCCAAGTGGTCATGTAGATTGACAGAACTGAATGAATTCAAGTTTCATATAAAACATACATACATACACACACGTATACAGAGAGACAATAACATGATAAAATATAATAATAAAGAAAGAAAATCCAGAACTAGGGAAGATTACTTTCAGGCTCTACGCACTGACATGGTTTCTGTAGTTGGTCCTTAAATTTGGATCTAAACTCTAGGCCTCCTGGCAGCCAGAGAAAAAAGGGAGATGTGGCCAGTCTCGTTACTTGTATTTGCAGAAAAGAAGCTGTATTGGGAGAGCCTAAAAATGGCTCTTAGTGAACCCACGAAAAAGAGTTCACTCAGGGGCCAGGTGAGTCCACAGAGGGAGGTAAACAAACACAGAACAGTTGAGCTCTGCTTTGTTTCTTTGTTTGTTTCACATATTTGTTTCAGATCGGGAAAAGATAAAATCAGGAAAGAGGTAGCAGAGGCCCAACACGCCCTGGGAACCACCACCACCAAGTTAGGTAATCCAAAAAGATAAATCTTATTAAGAAATTTGAAAAGTTTGTGTTTAGTACATTTTTAAAATTGAGGGCAGATAAATGGTAATGCTTACCCCAAAGGAATAGATTGAGAATAATGAGAAAGAAGAAGAAGAGAGTTGGACAGCGAAGACGCTACTTAATCTCCTTTTGAACCTCAGCATTTGATCACCCCTCCCCACTCACCTGGTGGCTCCATCTGCAACGCAGCAGCAGCTGATTCTTGGGTTGGGGCATGCACAGGTCTGTGCTTAAGTTCTGGCTCCAGAGGCTTTTTGCTTATAGTAACAGCAGACTAGCTTGTCTCAGACCAACCCCTCTGCCCAGAACACTGGGTAATGTGAATGAGACATTTTTAAAATCTCTATCTGAAGGCATCAAAGAACAGGATGTCATTGCTTGAGGGGCACTGAGCTTCTGTTCAGGGTGATGGAAACATTTGGAAATGGATAGTGGTGATGGTTGTACAACATGATGAACATAATGGATTGTACATGTAAAATATGTTGAAATGGCAAGAAAAGAAAAAACTACCAATGAAGTGAGAATGTATGGAGCTAAGATCCAAGAAACAAGGTGCAAACAGAGAGGTGAATCCCAGCCAGTTTCTCCTTGTCATTTCTGATTCCCAAACAGCAGCTGAGAAGTTGAGCAGAGCTTCCAGGTGTCTAATGGGCTGGATGACAAAAAAGGAGTTCAGGGTCCAATAAGGAGGAAGGACCAGGTTGAATACCTCAGACTTTCCATTGAGACTACTCCAAATGGGTGATCTAGAAAGAGATCAGCCCCCATCAAGCCTGAACCATCTTTGTTGTTGTTGTTGGGTGCCATCAAGTCAATTCCAGCTCATGAATCAGCTCAATCCTTAATTGCCTTAAGGTTATGTACAATGAAGCAATACATTTCCAAACAATCTATGGGTCAAAAAAGAAATCACAATGGAAATTAGAAAACATTTTAATGGAAATATAATAAAACTAAGACACATCAAAACATGAAAGAAACAGCCAGTCAAGCTGAAGAGAAATTTATAGCCTTGAATGCGTACATTAGAAAAGAAGAAAGACCGAAGAAACAATGAACTAAGTTTCCGTCTCAAGATTTTAGTACAAGAAAACAGCAAATTAAACCCTAAAATAGTATAAGAGTAAAAATAACAAAGAGTAGGAATTAATGAGGTAGAAAACAATAATACAAAAAAGAAAATCAACAAAGGCAAAAAATGTTCTTTAAAAAGACTAATAAAATTGACAAACCCTAACAAGACTGATAAAAAAAGAAAAGAAAAAAAAAAAAGACATAGCTATATAGCCTATAAAATAAGAGGTTATTCTGAACCAATTTATGACAATAAATTTTTAAATCTATGTGGAATGTACAAATTCCTTGAAAAATACAACTTAGTAAAGTGAACTTAACCTAAGATAAAAAGTATCTGAATACCCAGATACCTATTAAAGAAATGAAATCCATATTGAGACACCTTTCTACAAAGAAAATTCCAAGCCCAAATGGCTTCATGAGTGAAGTCTTCCAAACATTTAAGGAAGAAGTAACATCAGTCTTATACAAACTCTTCTGGTAAATAGAAAACAAGTGACTTCCCACGTCATTTTCCAGTGCTATATAACCTTAATATCAAAATGTGACAAGGAAAGGAATCTACAGGCCGTTTCTTTCTCTTGAACATGGATGCTAATATCCTAAACAAAGTATTATCAAACTGAGTTCAGCAATATATAAAAACAATAATGCATCACAACAAAGATGGGCTTTATTTCAGCAATGCAAGATCGTCTTAATGTTGAAAAATCAACCAATGTAATTTACCACAGCAACAGAATAAAGAGGAAAATCACTGATTAACTCAATAGACTCCGCAAAGCATTTGATAAAATTTAACTTCCAGTCATGGTAAAAGGAAAAATAAACCTCTTAGAAAACTAGAAATAGAAGGGAAATGCCTTGATATAATAAAGAGAATCTACAAAAATACCTCCAGGAGACGTCGTAATTAATGGTGAAATATTGACACCATTCCCCAAATATTGTGAATAAAAGAAGGATGCCATCTATCTCCACTTCTATTCATTATTGTATTGGAGGTCTTAGCCTTTGCAATAAAGCAAGAAAGAAAAAAATATATACATTTAAGAATTGGAAAGAGAGAAGTAAAACTCCATTATTTACAGACTACATGATTGCATATATAGAAAATATGAAAGAATTTATAGAAAAATCATTAGAATTAATAAGTAAATTAATCAAGATTTCTGGATTAAAATGTCAATATACACAATGATTATATTTTATATATAACAGAAACAAGAACATTCAAAGGTAAACCTTGATAAATTGGACATTAAATTTGGCTCTCTATTCATCAAAAGACACCATTAAGAGTGAAAAAGCAAGCCACAGAAAAGAGGATATTTTCAATCTATATAACTGACAAAAAATTCGTATCCAAAAAATATAAAGGATTCCTTCAAATCACCAAGAAAGATAGGTAACCCATTAGAAAAATGGGCAAAAGATCTAAACAAGCCAATGGATATCCAAATGACCAAAAGTATTTTTAAAAGTGCTCAATTTCTTCAGGCATCAAGGAAATGTAAATTGGAATACACTCACCAGAATGGCAAAAATACAGAAGGGCAATAATATCAGGTGTTGGTGAGGAGGTGGATCCCTTGGGACTCTCATAACTGCTGGTAGAAGTGTTAACAGCTTCTTGGCAAAACTATTTAGCAGTACTTACTAAAGTTGAAAATACGTATACCCTGTTGTTAGTTACCATTGAGTCAGTTCCAATCGTGATGACCTTATGTATAACAGAACAAAAGGTTACCTGGTCCTGCCTTATCCTTACAATTGTTGGTATGTTTGAGCCCATGGCTGGAGCTATTGTGTCAGTCCATCTCATGGAAGGTTTTCCTATGACCCAGCAATTCCATTCCTTGGTATATACCACACAAAGATGTAGACACCTAAAGACATAATAAGAATGTTCCAAGCAGCATTATTTGTTCTAACTAAAATCTACCCAAATGACCATCAACAAAAGAATACAAAAATAAATTGTGGTACATTCAAATTACAGAATTTTTTACAGCATTAAAAATGCTGTAAAAAATCTATGAGTACCCTTACCAGTATTAGGTCAATCTTATAATATTGAGTGGACAAAAAGCCAGAAAAAATGAATGCATGCTATATGATTTCATTTTTATAAAATTCATAAACAAGCAATCTGATCTTTGGAGGAAAAGGAGTTATTAGGGAAGAGGTGGTTATTGGAGAGGGTGTGTGGGGATTTTTCTGATGCTGGTAATATTCTCATTCTTAATCTGAGTGATGGTTGCGAAGGTGTGTTCATTTTTGTGAAAATTCATTAAGCTGTACACTACAGCTTTTTTGAAGTACATTATATGTCAATTTAAAAAAGTGTACTCACTAGCTAGCTTGTGTAACAGTGGCAAGTTACTTAGCTACTTTAAATCTATCCTCATCTGCAAAATGGGTATAATAACTAGCTCAAAGGATTGCCTTGAGATATAAGTGAAATGATGTATGCGAAAAGCTTAGCAAAGGACTTTGCTGAATACATGGTAAATAGAGATAGCTGGCATCAAGTCAGTACAATTCATGGCGACCTTACCTACAACGCAAAGAAACATTACCTGGTCCTGCGTCATCCTCAAGATTGCCAGCACGTTCAAGTCCATTTTTGTGGCTGTTGTGTCAATTCATTTCACAGAGGGTCTCCTCGCCCTCATTAGCCCTCTACTTCACCAAACATGCTGTCTTCTTCCAGCAGTTGATCCCTCCTGATGACACATCCGAAGCAAGCTAGTCAGACAATGGTCTGTTGTGACACAGTGTTTTCCTTGGCTAATTTTTGGAAGTAGATAGTCAGGCCTTTCTTCCTAGTCTGTCTTAGTCTGGAAGCTCCACTGAAACCTGTCTACCACGGATGGCCCTGCCGGTATTTGAAATGCCAGTGGCATAGCTTCCGGTATCACAGCAAAACGCAAGCCGCCACTGTGTGACAAACTGGCAGACCAGTGGTGGGAATAAGTGGTAGCTACTTTGTTATCTCTGTCAAGGATTTCGGCTGTTTTATTGTTTACTCTGAGATTATTAGGGCTTGGCTGCTTGTAAACAGCAGCCAATTCCCTTCTTGGGTGCACCAAAAAAAAAAAAAAAAAACCCAAACCCATTACTGTCAAGTCCATTCCAACTCACAGCGACCCTATATGACAGAGTAAAACTGCCCCATAGGGTTTCCAAGGAGTGGCTGGTGGATTCAAACTGCTAACCTTTTGGTTAGCAGCCGTAGCTCACCATAGCTCTTAACCACTGCGCCACCAGGGTTCTGGCTTGGGTGCACCAGTTAGGATCAAAGCTGGCCTCCTGGAATACCAGCCCCAAACTGTATTTGCAGGCCACTCTTCCTCACATCCACATAAACTTTCCTCACATGGAGTCCGGAAAGCCAGCTTCTATCGTCTGAACTAGCTCAGGCTTCTGGCCTCCACACTGGAATCCCAGAGCCAGGCCTTGAGGAGGCCCCAAGACAGGGAAATGCAGTCATTTGATCCAGAGGAAGTCAGTAGGGCTGAGACTTGGATAAGAGAGGGAGTGCAGGCAGCAGCCCATGCAGCCTGCCAGCCCCTGGGGAGTGAGAAGGAAGCTTGTCCAAGGAAAACCCAACCTGGGACTTGAGCTGCCCGGGGAAGTTCATGACAAGTGGCTCATTGGAGCACCTGGGTAATAATATTAGTATTGTTCTGGCATCTCAGGGAGCGCACAGACTCTGTTCATCTTGTGTACAAACAGGAATCTGCAGATTCAGCTGTTTTCCAGAAGTCGTGGAAAATCATTAAATGTGGGCTACAACTGCTTTTTGCCAATACATGTTTTTTAAGTGTTCATGCTGTTTTGGCTTTTCCTTTTGACTCAAAGCCTCTTTCTTGGACCTAGCTTTGTAAAGTTGCTTCTCTGCTTTGATAGACTGCATCTTCTAGTTTGCCCTGATCTTTCCTGATCATAAAAGTCATCTGTGGTTCTACTAAAAATACAAATTCCTGAAAACCTCCTTGTTTGAGGATAGGGTTGCACAGGCAATTATTGTAATTGCTGTCAGTAAGTTGTACACTTGTAAAAAAGTTGAATTGGTAAAAGTTGTATGATAGATATATTTACAACAAGGACAAAAAAAAAAGTAGTTGTTGAGGCTTCTTATGTACAACCAAAACCTCATGGAATTTGGTTCCTTAGTTTGGAAGTTTAGGATCCTGGTTTCATAGGACATATCAGTTAATTGGCCTAATAACATATTTAGTGCTTCTGTCCTACCTCCTAGTTCGGTGCGTAGTGCCATCCTAGGCACAACAGTTAGTCTCTATTCACCTGGAGAAGGAGAGCCAGAAATAGGAGGAGGACATGGAATGTGTGGCTGATTGCCTCCATGGACAACTGTCTCCTTTGCCATCAGACCAGAAGAACTGGATGGTGCCTGGCTACCATTACTGAACATTTTGATCAAAGATTCCAAAGAAGAATCCTGAACAGAAGAATTCTGAATGCAGAACAGAATTTCAATTTCTTATGGAATCCAGATTTTCTGGAGCCGTGAAGGGTAGATGAACCCCTGAAACTATTGCCCTGAGATAATCCTTAAACTTTACACCAAAAATATGCCCTAAAGTCTTCTTAAAACAGAACAACAGTTTAGCTAGCTAGTAAAGAATGTCTGCCTTTAGCATTATACTCTTTAAAGCTCTAGCTATATGACAATAACAACTTGAAAGATTAGATAGGAACTTTAGGAGACCGTGAACTTCTGTTAATGGGGGAGGAAGAACTCAGGAAAGGAGGATGAGAATGGTTACATAAGTCAAATAATGTCATCAGTATCACTGAATTGTATATGTAGAAACTATTGAATTGGTGTATGTTTTGCTGTGTATATTCTCAACAACAACAATAAAATAAATTGTAAAAAAATAAAACGAAAGAACTGTATGCATCAACATGGATAAATCTAAAAAGACATAACATTGAGAGCAAAAAGCAAGTAGTACAAGAATTCGTAGAATATGTTGCCATATACTTACAAATAGAAAAAGTATTATCTGTTCTTTCTTTGTAGATACCTATGTATATTATAAAAGTATAAAAATATGCATGGAGATGAATCGTACAATTTCAGGCTAGTGGTTACCTCCGAGGAAAGGGAGAAATGAAATAGGGAAGGGCACTTTAACTGTATTTTTCATTCTTAAAAAAGATGTGAAGTAAAATGTTACAAAATTTTGAAGCAAGGTGGTGGGCACATGTGTATTCATTATACTTTGTCTATCCTTTTTCTGTATGTTTGAAATATTTTGAAATAAAAATATTAGATAAAAGTGAAAAAAATAAACAAACAGACTTCCTAGGTCTCAATTCAGACCCACTGAACAGAATTTCCAAAGGCAGGGGCCTGGGAATGTATAGTTTTAAAAAGAGCCCCAGGTGATTCTCACAATCCTTCAAGTTGGAAAAACCATCTTCCAGTCTGGGGTTGCTTCAAAGTCCCAGGAAGCTCCTCTGGCATCGTTTCCCATTTGGGCTCTAATTTTTTTTTTACCCAAGTTTCTCTTTTTTCTCTGGAATAAGCTCTCTTTGTGGTAGTTCCAAGCTCTTTCCCTCTGTCCACTCCAAGTTACCTAGTCTTTTCCTTTTGCTTTATGCTCAGAACCTCAAATGCTGGAGGTTCTGATAGGTACCCTATCTGCATCCCTGTGATGCTAAGATAATGCCCTTCAACACTGCTTCACACTCTGACCTGGGGATGGGGCAACCTGTTTGATGACATATTATTTAGCTCAAATCAAAATTCATTTCTTTTTAGAATTTTGGGATGACTGTTAACACTCTGAGGCAACTCAAAGCCATGCTGTAAAATCACTACCAACTTCCAAGATAGTATTTTGACAATTACAAACACTACCACCAACCCTGCCCTAAAACACGCTGATAGGCCAGATAAGGGCGCTCTTCCTAGAATGTATTTCTCAATAATCATTTGTTCCATGGCTCCTTCTCAGAATGAGGAGTTAGAATATCTGAGTCTTTGTCTAAGCTATGGAGCTTGTTGGGTTTTCTCATTTAATATACCCAGGTGATAACAGCTTACCTCCTTCCAGAGTTCTAGAGCATCCAATGAGGCCATAGAAAGGGCCCAGCCTGTAGATGACATGGGTTTAATTAAATGAATGCACGAATGGTGCTACACTAAGAAAGACAGTTTTATTAAGAATAATTAGAAACAAATGTTGGACCTTTAAAAAAAATAAAACCCATAAGGTGTGAGGCTGAGATCCTGTGAAGTAGTGCCTGATTTGGAGGCAGAGTCCTGCCAGGAGAATGTTCTTCTCTGCTGGGGTCTGTGCTGACCCTCTGCGCAATCTGCTGGTTGCCTGAAAAGACACATTGGCCATCTTCACTTGGGCTTCTTTTGTCTCTCAGAGCATTGATGGATTGGGACTGCCAGGGAGCAGAATTTGGTGACAGCTTTCAGGTCTGATTTGCCAATGAGAACGTTTGGCTGCATGTGGGGTTTCTGTGGTGTAGCTGGCCCATGGCCTTAAATTTCTTCCAGTTTTCAGTGGGCCCACTGCATTACCCAAATGGCCTCTTGCAAAAATCATCCCACCAGTCTGAATGTGTATGCATGAGTGTGTAAGTGTGCATGCACACATACATAGAGAATATGATCCTCAACACCCAAACTCTTGGATGCCTGATCTTTAAAATGATACGATCCTTCTCATGGCCGTGTGCAAACATGTCTTCAGCACTCATTATATGCAAAGCACCATTCTAGATGCTATGAGGAATGCAGAGATTTGATACCTTTGGTGACTGGCCTTCAGAAACCTAAAGTCTAAGTGAGGGGGATAAAACATATGTAGATGGTTAATCAACCGTATCCCATTTATGTCCGTCAGGTTTCCTGGTTACATGTCTCAGAAACCAACTCTGGATAATTTAAATAGAAAGTGGAATTATCGGGAAGGCTAGAGGCATAAGTCAAGGGAGCCAAGAAAAAGAAACAATCTTGTCCTCAATGGACACAAACATGGTTGTTAGACTGCCTACCCCATGCCACCGTTGTCAGTCACCCTCCATTCTAATATCATCATCTTTGCATCCTTTGTCCATTCACTAAGTAAATAACTTACTAAGAGCCCGTTAAGTGCCTGGCACTGTTGTAGAACTGGGGATTCCGGAATGAACCAAAAAGATAAAAAATCATCCTAGTGGAGTCATCTCTTACTCAGGCTTGGCCAAGCTCGGTCTTATGTTCTTGCTCTGGCTGTTATGCCATATTGCACTCAGGCTTGGCCAAGCTCGGTCTTATGTTCTTGCTCTGGCTGTTATGTCATATTGTCTCATTGTTATACAATGAATTGTGTCCCCAAAAAATATGTGTTGTAAACCCTAACCTTTATGCCTGTGGTTATAATCCCATTTGGAAATTGGTTGTCTTTGTTATGTTAATGAGGAAGGATTAGTGTCGGATGTGTCTTGAGTCAATCTCTTACAAGATTAAAAAAAAAAAATCCATTACCGTGGAGCCTATTCCAACTCACAGCGAACCTATCGGACAGAGTAGAACTGCCCCAAAGAGTTTCCAAGGAGCAGTTGGTGGATTTGAACTGCCAACCTTTTGCTTAGCAGCCAATCTTTTAACCACTGCACCGCCAGGACTCCCTTACAAGATATAAAAGGAGTAAATTAAACGAGGCGAGAAGGGGGAAGACAGATGGCAAGCTACATGGAGATCTCCAAAAGACCAGGAAACCGAAGCTGAAGAGACAAAGACATTCCCCCAGAGTTGACAGAGAGAGAAAGCCTTTCCCTAGAGCCGGCTCCCTGAATTCAGAGTTCTAGCCTCCTAAACTATGAGAAAATAAATTTCTGTTAAAGCCATCTACTCGTGGCATTTCTGTTATAGCAGCACTAGATAACTAAGACACCCACTGTGAATTCTTTCAACCTTGTAAGAAGATATAAATACTGGGCAACTAAAAAATGACAGTTTTCCACTGTACCATGAGACAAGTTCCATGCAAAGTCTAGATAATGAATGTAGAGGCATTCAGAAGAGACTGAGCTTTCTTCCAGGTGGGGTGGCATGGGTGGCCATGTGTCTAGAATGGGGAAGTCAGTCATTTCTGGGGAAAGGGTGTGTCCAAGGGCCCAAGTGGGAAAGTGTGATTCAAGCTCACTGTGTTAGAAGACTTCCACAGAGTGTCACTGTAAAAAGATTTAGAACAAAATGCCCGTACTCCCAAGGATTGGGAAGGAGAGTGTTTTACCAGCAGCTTCTTTAGGTCATGGAGTTGAAATGACAGCTCTGAGGAGATGTGAAGGATCTGTTCATGTGTGACCTCATCTCTAGCCAGGAGTAGCAGGTGCAAGCCCCCACCAGACTCAGGAGGCACAGTGGAACCAAATGACAATCACTGACTGTGGAAATTCTGGACTCAGAAAGCAGACATGATTGTGCCTGTAAAAAGCAGTCCTCGCCCTTCAAGAAAAAAAGAACTCAGTGCCATCAGAAAAAGAGAGTCAGGAGCCCAAAAATTCTAATTATATCTATGTGTCAATTTGTTGGCCTATAAGTTGAAGACGCTAGAACCTTCCCTGTCAAAAGCAGATGGACGCTGATGATAAACTGAGTTAAGAGTAGAATAATGAAGAGGGCACAAGACACTGAGCAGACATGGATCTGGTACTGCAGCCCCTTATTTTGTCGCTGTGTGACCTTGGACAAGTCACTTAATTTGCCTGAGACTACTTGCCCATCAATAAAATGAGGATCATAATTCTTGACAGGTGCTGTGAAGAACAAAGGAGACAATATATGTGAACATTCTCTATAAACTGTAAAGTACACTACTGATGTAAGGAACTATACGTATGATCCTTTAATAAATGCGTACGAATAGTGTTACTAGTAGGGGAGCCCTGGTGAAACAACGGTGAAGTGCTCGGCTGCTAACGAAAAAGTCAGTAGTTCTAACCCACCAGCCGTTCCGAGGGAGAAAGATGCAGCAGTCTGCTTGCATAAAGATTACAGCCTTGGAAACCCTATGGGGCCGTTCTACTCTGTCCTATAGGGTCGCTAGGAGTCGGAATCGACTCGTCGGCGATGAGTTTGGATTTTTTGGTTTATTGTTACTAGTAAACTGCAATGGAGAGTTTGGAAGATGTCCATTAAATGACTGTTTCTTATTGTTACTGCCCCTGTGTTCCATTCTGACTGCCAGTCTGCCATGCACAGGCAGGAGCTGGGACTCTGCTTGCCAGTGGCCAGAGTGCGCTCGAACCCTGTGAGCTGCACACTCACCAGCCGGCAGGGAGGTGATAAATCTTTTGTATTGACCCAGGAAAAAGCTCCAGCAACAAAGCCCAATTTATTATCTTAATAAATCACAAATTTTTCCTGCAGCAAATTCCTAAGACTATGCAAAGCATCACAATCTCTAGGAAGAAAAAAGGAGGGCCTGGCTGGACTGGAGCTGAACTGTGCTCATCGGCACAAGCAGAGTTAGAGTACACCCCGGCTGACCACAAAGAACAGTCTCTATGAAGTGCAGATGGTCGGTAGGGCTGGGGCTGTTTTCCGCCTATAATTAAAAGCCTTCCACACCTGCTACTTACATACAGACTCCTTCCCCACCAGCCTGTTTGGCTTAGCCGGTTAGATAGGGTGTTTCAGTCTTTTGGATAGCGATGCATTCTGGTGGCTGGATTTCTTTACGCCAGCCATCTCCTCCACTCTTGCAAAGTGCTTCTTGCATAGTCCATATTTAAGGTTTAAATTAAAATTAATTTTCTTTGGGGAACTCTGTAGCACCCTCTTGAGATAAGTGGAAACACCCTGGAGTGTTATAAAATTGAGGTTGGGAATTGCTGTGTTGGAGTGCTTTGATAATGAGGTGAAGGTCAGGGGTTGAATCCCCATGTGAAGGGAGCAGTTAATTTCACTCTGCCTCATGGCCTTAGATTCCACTCTTAACCCTGGCCATCTGCCTCAAAGATGAGCCACTGGTCACCAGCAGGACAAGGTGAGTAGAAGGGCCAGATCCATGCAAATCCATCAAATCTGTTAGAAAGACAACCCAAAGCGTGACCCATGGGTAGGTAATGTGCCACGATTTTTAATTTTGCAGATGCGAGCACTATTACATTATTACTTTATGTTAGAGTAAATACATAAAAATATGAAAGTGTCCAATGAATCAGATGTCATGAGGTCCATGATCTCTGGAGCATTACTCTTAGTTCCCAACAGTTTAGCTAACTTGTTAGAGAGACAGCTTAATAAATATGATGGTCACAAAGTGAATTTTTGTTTATCTTTCAAAGGGAGAGAAGGTGTGGACATCTACAAACCAAAGATAATACAAATATCACTCATATTTAGTTTGAAATAAATGGTACAATTTGAGGACAACAGATTGCCCTCCTTAATTATGTTTTTCTTTAGCTAATAGTAATATTAGTTTGCATTCCCTGAACATGCTGACTGATGGCAGGAAAGAGAGCCCAAATGCTCAGCTGGTTGGGGAAAGGGAAGGAGTCCAGAATTAAGTATTTGTCAGGGATAATCCACAGGACACAGATAATCCATCTCCATAAATCAAAAGCTAGCTGTATCCTGCTAATTATTGACTTTCCATTGTTCTTGTTAGAGAATAGAATTCCAGACCATGTAGTTTTCTCTCATTCTGTCCCCCATTTTCCGTCTAGTGTATCCAGGTTCTACCCACCCCCAGAGGCCAGACTAAGTGCCACCTTTTGGCCAGGCCCTCACTGGCTTCCTCTATCTTTGGTCTTCTGTAGTACTTACAGTATATGCTTAAGTGTGGAATGGAGATCTTGCCCTCTTAGTGCTTGAGGACAAGGGTCAAATTTTTAGGTTTCTATGTGTCTCACAGGACCTAGTGCAGAACTGAGCACCCAATAGGTGCTCAACAAATAAAGTACCTGTTGACTGACTGGTTTCACTAAAGGTTAGCAATAATGATAGAATCACTGCTCCCCACCTCCCAACTTGGCAAAGTTCAACACCAATTTATGGTAAATAAACACTCTCAGAAAAATAGGAATAGAGGGAAATTTCCCGAACTTGCTGAAAAGTATCTATAAAAATCCTGCAGCTAACATTATACTTAATGGTACTTAATGGTAAAAGACTGAATGCTTTCTTCTTAAGATTGAGAACAAGGCAAGGATCTCCACTGTCAACACTCCTATTTGACATTGTACTGGAAGTTCTAGTCTGTGCAATAAAGCAAGAAAAAGAAATAAAAAGCATACAACTTGGAAAAGAAGAAACAAAACTGCCCCTGTTTATAGGTGACGTGATCATCTCTGTAGAAAGTCCCAAGGAATCTGAAAAAGCTCCTAGAACTCATAAGTTATTCAGAAAGGTTACAGGGTAAAAGATAGACATACAAAACTCAATTGTATATCTATATACTAGCAATGAACAAGTGGACAACAAAATTAAAAATGCAATACCATTTACAGTCACTCAAAAAATGAAATACTTAGGTGTAATCTAATGAAATTTATATACTTGTATGCTGAAAACTACAAAACACTAATGAAAGAAACCAAAGATAATTTAAATAAATGTAGAGATGTTGCCATTCATGGATTGGAAGACTCAACATAGTAAAGATGTCAGTTTTCCCCAAACTGATATATGAGTTAACACAATTTCTATCACAATCCCAGCAAGATTTTCTGTAGATATAGACAATATTATTCTAAAATTTATATGAAATGGCAAAGGAAATAGAATAGCTAAAAACAATTTTGAAAAAGAAAAATTAATTGGGAGGAATCAGTCTACCCAATTTCAAGACTTATTTTATAAGTCTAGTAGTCATGACTGTGTGGTATTTGTGAAGGGGTAGATACATAGACTAATGGAACAGAATCGAGAACCCAGAAGTAAACCCGCAAAAATATGTCAACTGATTTTTTATAAAGGTACAAAAGCAATTCAACAGAGGAAAGATGGCCTTTTCAACAAACGGTGCTGAAGCAATGAACATGTAAAAGGCAAAAATATGAACAAATCTCACAACTTATACAAAAATTAATTCAAAATGGATCATGAATTTAAGTGTAAAACATGAAACTATAAAAAGCTTAGAAATGAAGAAAATTTTCAGAGTCTACAGCTAAGCAAAGACTTGACACCAATAGTATAACTTACAAAGGGAAAAATCAATAAATTGGACTTCATCAAAATTAAAAACTTTCACTCTGCAAAAGTTCCTGCTAAGATGAAATGACAAGCTACAAACTGGGAGAAAATATTTGTAAATCATATATCCAACACAGGACGAGCATCTAGAATACAAAAAGAACTCCCAAAACTCGACAGTAAAAAAATAAATCATGCAATGGGAAAATGGGCAAAAGACATGAAGAGACCAAAGAGGATATACATAGGACAAATAAGCACATGAAAAGATGTTCAATATCATTAGCCATTAGAAAAATGCAAATTAAGACCACAGTGAGATATCACTACACATCTATCATAATGGCTAAAATAACAAATAGTGACAACACCAAATGCTGGCAAGGATGTGGAGAAATTGGATTACTCACACTTTGCTGGTTGGAATATAAAATGGTATAGCCACTCTGGAAGGCAATTTGACACTTCCTTATGAAACTAAAGATTCAACTGCCATACAACCTAGCAACTGCACTTCTGGACATTTATCCTAGAAAAACAAAAACGTATGCTCACACAAAAACCTGTATATGAACGTTTATAGAAGCTTCAATTTGCAATAGCCAAAAACTGGAAACAACCCAGATGTCCTTCAACAGGTGAATGGTTAAACAAACTGTGGTACATCCATACCATGGAATACTACTCAGCAATAAAAGGAAACAAACTATCGATACACTCAACAACCTGGATGAATCTCCAGAGAATTATGCTGAGTGAAAAAAGCCAATCCCAAAAGGTCACATGCTAAAAGATTCCAGTTCTATAACATTCTTGCAATGACAAAATCATAGAGATGGAGAACAGGTTAGTAGTTCCAGGGGTTAAGGTTGGAGGTGGGCTGGGGAGGAGAGGAGAGGGAAGTGGAGTGGCTATAAAAGGGCAAAATGAGAAATCTTTGTGGTGATGGAACATTCTTTATCTTGACTGTGCCAATGTCAGTATCCTGGTTGTGGTATTGTACAATAGTTTTGAAGATGTTACCATTGGAGGAAATTGGTTAAGGTACACAGATTCCTCTGTCATTTCCTGCAACTGCATGTAAATCTACAATTATCTCAAAATAAAAAGTTTAATTTAAAAATAATCATCCATTGCTTGTCTATGCTGGAAGGGGGTGTTACACACCGAGAGATTCAGATGTGTTCATAACACCATGATCTGGTCTTACTCTTATCCTCATAATATGCTCCCTATTGTACTCCTCAGATAGAAACAATATGTACCTAGGAGGAGGCAGGCTGGATCCAGGAACTGCACAAAGTGGCAATATGCCAGGTGGTGGGGTTTGAGTAGCCATGGCAGCCATGAGGGTGTGAATTTAGGGCAAGGGGCTGCAATAGGGTGCTGCAGAAGACTAGATTAGGGAATGTACCAGCAAACAAGGACATAATCAGGAGTCTGAAAGTGTTTATTCATCACAAATAAGAACAGGGAGCCTCAGTGGGGACTCAAGACCATGGCTGGCCAAGCAACCAGGATAGAGTTAAGGTCATGCTAGGCAAGCAGAGGCATTCATGTATTCATCTCCTCATTTGTTCAACAGATATTTAATGAGAAACTCCTAGGAGGCAGGCACCGTCGCAGGAGACCAGAACAGAGACTTGGTCACTGGAGCTCAGCGTCTAGTGGAGGAAACAGGCGAGCGAGAGTGCTTGGGAGGAACACCCATGCCAGGCTTGGAGAGTCAGGTAGTGCCTTTCTTGAAGAAGTGACATGGAAACCGAGACTTGCAGCATCAAGTGTGGGGGTAGGGGAGGCAGGCTTCACAGCGGCCCCGAAGAGAGAGGTTACAGGATTTGGATTTGGCCGTGTCCCATTAGCACAGATGCGGTTAGTCTCTAGAGGATGGAGTCAGGGATGTTGCTGGTGTTCACAGGCTACCCAGGGCATGCGTAGAGGCTCAAGATAGGGAACAGCTGCAGAGCAGCCAATTTGTGGGAGTCTTGTGCAGTGGATCACAAAGAACTGCAGGCAAGGTAGACCAGAACTCTGGATATGTGTTCCCTGAGAGCTCTGAAAAATCTATCCTTAGAGCTCCAGGCCTATCTGATGACCTCTGCTGGAACTCTCTGTCAGGTGGGCCCTACACATGGATGAGGGAGTCGTCTCCATGGGGCTGGCAGGGCATCTTCATCCTCTAAATAACGCTTTGTTTCCACAAGAGATAGGAAGGATGCATCCTGTAGCCTGCACTGGGGCTCCCAGTCCCAGAAGTGGGACAGGGGTCTTCCTCTGACCTTTCATTCTGTGGGTACATTCCTTATTTGGCTGGTGACGGAGGGCTGTGTCATCCAAGTGAGTGATGGGTCAAGAGCCACCCAGTCTTTGGAAAGCAGAGGGCAGGATGCCAAAGTAAAACAGTGACTCATTCATACATTCAACAAGTATTTACTGAGCATATAGTATGTGTTGGGTTTCTGTGCCAGCCCTAAGGACCCAATGGTGTGCAAACCGTGTTCCCTGTCTTCAAGTAACCTACAATCTACTCAGGCAATCGAGGAGCGTAAGGAATGTACTAGTTAGAATATAGGTTCAGGCATTCTACAGCAACTCAAAATAGCAGGATTTAAACAGGATAGAAACGCAGTTCACTCTCACAGATCAGTCCAAGTGTCAGCAGTCCAGAGCTTACGTGTTAAGACCTAGGCACCTTCCACCTTGTTGCTGTCACCCTGAGTAGGTGACCCTCATCCATTTAATCCAAAATGGCTCACACTATGTCCACATTCCAGCCAGTGGGAAGGAGGGAAAGGTAGAAGAATGGAAGACATAAACTCCTGCCTTTAAAGGCCCATAAATTGTACTCATCACTTTAGCTCAAATTCTATTTCTAGAAATGAGTCACATGACCATACCTGGCTTCCAGGGATACTAGGAAATGTAGTCTTTAAGGAGACCACTGTGTGCCCAGCTACACTTTCTATTACTGTGGAGGAAAGGGATAGTGGGTTCTGGGGGAAGTTGTAATCTCTGCCACATTAATTAAGATAGTAAGTGAGAAGCAAGAGGACACAAATCTCCAAGAACAAGAGTAGTCCAAAGCTGAGCAGAAAAGGAAAAATCTACAAATGCACAGAGATTAAAGGGCCAGGAAGAGAAGAGGAGCTATATAGAGAACAAAGGGAACATTAAGTATGAGACAAGTCTTTGGAATACCTAGGAACTACATATATATATATATATATATATATATATGTATATATATGTATTTCCTTCTGAGGCAGCCCAGCACCCACAGGTGAGAAAGGGATGAAGGGGTGGCAGCCTCGGGCAGAGCTAATGAGATGAACTCCTTAAGGGCTGGAGCCTTTAGTTCTATAACTGTCCATTATGAAAAATCTCCAAGAAAACTAACGGTACTATCCATCAGTGGTGCCAACTCGTTGCCTTGGCAACCATCCTAATGGTCACAAGGATGCTAATGATGATGGCGGCATTGATGTGGATGAACTATTTGTCTAACTGGAGTACTGGGCCTTCCTTCAGCGTCCTTGGATGAGGGGTGCAGTGAAGTAGAAACCTTAATTGGAGCTCTGCTCATAGACAAGGGAGAAATCCACACTTCGTGGCATTCATAGCTAACCGAAACCCTTCCTTGCTACAATAGAAATGAAACACTAACAGTCACTCCTACCATGAACACGCCCAGGACTCTCAGAATATGCTCATCTCCTCTAGCTCAGTCCCCTCAGTGTTTATTTAGCTTTTCATACTTACACCTAAAACGCATAATTCTAGCCAATAACAGCTGCCCATCGTTGAGCCCCTACTATGGGTCAGGCACTGTGCTAAGCACACAGTGACATTGGCACTGGGCTTGCCACTTTACAAAAGGCTTTCACAGCATCTTCACTCAATCCTTGCTCTGTGAGGTAGGGGTCACTGACAGGCGGGGATGAGCCAATAAGCAAAAGTAAGCACAGGCTTCCTTGTGCTTACTAATCTATAGCAAACAATTTCACATGGGTTTCACTACAGCACATCAAAGAAAAACCCATGTGAAATTGTTCACTGCAGATTAGTAAGTAAGCACAAGTAAGCCTGTACTTAACCTTGCTTACTGGGTCATCTGCCCCTGATACCAAACCCAAAACCAAACTCATTGTTGTTGACTCATAGCGACCCTATAGGACAGAGTAGGCCTGCCCCATAGGGCTTCCAAGGAGTGGCTGGTGGATTCGAACTGCCAACCTTTTGGTTAGCAGCCATAGCTCTTAACCACTGTGCCACCAGGGCTCCATCCACCCTGATGGGGGTTTTTAATTTGAAAAGAAGCTTTGATTTTGTAGGAAGGTGCTGTTGGGTTGGGAGAGAGATGCCAGCCATACCTAGAAGCAGAATCTTTGATGTGGGAGAAAAAAATGTGCAATTGTTCACTACAGATTAGTAAGTAAGCACAAGTAAGCCCATGCTTACCTTGCTTGTTGGAGAATCCGCCCCTGGGTGTTCAGAGTTACTCCCATTTAATAGATGAGGAAAATGTGCTCAGGGATTTACCTAAGATCCCACAGCCAATTCACATCCCAGGTGGACGTGACCCAGATTCCTTCCTCTCAGTCAGGATCCACCAAACCCACCTCTTACTGTGAGGGCCAGTTGATTTCTGGGATTTCTTCTCAAGTACCATTCAGTGCACTGTGTAGTGATTCTCTAATATAGGTCAATCCCAGGACAGGGATATTCCACACATTATCTGAAAACCCTAATTTATAAAGCAGAGAAATTAGAGGGTAACAATTCTTTTTAAAATGGGACTCACAATTAAAAAACAACAACAAAACCCATTGCTGTAATAGTGAGGTCCTCTAGGGCAATTATGAAACAGGTATTCCTTCTACATTCCGTTTTTTGGGAGCACCCCGCTGTGCAGTGAGCTCTAAGGGCATGTTGGGGCTTTAGCTGCACTGGGATTATTGTATGAAACTGAATGCTAAATAACTAGACTGTGGTTTGGGGCTTGAGGTTTTTCCTTAATCATTCTCAGCCTGTCCTCAGTCAGATATTGAGGGAAAGACAGTGCCTAGTAGTTTTGGGGCTGGTTGGAGCTGGATTAGAATCTCAGCCTTGTCTTACGTGACCTCCCAGCAGCATTTGACCCAACCCATCACCCCTCCTCCCCAACTGTCTCCCTCGGCGCTCCTTCCGGTTTCCTTGGCTGGTTCCTCTTCTCCCCAAGTTCCCTGGGGCCCCGACTTCAGACCTCTTCTTTTCTTTATCTCCACTCACCGCGTCGATGATCTCACCCAGTGTCATGATTTTAAACACCTTCTCTATACAGATGATACCAAATTCATGTTCCCAGCCTAGATCTCTCCCCTCAACACCAGACTCAGTTCCAACCATCTAGTTGTCATCTCCAGAGTCCTTGGGTGACTCAAAAGGTTAAGTGCTCAGCCGCTCACCGAAAGGTTGGAGGTTGGAGTCCACCCAGTGGTACCTCGGAAAAAAAGGCCTGGCTGTCTACTTCTGAAAAATCAGCCGTTGAAAACCCTGTGGAGCACAGTTCTATTCTGACATACATGGGGTCTCCATGAGTGGGAATCGACTCGATGGCAGCTTGTACAGGTAACTTGTCATCTCCATGTGAATGTTTAGTTGAAGTCTCCGATTTAACCTGTCAAAAACAAAGCCCTGATTTTCTCACCCAGGTATGGTTTTCCTCCAATGGTCCCCATCTCAGAAAATGGCAACTCCATTTTCCAAGTGGCTCAGGACAACTCTTCTTCTGAACCCACATCTAATCTGTCAGCAAATCCTGCTGGCTCTTATTTTCAAAACACGCCCTGCTACCACCCTGATCCAAGCCACCATCACTCTCCCCGGTGTCCATAGTCGTTAAATGACTTCCCTGCTTCCATCCTATTGTCTTACTGTCTGTTCTCAGCACAGCAGCCAGGATGATACTGTTAAAGCCTAAATCAAATCATATCACTCCTCTGTTCAACACCCTGCAATGGCTCCACTCTCCCTCAGGGTAAAAGCAAGATCCCTAGATGGAGGGATGGTCTGCCCCCTTAACACCCTTAGCATCCCATCTCCTCCCGATACCCTCTCACTCACTTTGCTCCAGCCACACTGGCCTCTTAGCTATTTCTAGAACACACTGGGCATATTCACAACTCAGGGCCTTGGAATTTGCTGTTCCCTCTGCCTGGGTCCCTCTTCTCTGAGCTATTTGGCTAGTTCTCCCACCTCCTTTCAGAGTTGTATTCAAATGTCACCTTCTTGGTGAGGACTTCCTTGGCCACCCCTCTAAAACTGCAGCTGTGCCTTCCCACTCTCCACCAACCCTCCCTCCCTGCTTTCTCTGCTTTATTTCTCTCACTAATTTTTATCAACCTTAGGCGTACCATACATTTTACTAGTTGTCTTGTTTACTGCCTTCATCCCTCTGCCCACCCCCGCCCCACACACACACTGTCCACTAGAATTTAAGCTCTGTGAGAGCAGGAATGTTTACCTGTTTTGTTCACTACTATTTTCCCAGGACCTAGAATGGTGCTTGAGGCTTAGCATGTAGTAACTAGTAAAAATGAAATGAAAGTGCCATAGAGTTGATTCCGACTCATGGCAACCCCGCGAGTTTCAGAGAAGAACTGTGCTCCATAGGGTTTTCAATGGCTGATTTTTCAGACGTAGATCACCAGGCCTTTCTTCTGAGGCACCTCTGGGTGGACTTGAACCTCCAGCCTTTTGGTTAGCAGCCAATCACATCAACTGTCTGTGCCACCCAAGGACTCTGGCAGATAGTAAGCATGCAATAAATATTTGTTGAATGAAGAAATTGAACAAATAACTCTGCCACATGTTCACCTTGAGCAGGATATTCAATCTCTTTGAGTGTTAACTTCCACGTCTGTAAAATGAAATGATAATGCCTACCATGCAGTATCATTGCAAGGTTTGGAGACAGTGTGTGCACCAAGCCAGTACAGTGCCTGGCAAGTGGCTGGTACCCAACTCATTGCCATTCATTGTTATTCCTATTTCAGAGGAAAATGGAGCCATTTAATCTGTATAACCCTAACTCAGTAGATCAAGATCTTCTCATCAATCTCAAAGCTCCCTTTACCTGGTTGAGCTCCAGACTGGTTATCATTACCGCTTTCTATCCTGCCACTGTAGGGGATCAAGCTAGTATGGAACCCCCATTGCCACCCTGTTCAACAACTTAATTGTAATTCATCCTTTCCTGCAGTCAACAGTATTTATTGATAATTGCGGTATCTCAGAATCTGGGAGTACAAAGAGTAATAAGACTCTGCCCCCATCCTCAGAGCTCCCTGTCACTCACAGGAGATGGACGGAGACAACTAACATAAGAGTGTGGGAAGTGCTAGGAAGTTCTGGAGTCATTTTGTTGCTTGTCCAATACCTTCCGCCTCCAATCCCCACCCTACCTACCCTCCCACACACAGAATGATCTCAAGCTTTTAGAAAATCATAGACAAAACCAAACCAAAATCCTGTTGGCACATCCTGAGGGCACACAAGGTTGCCCTGTAGCAGCAGTAGTAACACAGCTCTTCAGGATCCCTTGTGGAGTCAAAGGTTGAGCACCTCAGTCTCAGTCTTCACCATCTCTAGTCACAGCCTTGCACCGAGGTGAGTTGACCCAGAAGGACAGAATGAGGCACCACGAGGAAAGAGGTCTTACATGCCTCTCCTGGGTCAACCAAAATCCAGGGTCGCGCCTGTCCTGGCCCCAGCCTCCCTAATTGTGTGCATTCTAGTCCTTCTTGAACACGACTTCCTTCTTCCTCAGCCTTTAGAGGGGAACTTCCTGCCTGTTTCCAGACAAAAGTTGATCAGGAAGATGAAGAAGCACAGCCTACGAGCTGATGTCCGCCCCCACCTCCACATTCCTTGGGCCCACTCCAAAGCATACCTCCACCCCTTCATTCTCAGCTGCCGTTTCACCTGTGGGGCCAAGGTCTCCCCTCAAATGAGTGCCCCAGGGGGGTGATTCACCCAAAGGATGTGGGAGGGTCTGCAATAGGAGGGAGCTTGGCTCCCTATAAATGCTTGAGCAAGAAGTGCCATCATCAGTACTAACCAGGGGCCAACGCCTTCCTCTGCACAAAGCCCTCTGCTGGGAGAGCCTCTGTCTGACAAGGTGTTTTCCTCCAGGGTTGCTGAGGCGCCAGGTGTTCTTACAAGATGCCACTTGATGAGGCAGGGCTGGGAGGGGACAGCACAGGTGGGCAAAGCTCTGGCTGGCAGGGGACAAGTGGCAGCCTGCAGAGCACTCCGGGCCTCATGCACTCCTGCTGCCACACTCAGTGGCTTTTCCGCCAAGAACACGGCAACGAGCGCATCTGGAAGGTGTCCGCAGCGGGGGGAGAGAGCTCCCTCTGATACCCTCCCTTGGTCAGCTAGGCTGGCTTACCTTGGAAGCTTTCCTCAACCTCCCCTAAAAAGACAGGCTTGTCCCAGATGCCTGGTCTATATCCCCTGAGCCACACATGTGAGCAGGTACCTACAGCCAGAAACCACACCTCTGAAAGCTTAGGGGTGCATATGTCGCATGGGGGCAGAGGGAGGAACCCCTGCCTGCATCTTTTCCATTTCCCTCCACAAATCCACGATAAACACAGCACTGGGAGCTCAGCATTAGAATGGAAATAGACGGTGCTTTGATCTCAACAGCTGTCTGACTTTGGGCAAGTTATTGCACCTGTCTGAGATGCATAGAAAAAACGGGGGTGATGATAGCCACTTGAGAGTGTTGTTGCAAGGATGGATAGATTGTATCTTCAGCATCTAACATCATGCCTGGCACATAGAAAGAGCTTGAGAAAATGGGAGCTGCCACTGCTGTTGCTGTGAGGGCAGTTGTGTTCCTGCCATGCATAACCCCAAAGTGTGGGAACCGTCACTCTTGCTGCCCCCTACCTGGAATGCGCGTCCCCTCCTCTTCATTTAGCGAACTCCCAATTACCCTTGCAGACACGCTCAGGTGTGGCCTCCTCCATGGCCCCCTGAGCTCCCCAGGCAGAGTTATTTGGGCCTTCCTTTGTATTTCTCTCTATGGGGCAGTTCCACTCTGTCCTGTAGGGTTGCGATGAGTCGGAATCTACTCGATGGCAACCGGTTTTTGTATTTGTGGTGGGAGAAAGATGTGGCAATCTGCTTCCATAGAGATTTACAGCCTTGGAAACCATATGGAGTCGCTATGAGTCAGAATTGACTGGACGGCGGTGGGTTTGGGTTGTATTTCTGGAGTCCCCGGGTTGTGCAAACAGTGAACGAACTCGGATGCGAAACAAAAGGTTGGAGGTTCGAGTCTACCCAGAGGCACCTTGGAAGAAAGTCCTGTGATCTCCTTCTGAAAAATCAGCTATTGAAAAGTCTATGAAGCACAGTTCTACTTTGACACGCAGGGGATCGTCATGAATTGGAGTCCACCTGATGACAACTGGTTTGTATCTCTAGTATAATATTCCATATTCCACATTCTAAGTGTTTGCATTTGTCCCTCCCACTTGTTGCCAATTGTTGGAGGACAGGGAGCCTGCCTTGTTCAGTGCAGTCCTTCCAGCGCCTGTCTCCTGCCCTGAATCGGGGGAGCCGGATACATGCTTGGTGAATGCATAGCAGAATTACTCCATCTACACTCAGTTCCAGCTCGGCTTCAGGAAGCCACTGCAGTCCAAGGAGGGAGCTCAGAGCCCCACCATGCATCTCCAGGCAGGCTCAGGCCTCCAGAGGCCTGTGGAAGGATGGACAGCAGACTCCTTTATCCCACCCTCACCATCTTCATTGCATTCCTGTGGAATGGTGGTGAGATCATCACATCAGCGGGTGAGCAAACGGCCTGCAGAGAGGGCAGGAGAGTCATCGAAGGTCACTTTATTAACTGCAGATGAAAATGTATCATCGCCTCAAGTTCAAACTCAGGCTTAGCCACCACCACATTTTCCCCATGAACAAATGACAACTTCAGTTCCCCTCCTCGTGCAGAGCAAGTTCTCATCTTCGAAAACAGAGGAGAGAGAGCACATGCTCAGGCCTCATGCCAACTGTGTCTCCAAAGGCTTTGCCAGACCCTGGATCTAAGTTAGGTTTCCCCTCGTTAAAGTCTGTCATCATCCCCTGTGGGTTTCCGCCATAGCACTTGTCACGTAAATCTATGTCTATTTTATTTGTGGAATGATTTGTTTAATGTCCAATTCCCCTCAAGACTGATAGGTATGAGGGCTGGGATGTATCCAAAGGGCCTAGCACACTGCATAGTATATAACAGACACTCAGTTTATTCATCCAACAAATAGTTATTGTGTTCTCCACATGCAACATACTCTTCTAGATGTTAGTGAATAAAAGCAAGAGACAGATGGATAGTTTGTTGAATTCACACAAGACACCAAACTGGGCTATGTGACTGCATAGTTTCCTATTGCTGCTGTAATAAATTATCACACTTAGTGACTTCAAACAACATAAATTTGTCAGAAGTCCAAAATCATCTCACTGGGCTAAGGTGTCAGCTCCTGACCCCTTCCTCCATCTTCAGAGCCAGCCACATAACATCTTCACATCTCTCTTTCTCTGCAACCATGGTCACAGTTCCTTCGCTGACTCTAGCTCCTGCCTTCCTCTTCTAAACCAAAATCAAACCCGTTGCAGTCGAGTCAATTCTGACTCATAGCAACTCTATAGGATGGAGTAGAACCACCCCATAGGGTTTCCAAGGAGCGTTTGGTGAACTCCAACTGCCGACCTCTTATAAGGACCCTAGTGATTACATTGGGCCCACCTGGATAATCCAGGATCATCTCCCCATCTCAAAATCCTTAAAGTAATCCCATCTGCAAAGTCTCTTTTGCCGTGTAAAGTGAAATATCCACAGATTCTGGGGATTAGGACATGGGCACTTTGAGGGACCGTTGTCCAGCCTCCCGCTGTGACCTACATAGTATGTGTTTGGAAATCTTTGAATGAAGGAGGCTTCCTAATCCAGCAGTCTCTTACACAAAGCCTCAAAATGTTTTCACAATTTATGCATCCTATACCTTTGAATCACATCTTACACAAATCGGGGGTTAAGTGTTCTCATCAGCTCAGTATGTATGGGAAGTGTGCGTATGATGTGACTGCCTGCATAGGAGCAGAGGGCCACTCCCCCTTTATCCCCAGCTCCTGCACTATTGGCTTCCATAAGCACACCCTGAAGACCCTGCTAGAGCAATTGCAAAGCACACCTACTTCCAGAGCTGTGGCCTATTATTCAGTCACAAATGCTGGGCAACAAAGAAAGGCTTTGCTGTTGGGACTGAACCATTGACTCTCTCTTGGCTCAGACCACTTTCTCCAGACAGACTCAAAGTCACCTCTGTGGATTTGGTTTTTTCCTTGTTTCTTGGAAAGCGCCTCTCAAGACCATTTCAAGAAAAACAAATTGTGAGGTTTGCTTAGGGTCTGTTTAAAGCGAATCATTGGTTCTAGTTCCAGTAACAAACCAGAGGCCAGTCCCAGTCTTAGGTTACGACTGGTGCTACTGTGAGTGAGCAAGTAGCTGCAGGTCAGGAACAAGCAGGTCTCCCATACACATGTTGCCCGACGTGCCTCCTTGTTCCCTGAGCAGCCTCGTTCTCTGCCTTCCCAGTCCTCCTGCTGAAAATGGCACTTCACCAAATAAGAATTTTCAAGCAGTTTTGATGTTAGGTTTACCACCTTGTGAGCTTAACAGGAACATTTTGAACCCATAGAACCCCTTCACCTAGAAATCCCAAACAGCTTGCCTATAACTGTAGTTATGTGCTCAAAGTATTCTGCTCGCCCTCCAGGGGCACTGAAACTTCAGAGTCAGTGATCAACACCCAGGGGCCTGTGCCCAGATGGGGTTCTGAGTGAGTCAAGTCATTTGATTTCAGCATTGCCAAGTTGTTCCCCATGGACAGTAACAGCAGAGTGGACTAACGGACTGATTCCTTCATCCTTTCATCAAATACATGTTTGAACACCACACGCTAGGAGCCCTGGGGAAGATCTGCCTCCTCAAAGTCAAGTTGACCTTAAAGACATAGATGAAGTCAAGTTTTTTGAACCTTCATGTGTTGATGAGGCACAACTCAATATGAGAAGAAACAGCTACAAACATCCATTAATAATCTAAATGTGGAATGTACAAAGTATGAATCTAGGAAAATTGGAAGTCGTCAAAAATGAAATGGAACACATAAACATTGATATCCTAGGCATTAGTGAGCTGAAATGGACAGGTACTGGCCATTTTGAATCAGACGATCATATGACCTACTATACTGGGAACGACAAATTGAAGAGGAATGGTGTTGCATTCATCGTCAAAAAGGACATTTCAAGATCTATCCTGAAGTACAGTGCTATCAGTGAAAGGATAATATCTATACGCCTGCAAGGAAGACCAGTTAATACGGCTGTCTTAGTTAGCTAGTGCTGCTATAACAGAAATACCACGAGTGGATGGCTTTAACAAATAGAAATTTATTCTCTCACAGTCTAGGAGACAAGAAGTCCAAATTCAGGGCATCAGCTCCAGGGGAAGGCTTTCTTCCTCTGTTGGCTCTGGAGGAAGTTCTTTGTCATCAATCTTTCCCTGGACTAGGAACTTCTCGGTGTAGGAGCCTTGGGTCTAAAGGACACACTATGCTCCTGGGGCTTCTCTCTTGGTTGTATGAGGTCTCCATGTCTCTCTGCTCACTTCTCTCTTTTATATCTCAAAAGAGATTAGCTTAAAACACAATCTAATCTTGTAGATTGAGTCCTGCCTCAATATAACTGCCACTAATTTCATCTCATTAACTTCATTGAATTAGGATTTGCAACACATAGGAAAATCACATCAGATGACAAAATGGTGGACAATCACACAATACTGGGAATCATGGCCTAGCCAAGTTAACAGATGTTTTGGGGGGACAGAATACAATCCATAACATATGACTATTATTCAAATATACTCACCAACCACTAAGGCCAAAGATGAAGAAATTGAAGACTTTTTCCAACTTCTGCAGTCTGAAATTGATCAAACATGCAATCAAGATGTATTGATAATTACTGATGATTGGAATTCGAAAGTTGGAAACAAAGAAGAAGGATTGGTAATTGGAAAATATGGCCTGGGTGATAGAAATGACGCTGGAGATCGCATAATAGAATTTTGCAAGACCAACAACTTCTTCATTGCAAATACCTTTTATCAACAACAAAAACGGCTTACTAAACATGTGGACCTTGTCAGATGGAATACACAGGAATCAAATTGACTAAATCTTTGGAAGGAGAAGATGAAAAGCTTAGTATCATTAGTCAGAACAAGGCCAGGGGCTGATTGGGTAACAGACCATCAGTTGCTTATATGCAAGTTCAAGCTGAAGTGGAAGAAAATTTGAACAAGTCCACAAGAGCCAAAGTACAACCTTGAGTATATCCCACCTGAATTTAGAGACCATCTCAAGAATAGATACGATGCATTGAACCCTAATGACTGAAGACCAGACAAGTTGTAGAATGACATCAAGGACATCATACATGAACAAAGCAAGAGGTCACTAAAAAGAAAGAAAAGACCAAAATGGATGTCAGAAGAGATTCTGAAACTATTTCTTGAATGTCAAGTAGCTGAAGCAAAGGGAAGAAATGATGAAGTAAAAGAGCTGAACAGAAAATTTCAAAGGGCAGCTCAAGAAGACAAAGTAAAGTATTATAATGAAATGAGCAAAGACCTGGAGGTAGAAAACTAAAAGGGAAGAACGCTTATTTCTCAAGCTGAAAGAACTGAAGAAAAAATTCAAGCCTCGAGTTGCAATACTGAAGGATTCTGTGGGGAAAGTATTAAATGATGCAGGAAGTATCAAGAGAAGATGGAAGGAATACACAGAGTCACTGTACCAAAAAGAATTGGTCAACATTCAACCATTTCAGGAGGTAGCATATGATCAAGAACTGATGGTAATGAAGAGAGAGAGACAAGCTGAACTGAAGGCATTTGCGAAAAACAAGGCTCCAGGAATTGATGGAATAGCAGTTGAGATGTTTCAACTAATGGATGCAGCACTGGAAGTGCTGACTCGTCTATGCCAAGAAATTTGGAAGACAACTACCTGGCCAACCGACTAGAAGAGATCCATATTTGTACCCATTCCAAAGAAAGGAGATCCAGCAGAATGCAGAAATTATCAAACAATATCATTAATATCACATGCAAGTAAAATTTTGCTGAAGATCATTCAAAGGTGGTTACAGAAGTACATTGACAGGGAACTGCTGGAAATTCGAGCAGAATTCAGGAGAGGACATGGAATGAGGGATGGATACCATGGCTGATGTCAGATAGATCATGGCTGAAAGCAGAGAATACCAGAAAGATTTTACCTGTGTTCTATTGACTATGCAAAGGCATTTGACTGTGTGGATCATAACAAATTATGGATAACATAGTGTCATGGATTGAATTGCATCCCCCAAAAATATGTGTCAACTTAGTTAGGCCATGATTCCCACTGTTGTGTGGTTGTCCTCCATTTTGTGATTGATATAATTTTCATACATGTTGTAAATCCTAATCTCTGCCTGTGGTTAATGAGTCAAGATTGGATTATGTTAAAGAGGATTAGGGTGGGATGTAACACCCTTGCTCAGGTCACATCCCTGATTCAATGTAAAGGGAGTTTCCCTGGGGTGTGGCCTGCACCATCTTTTATCTTACAAGAGATAAAAGGAAAGGGAAGCGAGCAGAGAAGGGGGGACCTCATACCACCAAGAAAGCAGTGCTAGGAGCAGAGCCTGTCCTTCGGACCTGGGGTTCCTGCAAGGAGAAGCTCCTAGTCCAGGGGAAGATTGATGACAAAGACCTTCTTTCAGAGCTGAGAGAGAAAACCTTCCCCTGGAACTGATGCCCTGAATTTGAACTTCTAGCCTACTAGACTGTGAGGGAATAATATTGAAGTCATCCACTTGTGGTATTTCTGTTATAGCAGCACTAGATGACTAAGGCACATTGCTAAGAATGGGAATTCCAAAACACATAATTATGCTCATGAGGAACCTGTACTTAAGCCAAGAGGCAGTCGTTCAAACAGAGCAAGGGGCTACTGCAGGGTTTAAAGTCAGGAAAGGTGAGCGTCAGGGTTGTATCCTTTCACCACACTTATTCAGTCTATATGCTGAGCAAATAATCCAAGAAGCTAGACTATATGAAGAAGAATGGAACATCAGGATTGAAGGAAGACTCATTAACAACCTGTAATATGCAAATGACACAATCTTGTTTGCTGAAAGTGAAGAGAATTTGAAGCACTTACTGATGAAGATCAAAACCACAGCCTTCAGTATGGATTACATCTCAACATAAAGAAAACAAAAATCCTCACAATTGGACCAATAAGCAACATCATGGTAAATGGAGAAAAGATTGAAGTTGTCAAGGCTTTCATTTTACTTGGATCCACAATCAACACCTATGGAAGCAGCAGTCAAGAAATCAAAGAACACATTGCATTGGGCAAATCTACTGCAAAAGACCTCCTTAAAGTGTTAAAAAGCAAAGATGTCACTTTAAGGAGTAAGGGGTGCCTGACCCAAGCCATGGTGTTTTCAGTCACCTCATATGCATGTGAAAGATGGACAATGAATAAGGAAGACCAAAGAAGAATTGATGCCTTTGAATTATGGTGTTGGCGAAGAATATTGAATATACCAGGGACTGTCAGAAGAAGGAACAAATCTGTCTTGGAAGAAGTACAGCCAGAATGCTCCTTAGAAGCAAGGATGGTGAGACTTTGTCTTACATAATTTGGACATGTTATCAGGAGGGACCAGTCCCTGGAGAAGAACATCATGTTTGGTAAAGTAAGAAAGTTAGTGAAAAAGATGAAGACCCTCAACGAGCTAGATTAACACAGTGGCTGCAACAGTGGACTCAAAGATACCAACAATTGTGAGGATGGCACAGGACTGGGCAGTGTTCATTCTGTTGTACATGGGGTTGCTATGAGTCAGATGGCACCTAACAACACAGAAGGAACCCTGTTAAGAGCTTGACTGCTAACCAGAAGGTTGACATGTTCGAATTCAGCAGCCACTCCTTGGAAACTCTGTGGGGCAGTTCTATTCTGTCCTATAAGGTTGCTATGAGTCGGAATTGACTTAATGGCAATGGGTTTGGTTTTCGGTTTTATGTGCCAGGAAAGGAGCCCTGGTGGCACAGTGGTTAAGTGGTTGTTAACCGTAAGGTCAGTGGTTCAAGCCTACTAGTCAGTCTTCGGGAGAAGGATGTGACAGTATGCTTCCCTAAAGATCACAGCTTTGGAAACCCTATTGGGCAGCGCTACTCTGTGCTACAGGGTTGGTATGAGTCAGAACCAACTCAACAGCAATGGCTTTTTGGTATGTGCCAGGAAAGGAGCCCTGGTAGTGCAGGGGTTAAAGCACTCGGCTGCTAACGGACAGGTTGGTGGTTCAAACCCACTAGTGGCTCCGTGGGAGAAAAGACCTGACAATCTGCTCCATAAAGATTTATAGCTTACAAAACCCTATGGGCCAGTTCTACTCTGTCCTGTAGGGTTGGTTGCTATGAGTTGGAATCCACTCGCCAGCACGCAACATGTGCCAGGAACCGGTGAACAACATATACTAGAATCCATTCCTTCATGTGGCATATGTTGATGTGGGGGGAATAGAGTAAAAAGTGAAAACAAAAAGTATGCAGACAAATAACTTCAGATTGAAATAATTATTATAGGAACCAGCCTAGGAGGACCTTCTGTCCATCAGGTGAGCAGAGATTTGTTGACACAATGGATATGCAGGCAAATAAGGAATCAAAGATGGCTCCCGAGGACTAGGCCGCTACAATAGGTTCCCATGCCACGGAGAACACTGGCAGCATCTTTTGGATTTGTCTGGACAGCGAAATTGTGCTCAGTAATGGCAGAGTTGATGAAGAGCTTCATAGACTGGGCCCCTATGGCCTTCCTCTGAGGCAAAACCAACACGGCTCTGTGAACCCACCCAGGGCTGTGTGTGGCTAGTACTGCCTTCTGTGGGGTACATGGGACCCATACTCAGTACGCTCGGCCACAAATCACCCTGCCACTCTCGTAAGGCAGATGTCCCTCCTTCATTCATTCCACCTTTTCTCCGCTTGCATCCTGAAATGCCTTCCTCGTACTACAATCAACACACCGAATGTCGTCGTCACTGGCAACCTGAGTTCTCTCCATTCAGAGCCACAGAGGCAAAAGTAGTTGAGCCGTCAGGGGAGGAGACCATTTAAACACTTAGAGGACAAGGACGGGGCCTTATCCTTCCTTTCTTGTTCTCAAACTTTTCTGCACATACTGGGAACATCGGCTGTTGACACGGGAAATATTGCGGCAACCTTGTTTATGCTCTTGGCACCTTATTTGGGAGAATGTGCCTTTTCAAAATCAAGATGTTCTGTTTTTTTAATAAAAATATGAAAATATCCTAAGACAGAAAGGAGTAGTGAGGGTAACCATAAAAAATCAATTTAAGCTGAGAAAAATAACCCAGTCCTGCATCGTCCCACTGAGCACCTTGATTTCCATGGATGTTAGTTAGCACACTGCAGAGCCCCAGCCGTGGGTGGGATGGGTTGCTCACCCTTCGTTCAAACAAGCAAACATCCTCCTGAATCCAGCGTCAGTGCCCCAGAGGCATTGGTTCCAATTTGTTTCCTGTGTTGGGCCCTCCCAGAAAAACATCTCACAGACTCTTTATTTTTCTCTCTCCACCTTGAAAGGCACAGATTTGCAAGTGTGAGTATCCTAGCTGGGAAACAAATCCAGCAGCATTCAAGACACTTAGGCGAGAAGAAATGCATCTCATCGGAAATTTCCCATCGCCAGCACTTTTTTTTTTTTTTTTAATTCCCAAGATGAATGGGTTTTTACTTATAGGACTAAAGGCTCCATTATTTTTCAAATACTTCGCTGCTTCCAAGAGGCCAAGAAAATTGGCAGTGCACCTGGCCAGCTGATCCAACCTCAGAAATCTTTTGACCTTAATGAAAGGGGCCTGATTTTTCTTCCCCTTTAATAAATGTGTCTTCTCTTCTTCCCCAGCAGTATGCAGTGTGTGGGGTGAGCAGGCATGGTGTCCAGTTTATGTAAATGAGCAAGAACACCGATTCATCAGGATCTTCTCACAGCCCCCAGTCGCAGAGTCTCTGTTTGTCCTTCCTGCTCCAGAGGAATTCAGAGGGGGAGAAGATGACTCAGGACCCTGTCTCCAGAGACTCAAAGAGTGAGGGGATTATGAGTTGGATTTTAGTGTTTACATATATATGTGTGCATATATAAACCAGTTGCTGTAGAGTCCACTCCGACTCATGGAGATCCCATGTGTGTCAGAGGAGAACTGTGCTCCGTAGGGTTTTCAGTGGCTGACTTTTTGGAAGCAGCTCGCCAGGCCTTTCTTCCAAGGCACTTCTGGGTGAACTCGAACCTCCAACCTTTGAGTAAGCAGCCAAGCGTGTCAACCATTTGCACCACCTAGGGACTCAATGAGAACAAGTGTGTGACTTAAAAGACTTCTTAGAGACTGCGTGAAGGTATCAGAAAAGCTAATTCAGATGGAAAACATTTCCTCCCTGCCCTGTAGACATCTCCACTGTGCCTTGCAGAACCGGAGGAGAGTAGTAAGGATTTGGGCTGCTGTGGCCCGGAGACAGAGTTTGCCAGGGAATAAATCGCAACACCTCAGGCTGGAACAGGCAGGAGCTGTGAAATCCGGCTGACAGGTCAACTTCAAGGTGATCTGCTTGCTAAGTCCCATCACACCTCTAGGGCCTCAGAAGGTAAATAAATATGACTGAGTGCATGAAAGCAGGGGGTGTGCGCACCTCTGTAATTACTGCCTGGCAAGTCCCTGCAGGGCCTGGGAGTTTCCCAGAGGGCTCAGTGGGCCGTTTCTGGAGATGGTAAGTCAAGGGGGGGGTCCTCTGGGCAAACTCATGCTGGAGGAGCCAGAATTCAAACTTACGTAACTGGACGAATGTTCTGTGGTGGGGCAGGAAGACTCAGAGTAAAAGTAACCAGGCCCCTAAGCTGCTATAAACCTAGTTGAAATGTCACATACAAGTATCCCCAAATAAACAAAGTGTGATTCCCTTAGAACAGTGCTGTCCTATCGAAATATAAGCCACAAATTCGAGCCACATACGCAGTTTTAAATTCGCTGGTAGCTACATTATACAAGCAAAGAGAAACAGGTGAGATTGATTGTAATAATATATTTAAATCAAGTGATCCAAATAGTACCACTTCATCGTGTAATCCATACTGAAATTATTAATGAGATATTTATGTTCTTTTTCTTTTATATACTAAGTCTTCAAAACCCAGTGTGTATTTTATACTTACAGTACATCTCAATTTGGACTAGTCATATTTTAAGTGCTAACAGCCATATGTAGAAGTCCCTGAGCGGTGTCATGGTTAATGTGCTTTGCTGCTAACCCAAAGGTTGGAGGTCAAGTCTATCCAGAGACATCTTGGAAGAAAGGCCTGGTGATCTACTTCCAAAAAGTCAGCCAATGAAAACCCTATGGAGCACAGTTCTACTCTGACACACATGGGGTCCCCATGAGTTAGAATGGACTCCATGGTAACGGGTAGCCACATGTGACTTACCACTACTGTATTGAACAGTGAAGTTTCCAAAACCTTGAAGAGCACCTGGTCGGTGGTGGACTTTGCATAAACATTTGATGTAGAATGGGTGAAACTGTTACATGTGAAATTTTATTTGATTTAACTTATTAGTGTTCCTAATAAAACATGAATTTCTCAAATTTGCTTTTGACTAGTACTAAGCAGGCCTGAAACTCAGACTTGGTTGATCCTTTCAAGTACTGATAACAGCAGCCAAAGCATCGCAACTTAGACTAATCATTTACTGCCCTGCACAATGGAAAAACAGAACCGATTCTGACTGCTCTACCCCGGTTGGCCGTGCACCAACATTTGGATCAGCACATGCATGTTCGTGTGCTGTCTGCTCTCAACACTAGTCACAAAGACTTCCCTCAAGGAGGTCACGGTCTGGTGGCAGACAAGCAGACCAGCAGTTGCCTAGCACAGTGTGCGCGTGGGGCAGTGATGGCAACAGAGGAGACGGCTGCTCTGGCTGAGAAGCTGCCTTGATTGAAGCTTCAGCCAAGACACTGAAGAATGTTTAGAAGTTCATCAGGGAGGAAGGCGAGAAGACAAGGGCAGGAACCACAGGGTGTTAGTAAGCCTGGAGGGACCCTCACTGCAGCAGGGACAGTCTAGGACAGGGCTGGGCAGCAGACATGTGATTCGAGCTATATATATATAATGTGAAATTTTTTAGTACCACATCCAGTCAACCCTGCTTCGTGGTAGCCCCATGTGTGCAGAGTAGAACTGTGCTGTGTAGAGTTTTCAGTGGCTGATTTTTCAGAAATCGATCACTAGGCATTTCTTTCGAGGCACCTCTGAGTGAATTGGAACCTTCAACCTTTCGTTAGCAGCCAAGAGCCTTAACCATTTGCACTATGCAGGGACTCCAATTTTTTTAGTAGCCACGTTAAACAAAAACCAAAACCAAACCGACGGCCATTGGCTCGATTCCGACTCAGAGTAACCCTATAGGACAGAGTAGAACTGCCCTATCGGGTTTCCAAGGCTGTAAATCTTTACGGAAGCAGATTGCCACATCTGTCTCCCACAGAGCAGGTTCGAACTGCTGACCATTTTGGTTAGCAGCCCAGCGCTTTCACCACTGCACCATCAGGGCTCCTTCGCATTAAACAAAACAGATAAAAAGAAACCGGGAAAATTAATTTCAGTAATTTATTTAACCTACTTTATTCAAAGTATTATCATGTAATCATGATTTAAAAAATTATTGGTGAGCTATTTTACATTCTTTTTTTCCACAAGTCTTTAAAATTCTGTGTGTATTTTACAGTTCAGACTTGCCACATTTCAAGTGCTCAATTGCCGCTTGTGGCCAGTGGTTACTGTCTTCCACAGTGCAGGGCTAGAGGTGGGTTTGCATATTATGAATAATAATTTCTGCTCAAATTCTTGGGTCCAAAGTCAGCCCAGCTTAAAAGGAGAGGCTAGAGATGAAAAGGGAGGTAATATCACCACAGCACTTATGAGGGGCGAGGCTGATAAAATTCCAGCAGCCGTGCTAGGTGCTATAACCCCCCGGATTTTCAAGCGTGTTCCCAAGGGTGTCTGTAAATAACGTAACCACTGAACAGAGCCCCGAGGGACTTCAGCTAAATTTTGCCAAGTGCTTGGACACGCAGTCACGAGGCCGACCCAGAAAGGACGGCGTGCACCTGTGGAGGCCAGGGGTTGGGCGGGAGCCAGGCAGGTCCGGGGGTTCACCTGAGGTCACTGGGTTGCCCTCTCCACCCCCACCTCCCCGCCCGGCCAGAGAAGATGGCAGGCTGAGCGGAGAGCGCGGCGAGCCTGCCTAATGTGGAAATGTTTGTATCTGGGACAGCGGAGGCGCTGGGGCAGCTGCACCGCCTGGGAGCCAGGCCAGGGCGCAGAGCTGAGAGCGCGGGCCTGACAGTAACCAGATTCACTGGGGGACAATGCGAAAGGGCCCCGCGCGCCTGCCAAGATCTCACAATATCTTTCCTAATAAGTCTGGCAAGGCCCGATTCCCCTATGGGAGGAGTCACCTCTGCCCGCCACCCTTAGTCTCATTTAAGAAGAGGGGGCGGGGTGGGGGAGGAGAGGAGGAGGCCAACCCGGGCAGGCCTTTGGAAGCCGCCCTGTTCCCTCTGCCCCCCGCAGCAGGCCCACTTTGTGAATGAGTGGGCAAATTCTCCAAGGCAGCTCCGCACCCTTTGGCACACTGTTTACACACCAGAAGCTGCTCTGGGCCCGGCCCTTCTCTCCTGCGGGGGGGGGGGCAGGGGTGCCCGTGGGGAGCTTCCCTCCGCCCCCTCCTCCTCCTGCCGCCCCCTCCTGGAAGGCGCCACCCACGTAACTTCTGAAGGCAGTCACCCCTAGGCCATGACGATAGCCTCCAGGCAGGCCGCCGCAGGGCAATTTCTCCTCGCCAGCGACCCAGCCCCAACAAAGGAGCCAGGATGACGCCACGTGTGTTTGGGTCAGGAGCACTTTTGAACTGCAGCTCCAAGAAAGAACAGCCTGTACAGCCACCCCATGTTTCCCAGCAACAAGGAATGCAGGCCAGATTAGCCCGCGCTTGCACAACAAGTTTTAAAGAAGTCCAGGAGCAGCGGTGGCTGGAGGGAAAGTGCCTGGCCGCTTGGCCACAGGACGCCAGCGTCACCCCTCCTCTAGCCCTTCGTGCCCTTGGAGCACTAACAAGCCCTTGTAATATGATTGCGGCAGCTTGCCAAGGTTCCAGTCCCAGGTGTGGCTGAAGGTCAGTCGCTGGGATCCAGGCTCTCCTTCCCGGGAGAAGTTAGCAAAGAATAGTTTCCTGCCCGAGGCTTGTAGATGATTAACGTCTTTCTTTCTGTTAAGCAGAGAGTTAACAGCTATTCAAAGCACTCTTCGATAACGTGGCCAAGGGGAGAAAATGAATATGATAACCATTAATCGAGGGAAATGCCATCAAAATCTGGATGGAAAACCGAGTGGGAGAGCGAAGTTCACAAGGGGTGGGTTGGGCCGAGCAGGAGCCCAGAGTGAGGCCCCCGCTTAGAGCTGGGCTTTCCCTTTCCTTTTCTCACGGCTCTGAGGAAGCAAACCCGGGAACGTTACAAATAAAGCCGTCGTGTTGGCCTTTTCCCTGCAGCCTCCGGCAGCCCAGTCTGTTCTGTATATGTTCTCGGGTCTCTGAAATGTGCACCACTTCCTTCCTCCTCCCTCACCTCTTTGGGGAGAAACACAGGCCCAGGGAGTCCACGCTCTCAGAAAGGGGGCGGTGTGGAGGAAGGGCCAGCGCTGGGAGGGGTGTACAGCAGTGCCGCCCTCTCCCTGGGGTAGCCCTGGCCTGGGACAGATAACATGGCCGGCCCTGGCCCCTGATCCGGATCACTGCGCAGTCCCCATGGCAGCCTCGGCTGACTTGGAGGAGCTGAAGCTGACAATTCACTGCCTGGTGGGGACTGGAGAGAAGCCCCATTACCTTCGGCTTCCAGCAGCAGACCATGGTGTCCAGCTCCCGCGCCTAAGCTTCCAGGGCGGGCTGGCCCAGTCCGTGGGAAGACTTAGCGGGCAAGACTCCCGCTGTGCATAGACAACTCCCAGACACAGCCAGGGACTTTTCCGAAGGGGCCACAGGTGCCACCAGGGCAGCTCTGCAGGGTGGACGGAAGCCTTAGATAAGCCACAGTCATTCCCTCACTCGCTAGAGGCAAGTCTTCCTATTCTAGTGCTTTCAGGATAGAAAGACCAGATTCTGCCCTCAAGAGGCTTATAGTCTGTTGGGGAGATAAAACAACTTACGGTAAGTGCTGGAAGTGCAGTGCAAACAAACTGCTGAGTAATTCAAAGAAAAGAGAGCCCACTTTGCTGCTGGGAAGGTCAGCAATGCTTCATGAGGAGGACAATGGAGTCTGATCCGGGGTTTAAGGATGGATAAGGCTTTGGTGGGAGGAATGGGAAAGGGAAAACAGAGAGGGAGAGAGAAATGGGCCAGTCAGTGATGTTTCAGGAAGAGGTCTATTTCGAGTAGAAAAAAAAAAAACAACCCGTAGCTGTCAAGTTAATTCTAACTCATAGCAACCCTATAGGACAGAGTAGAACTGCCCCATAGTGTTTCCAAAGAGGCTGGTGGATTTGAACTGCTGACCTTTTGGTTAGCAGCCGAGCTCTCAACCACTGCGCCACTGGGACTCCTTTTGGAGTAGAGATAAACCAAAATCAAACCAGTTGCCGTGGAGTCGACCCTGACTCATGGCAACCCCATATGTTGTAGAGTAGAGCTGTGCTCCATAGGGTTTTCAATGGTTGATTTTTTGGCAGTACATTGCCAGGCCTTTCTTCCAAGTCTCCACTGGGTAGACCTGAACCGCCAACCTTCTGGTTAGCAGCCAAGCCTAATAACTGTTTGTATCACCTAGGGACTTCCTGGAGCAAAGAGGAGCGTAATGAAGATAAAGTTTGAGAGGTAGGTTTCGGCCTATTTGTGAGGAGCCTGATGCCCAGCTACCTTTCCACTTTATTCATTGGCAGCTGGGGAGCTGTTAAGGTTTCCTGAGGGGAGTGAAAGGGTCAAAGCAGGACCTGGCCAGGGGCAGGTGGAATGGGGAAAGATGAGAACAAAGGAAGTTAGCTGTGAGGGGACTGGGTGGCCTGAGGGGTGAGTGTGGGCAGGGAAGGCAAAGGTATCAAGAGGTGTTCCACTAGGAGGACTGGATTCAGTGTGGGGGATTAAGGGACTGGAAATCAGAGGAAGGGAGACATGACAATTCCAACAAGAGCATGATGAAAGCTGTGGTTCAGAGCACAGGTGGAGGAGGAAAGCCGAGGGCAAAAGGAGACACGGCTTCCTGTGTGCCCTACAAAGAGGTTCACAGAGGATGAAGAGTACGTGTGGTGAAGAAGCTGTGGATGGTGCTGATACAGTGCTGTGGAGGCCCCACTTGAGGGAGGTTCCGCCCTTGGCCCTTCCCAGTGAGCTAGGAGGACATGGACGAAGAAGGTATGGATGCTTTTGGATCCAACCCCCACTGATGGTGCACTGAGCAGGAAAAGGTGACTGACTTCAGAGAAGGCATATTTCCAAGAGCCATGTTAAAGCGGACAGCTTTATCTGTGTGGGCAGAGAGAGGCTTGGCTTTTCTCCCGAGCTCTATTCCTGCCTTGTTCTGTGAATGAGGGCCTTAGATTTCCCATCTATTAAATGGGATGATAATTCTTGACATCTCCTTGCCTTACATGAATACTATAAGTATAAAATGTTTCCCAAGTGCTTTGGGCTCACATTGAAGGATCCACCTAAGTGTTAGTGCGCTCATTGTTGGACTTTTTTGGACACTTATCGACCTATGGATGATAACAAATCCCTTTGCCTATTTTTGTTGAGAGATTTAAAAAGAGGGAATCCCACAAGACCTTGGTTCTAGAATCCTCTTCTCTATAAAATCTCTTAGGAAAAGGGTCTGAGGAAGCAAGAGGCATTTCTATAATTTTATTTTTATTTTTTTGGTTTTAACAATTCCCTTTCCTAAACCTTCTAGATTAAAGCCTACAGCACAGAATGAGAATAGAGTTGGGGAGTATTTGGGGATCAGGTGTAGACATAGAGTGGATTCCAGATTCTTTCATTCATTCACTTATTTATTTGTTCCATACAAATTTACAGAGCACTTATCATGGACTTCCTGCAAGGCATCCCATCACCCACCCTAACCCTCGCTGCTGCACCTCCCTGTAGAGTCAGGCTGCTTGCACTGTGCCCCCCACCCACTCCCATCTTCCTCTGACCCTTCCTGGTCCATGAGGGGAGATGGCTGCCAGTCAAAGACCAATGGAGGGGGAGGCATAGGACCCCGAATGACCCCTGCACTTGCCAGTATCCTAAGATAGGACTTCCTGGGGTCAAAGCACACAGTGATCTTGCCAAGGTAAAGTTTCCCAACTCCCGAAGGAGTTTGTAAGTGTCTCAGGCAGGAGGATCTGAATCCCCTTACCATGAAGGGCTGTTTACACAGTAGAGGTTTGCCGAATAGAAATTGAATAAATGGTTTACTTAGTAAAGTTGAGGAACAGATCATTCACTTTAAGCTCCTGCTGGTATAGATGACGCTGAGGAGGCTTCCCTTCTTCCATGATAATGGTGGCCTTCCGTTCCTTATTTTGACTAAAAGTGGAAGGCGCAGAGTCACAACAGCAACAAAGATGCTGCCCTTTTTGGTTCAGTTAAGTCTAAGCAGTGTCTCATTTAAAGGGGTCCCTACTTGCTACTGTTTTAACCAAGTGCAAGATTCTGCACTTCTTCCATTCTGTCCCACCCCCAGAGACTTTAAGAAGGACAGGACCATATGAGCTTTCTCAGCAAACCTCAGCCTTTCCCACTTCCTGCTTCCACTGCCAGCATGTGAAATGTGGAACTCACCTGAGCGTATTCAACATTTCTGTTCACCTTAAGGAAGAATTTTTACAACCAGATCCACCCAACAATAGAATGGGTGGGCCCCATGCTTGCAGGCAAAGGTTGAGCTTCCATCTGTCTGGGTTGCTGTAAAAGGAATTCCCACCCTGGGTGAACAATTATACCAGCAGACCTCTAAAGTCCCTTCCAATTTTAATCAGTTGCTGTTGAGTCCACTCCAACTCATGGTGACCCCGTGTGTGTCAGAGTAGAACTGTGCTCTATAGGGTTTTCAAGGCTGATTTTTCCAAAGTAGATTTCCAGGCCTTTCTCCTGAGGTGCCTCTGGGTGGACTTGAACTGGCAACCTTTCGGTTAGCAGCCAAGCACGTTAACTACTTGCACCACCAGGAACTCCCACCCAACTTTAAGCTTTAACCCTATGAATGGGACTCTGGAAAGAATAGTGGTGAGACATAGGCTCTGACTCCATTGGAGAGAACACTGGGTTGAGGAACATGATTGATTATTTAGGGCCATCCTCACTATCAGATCCAATATGTGCAAGCTAATCCAATTCATGGGGTGGAAACCGGTCATTTGGGTCGCTAAAAAAATCTACCACAGAACAGTTTCAGCGACAGCGTATAGTAAAGGCCTCAATTAGACAGAATTGCTGGTGTTCTTATTCTACTGGTCTCCACCCTCATCCTCCTAAGCACTTTCTGCATTGATGCGAAAGTGCAGTTGGTACACGATGTGTGTGAAAGGCGCTTGCATAAAAGTGTTTTTATGGCTCTGGCTTGGGTTTGTAAGACAAGCAAACAGAAAAATCTCAGGAATAAAAGGGGCAATAAAATAATTGCATAACACTTTGAACTCACACGAAATACCACCTTTATTTCAAGGCTCTCAAGGTGATTTGCAGACAAGTTTAGAGCTGTAGTTGTATTCCCCTTTTATCAGGGGGAAACTGAGTCATTGTGCAGGGGGAAACTGAGTCATTGTGCAGTGACAGCTTGACAGCAGACAGGGTTTTGTTTCCAGGGAGACCTCTGGGCCACACCCCCGCTGGCGTACTTCAGTGGGTGGGCTGGTGGGCAGGCATCCACTTGACACACACCTTTGTTCCAAGCTGAAATGTCTAAATGGATCTCAGTTCAACCCAAGAAGCAGAGCATGCCTGAGCTGCCATGGATGGCCGCGTTGATTTTGGAGTTAACAAAAACAACAGCAGCCGCTATCACCACTGAAGCCTATTGTAAAGTAGGTAGTCTCACCTACACCTCACTGCCATCCTGTGGGGTTGGTATTATTACCCTCATTGTGTAAATTGGGAGGATGAGGCCCAAGAAGGTTAAGGAATGGCCAAAGGACCCACAAACAGAAGTGGCAATACTGGCAGCTGACCTCAGCTCAGTCTTGTCCAGAGCCTGCACATTTACTATAGAGACACTTACTCCCAAGGAACAGGACCCAGGCCAATATTTTTTCTCAGAAGCCAGAAATTTTAATTGATCCCTCCAGGCTTAATTTCAGAATATGAAGAAGGCCAGGGCAGATCTGGACAGACTCCCCTTAGAGCCTGAGGCAACAGTTTGGGAGACAAACAGCTAATTAATAAAACCATGAGGTGGGCTGATCAGGCAGCTTCTAAAATTATGACTATGAAGATCTACAAAAAATACATATTACAAGAGATTGTTAAAATAACAGAGGATATTCTTAAGTATTTATTATTCTTGTTGTTTTACTATTCAAAATATGAAAACTGTTCCACTGGATATATTTTAGTTGTCCAATATGAGAACATAAGGAGCACTGGTGGCGCAATGGTTAAAGAGTTTGACTGCTAACTGAAAGTTCAGTGGTTCGAAACCACCAGCAGCTCCGCAGGAGAACTATGTGGGAGTCTGTTTCTGTAGAGATTTACAGCCTTGGAAACCCTGTGGGGTCACTATGGGCCAGAATTCACTTGCTGGCAGTGGGTTTAATATGAGAACAACTCATCAGAGGAGTTACAAGATTGCATACCAACTGGCCCCAAGTACCACCCACTGTGGATTTTGGGGTTCTCAATCGCTCCTTCCCGGGAGTGCCCACAGTCCCACCTGGCTCACAAGGTAACTCTGGCAGAGACCAGCTAGCTCTTCACCAAACCCATTTCTGTTTCCTCCTGGGCAAGGAAGGCTCTATGTCCCAGCTTCCCATGCAGTTAATAACCATGGGACTGAGTTCTGGCCAATGAGATGTGTTCTGGCCTATGTGACTTCTGGCCAATGATCTATAAAAGTTTCCTGGGCAATTCTTCATTGTCTTTCTCTGCCCTTTGCCTGCTGGATGTTAACACTCAGGGTGGCCTTTGTTGTTAGTTGCTGTTGAGTTGGCGCCCACTCATGGCTACCCCATGAACAACAGAACAGAATATCACTTGGTCCAACGCCATCTTCGTGATCGTAGATATGTTTGAGTCGATTGTTGCTGCCTCTGTGTATTTTGAGTGATTTCCAACCTAGGGGGCTCATCTTTCACCACTATATCAGACAATACGCTGTGGTCCATCCTTAAGGTTTTTATTGGCTAATTTTCAGAAGTGGATCACCAGGCCTTTCTTCCTAGTCTGTCTTAGTCTGGAAGCTCCACTGAAACTTGTTCACCTGGTAATTGAAATATTGGTGGCATAGCTTCTAGCATCACAGCAACATGCAAGCCATACAGTACAACACACTGACAGACGGGTGGTACAGAGTAACCTTGAAAGCCGCTTATTGAGGATAACAGAGCATCCCCTCAGCCTGGAAGCTGGAAGATTGCATGGGACAGAACCCCTCTTTTATTGGACTTCATATTGTAACAGCTAGCATTACCTTAACTAATAGAGCAATTTAGAGATACAAATCCACGCTCTCCAGGCTGTAAATGAAAAGTTCTATAACTGTTTCCCCCAACACAGTAGACGAAAGCTCAAGGCACAGAAATATTCCATTCTTTTCCTTTTTTGTGACTTAGTGGCCCATGATAAAGCTCGACTTCTTCAATGTCCTTCCTGGATACTCTAGGCGGAGGATGAGAAATCGGTTTTGTCTTAAAGTCACCCGCAAGTGATTGATAGTTGCTGCCCGCATTGTGTAAGGTTCCGAGGCCCAGTTGGGCTTAGCAGGAAAGAGTGCTGTGATCAATCAGCCTTCTCTGCCAAGGGCATGGGGAGCGGTGTAGGAGGACATACATGTGGGCTTGTATCCGTCCTGGCTCCCTAATGTCTGTGCACAGACTGCTTCAGAATCACTAGGGATGCTTGTCCAAAATTCAGCCACAAGCCCCACACTCACCTTCCAAATTTACTGAATTAAGATTTCTGGGTGTGGACCCTGGAAATCTACATTTTAAAAATCTTTTCATAGAACTTTGATATATATTCAGCTTTGGAAACCACCCAGTGGCATGTAGATACCTACCCAGTGGCATGTAGATACCTACCCAGTAGGAGTAAAGAGCACTGTCTTCACTAGAGAGCTGGGAGACCTTGGGTGAGTCCCTTAACCACTCTGTCCCTCGGTTGCCTCATATATAAACTGTTGCTGCTGTTAGCTACTGTCCAGTCTGCCCCCTACTCATGATGACCTCATGCACGATGGAATGAAATGCTGCCAGGTC
>NW_004443957.1:3825766-3854135 GCF_000243295.1 Trichechus manatus latirostris | reverse complement strand
GTGAGATGCTGGGACCCTCCACCATCAAGTGATACCTGCAGTGGTGCTTCAGGAGCCAGAGGACCTGGGCCAGTCCCTGGCCATGGGTTTGAGTGAAGACTCACTAACTGAGGCCAGTGGTACTGTGGGGCTCTGGGAGGTTAGGAGCCTGGATGTGCCTTCCAGCACATTCTGCGGAACCTTTCACCAGATAAGGAGTCAGCAAGTCTGAACTCTTCTCCTGCCCTGCCTTTGCTCGTGACATAGCTTGAGCAGATCTTTCAACTTCTGTGACTCAGTTTACTCAACTGCCAAATGGAGATAATCACAGGTAGCTCAAAGGACTTGTGTAAGACTGTAATGAGTGCTTATAAAGCACTTTGTAGGAGTTTCTAGTCATTTGAGCTGGGAAAGGAATTACAGATTACTCAGGAGTAAACAATATTTAGAATCTGGATTTTCGACAGTAAACAGGTTTTCCTGTATGTTGACAAGACCATTGTAACAAGACACCCTGTGTATTCCATTAGGGAAAATTGGTTTCATTTGAAGCACCTTTCACCCTTGAAAAGCATACTGCATGCTTGGGGAGAACCATTCAACTACATTTCGTGCATTTTGCGACTCATGAGCCAACAGAAGGACTTATTCGGAAATGGAAGCCAGATACCCAAGACTATTTTTTAGGGGCTGGGGATGAAAAGGCAATGGAGAGTTGTTTTGAAAGCAGGATAAACCTGATTTCTCCCCAGCTACCTCTTTCCGGATTGGATGTCTGCTACACACTTCTGAGGGAATTTGCACTGCATATGATATTAATAAATAATCATTCACAGAAAAACATAAATTTCTTTCCCATGGGAGTTTAGAATAAAAGAAGAGTACTGATGTGTAGGAGAAAGAGACTAAAATATGGTCAGTCCCTAAGTATTGCACTAAGTGCTTCAAACTTTCTCTCTTATTTTTACAACAATGCTGTGAGGGCATACATTATAATGTCCATCTTACAGATGGGGAAGCCCAAGCTAAGAGACGTAACCTACCTGGTAGCAAAGTCATGTACACAGCCAATGCATAGCTGTGATGGTTAAGGTTATGAGTCAACTTGGCTGGGCCATGATTCTCACCGGTTTGGCAGTTGTATGATGTTGTGATCCTTTCTGTGATAAGATTTGACATAATGTGATCACCTTCATGATTGGATCTGCTGTGAGTAGCCAGTCATTTGAAAGGGAGTTTCCTTGGGTGTGTGGCCTGCATCGAATATTAGTGGACATTCTGGCAAAGCTCGTGGCTTTTTGCTCCCGCTGGATTCTGCAGCTGGTTCCTGTGCATCTGATCTCTGATTTTTGGGACTTGAGCTAGAAGCTTACCTGTGGTCTTGCCTGCCAATCTTGGGATTCATCGATCTTCGCAGCCTGTGAACAAGAGCCCTGTTCTCTGACCTGCCAATCTTGGGTTCGCCAGCCCTTGCGGCTCCATGAATCAGGAGATGTCTCTATCCTGACCCATGGACTTGGGACATTCCAACTTCTACAACCACATGAGCCATTTCCTTGATATAAATCTCTATATGTATATACATTTGTATGCTTTACTGGTTTTGCTTCTCTAGAGAACCCAGCCTAAGACAATGGCCAAGCTCATGTTCATGCCAGATCTGTCTGTCTCTGCTTCTGTTTTGTTATTGCTGTGACTGCTACACCATCGTCATCTACAAGTAGTTACTAAATACACAAATACTGCACAAGTGTCCCAAACTTTGCCATATTCCCTTGCCCAAAAATCACATTCCCTCCCCTTTGCCACCAAGCAGAAGGAAATAGGCAGGATGTGGAGGATGAGAGAAAAAGGAGGTGAAATTTGGTGCTCTCTGACTATGCTTGGGTTGGCTAAAGGAGAAGAGGGGGTTGAGGTAAAAGAGGGAGCGCTCTAAATTTTTAATTTGGTAGAAGTTCCAAATTCACTCCTTGTTTTGCCCTTCATTTCAAAACCCAGTTCTGATTCTGCAAACTACTTGCTGTTGGGTTCCCTAGTCAACATCAGCCAGCAAGCCAGAGACAACGTCTGAGTTTTCTCCCAAATCATTCCCACAAAGAGACGCTGTGCTTCCTCTTCCTGACCCACACTTAAAAGAATGAACAGATTGGGGGGAAATGGAACCCATACTCTCAGTAGGTAGTGTCCCTGTCCACAGCGTGTTTCCATAGCCATGATGCATTTAAACCTAAAGTAATGAGGAGTTTTTGAAAGGAGAGTGGGAACATCAGCATAAAGGACCAAATCCAGGAAGTTTTCCACAAACCACTCAGCCTGTCCCTCAAGACTCGCCATCATCTGGCAACAAATTTCCATTCTCACCGTAGATTGTCCATTCATCATTCACTCAACAAAATTTTATTTGGAATCCCTGTCATGTGCTAGGGGTAAGTTTTATTAAAATGATGTAAAAGAATAGTGCCTGGCCTCAAGGAGATTTCAATCTGGAGGGGAAACAGAGAAATGATATTAATTACAGAAAACTGCATTAAAGCGGGTAGGACTAAAGTACATGGAAGACTCCTCCATTCTGCTTAGTCAGGCTGGTCTCCTTAACCATGGAGTTAAGATGAAATGACAAGTACATTAAAGCACTTAACACAGTGCCTGGCTCATAGAAAATATCTATATTTTATTTATTTGTTTGCTGATTGATTGATTGTTACTGCTGCAGATGGAGATGATGTGTGCAGAGACTGCTCATGGACCCAAGTCCATTCTCATAACTTTGCTTTAACAGCTCTACATGGGCATGTTGAAAAGAGTTCAGTTCATCTCTTCTAGCTACAGGAAAAGTAAATCAAAGGTCAGCTCCCTAACACCCGGGTAATCAACGTGTTGGCCGCCCAGAGGCAAAAAGAAAGCACTACTTCAGAGTAGCACCTTTAGGTCTGAGCAACTATTTTCAGAGAAAGGGTGCAGTTTAGCAGTGTCTGCCTCAACCCAAACAAAACTTGCCAAGTGGGCTTGCTAAAGGGGGATGCAGTTCTTGAGACAAAACCATTTATCAAGTAGTTTTCCTTTGCCTATGAATCAGGGGGAAATGAACTAACATTTACTGGAAATATTCCAGTACTGGTAATATTCCAGCTGTTATGCAAAATGTTTTGTTTTGTACATTACCTATTTTGGCTAACAACAACTCTATGATACAGGCATTAATATGCCTCATTTCTCAGATGAAGAACTTGAGGCTCAGAGAGAGTAGGAAACTTGTCTGCGGTCAAAGAGCTAGTATTAGGCCAGGCTGGGCTTTTAACCTAGGTCCAGTTGACTCTGAATTCTATAAGCATCGATCTCTTCCTAATTCCTACCTCCTTCACAAACTTAAAAGTCACTCTGAATGCTGATCCTATTCTGCTAAGCCCCTTCCAGCCTACGAAGTGAAGAGTCCACTGCAGTGGGTTGATTAGTGTCCCCCCAAAATGCATGCCCATGGGAAATCTCAAAATGTGACCTTATTTGAGACTGGAGTCTTTGCAGATGTGGTTAGTTAAGATGAGCTCATACTAGACTAGGGTGGGCTCAAATCCAGTGACTGGTGTCCTTATAAGGGAAAGGAGAGGGAGACAGAGACACAGGGGAGAAGGCCATGTGAAGACAGAAGCATACATTGAAGTGATGCAGCTACACAAGCCAAGGAACGCCAGTGCTTGCCAGGAGCCACCAGAAGCTAGGAAGAGGCAAGGGAGCATTCTTCCCTAGGGCCTTCAGAGGGAGCATGGCCCAGTCCACACTTCGATTTCAGAGTTCTAGCCTCCAGAACTGTGAAAGAATAAATTTGTTATTTTAAGCCATTGAGTTTGTGGTACTTTTTTTACAATAGCCTAAGGAAACTAATGAATCCACAAACCCTGAGGCTTTGGGCACTTAGCTCATTCACTCTTAGCTTCTTTATTCCCCAAACAGTAAACAAAAGACTACCTCCAAAACAGTGCAGTTCACTCAGGGGCTCTGAGCTCTTTGGTCTGCAGGTGTTGCTTTCATCAAAGTTTGACATGTACATGGGGGAAGCCACCAAGTCCTCTCTTCAGTTAAGGGACTTGGTTCCAATGTCAAATTGAAGGAAGAATCAATGTGGAAGAAAGACCTTTCAAGAAGAGCAAGATGGTGACTCATTTCAAATAAGCAGAAGCCAAATGTGAGCTTTAAAAAAAAATTTAAAGAAAAAGAGACAAGAATCAAACCTATCATTAACTATTTACAAATCAGTGATTAAACTCCATCCCCTCTACCACCACCAATTTCCTCTTAACTAGTAATTACTCCTACTAAGGTCAACTATAGTTCTCAAGCCAGTAAACTCTCAAGATCAGGTACTAGACAAGTAATAACTCCCTTTATCAGCAGAGGCTGGAAGTCCCCTAACTGCACCAAACTACAAAATGTTAACCCACGAAACATCATCATTTAATGACAAAGAAAACGAGACCCAGGAAAGTCAAGTGACTTGCGTAGAGTCTTGTTTGAGGATGTTAGAGTTGTTGGTGCCTGGACTAAATTAAGGTGAGCAAACAGTATTTTCTGATGGTCTCTGTCCAAAAGCCACCTGACACCTGTTAGTTAGCCCAATGACCTAATTCAGGAAGAATGAAAATAACTGCTTACTTCTTGGTATGGACCCTGGATTTCCTTGGGCACAAGACTCTGTAATAATGAAGACCATCAGAGCTGGGGAGAAGGCTGCCTCTCCTACTGGCCTTGTCTCCACAATCCCTGGAGTGAACAGTCAGGCAAAAGTTCCCCATGGAGCAAAGCAGCCTCAGACTGCGTGTTCCATTTGTCTCTTCATCTCAAAGCCAGTAAAGAAGCATTATCAACATGCTTTGTCCAACCTGCCAGTTTGGAGATGTTATAAGAGATCAAGTAAATTGTGAGACAGCTGAGGTTTGGGCCCTGCTTAAAGGATAACCCAGAACTTATTTGGGTAACAAGAGTTCTTCACTCTCAAAGGTTGAAATTACCTGAGTTTGATATTGCTGTTAATAGATAATAAAGGTAACCCTCTGTCATTTGAAATAATGAAGAAGAGCTCTCCTAGGCAGCTAAGGGACCCCCCCGGCTGGTGCAAATAGTTAAGCACTTGGTAGCTAACTGAAAAGTTGTATGTTCGAGTCCACCCTATCTACTTGGAAGAAAGGCCTGGCAATCTACTTCCAAAAACTCAGTAATTAAAAACCCTGTGGAGCACAGTTCTAGTCTGACACACACGAGGTAACTGTGAGTCACAATCAATTGGAATTGACTCAACAGCAACTGGTGGGGGGGGGGTGGTTGGTGGTGGTGGTGGTAGGTGATGCAAATAGTTAATGTGCTTGGCTGTTAACCAGAAGGTTGACAGTTCGAGTCCGCCCAGAAGGACCTCAGAAGAAAGGGCTGGCGGTTGCTTTCCAAAAAATCAGCTAGTATCAACTCAGCAGCAACTGGTTACTGGAGACAGTTAATAATAGTAAAATTTGTCTGACCTGAAAGATTAAGTTATGATATTATATACAGAAGTTTCAACTTTCAAGTTATATTTTTATCTCGATAAGTATAAAAATTAAATCGTTTCCCAGTACAAAACATCTGATCCAGGAATGTGACGACATGCATCCTAGGTGGGAGTGAGACCCTAGCTCAGAGGAAAACCTGGTTTCCTGGATAGTACATCGAGTTGGATAGAACATGGATAATTTCCAACTATATGACTGACAAGATTTAGATCTTCTCAACTTGAATAAATGAAGAGCCCACCAGAAAACACACAGATGCTTTGTTGGCATTGAACATGGATGGGCTAGAGTTTTGCTTTCTCTCTCTCTCTCTCTCTCTTTTTTTTTTTTTTTTTTTTGGTGGTAAATATACATTTGCCGTTCCAATATTCTTCACATGAAAATTCAGTGACATTAGTTGTGTTTATCATGATGTTCAACCATCCCATTATCCATTTCTAAATTTTTCCATCACCCTTAACAGAAGTTCAGTGTCCCTTAAGCAATGAGTCCCCTTTCCCTTCCTTTCTCTTCTCTTTTTATCACTCTATTTGGTTCTTTGCCTCAGTCAAGTGATTAAATGTGCAGCTGATTCGGTCACTTCCTCTAAAATGTAAGGATGACAGCAATTCTTTGTCAACAACATCTGTGGCTTTCTGAGGTCTTGATGGACAGTGCCTTGCACTGTTGAGTATGCAAATTCATGTTCTCATTATTTTATACTGGAACACAATACTAACGCCTTCCAGTGTTTGGACACACTGAATAGCTGGCCCCAGATTTCACATTGGGTGTAGGAAAAATGAGAACCTCATAAGGGAAAGTCTGCTGAACATAAAATTAAAAAACAAAACAAACAAAAAAAATGCCTTCAGAGTCCCAGATATATGGCAGTACTTCAAGGTATGACCAAGAGAATAGAAGGTTCATTTGGGGAGAATAGGATAATGGAGTTTGTATGTTAATACATGGTGGAAATGTTTCTAAATGCCATCCAGTAGTATGGCCCTTGCATCTATCCACCAAGATGATGAGTATTGTTACCTCTGTGTAACTCACTGCAGAACAATTGAGGTCTCTGAGTTCCAAATATAACTGCCAAGGACACCAAATGTGAATCCAACAAGTACTTTGGTGGATCCATCTTGAACACTCTATCCTCTGATGTCCAAGCGAAAAAGAAAACCTGTTCCCAGACCTACTAGGGCTTTTAGAAACGAAATAATTATTCACCAAGGAGATATGCAGTACATTTGCCTGCATGTGAGAGAATTGTGACAGAAAGAAATCAATTATGGGCCCATCTGCAGTTCATTAATATGATCTGTTGAAAAGGAGGCCAAATTCACCAGGTCAACCAGAAAGTCTAAAAATAGGATGCATATGAGTCTGGCCTGATGCACGTTGGGCAAAAAAAGATCCTACATCTGCTAGGGCAGGAGTCTGGTCCCTGAGCATCTCATCACTCTTTACTACTTATCCTCAGTGGTAATTGGGAATGGAAGTATTTGTGTTCTTTCCAGAAAAAGAGAAAAAACATTCCATGAGGATCACTGTGTCCAAAAATATCATCCTGTGCTGGTGCAGAAGCACAAACCAAGGTTGCTATCTCAAAACACAAATCCTACATGTTCCAAAGATCTCTGAAGTATCTCCTCTTAAATTGATCAAAGGGATTCATCTCCCTTGAAAGACATGTGGAAGGTACTAGGCCTGCAACTCCCAAAGTGTAACACAGGAAATGATTTTAGTAGGCACATAGATGAATGGTTTTGGGGGAGCTTAAGAGTTGTATTTCCACCACCTGTCTGTCAGTTTGCAGTACTGTGGTGGCTTCTGTGTTGCTGTGATGCTGGAAGCTATGCCACCAGTAGTTTGAATACAAGCAGGATCACCCATGGTGGACGGTTTTCGGTGGAACATCCGGACTAACACAGACTGGAAAGAAACGCTTGGCAGTCTACTTTCAAAAATTAACCTTATGGGTCACAAGAGAACATTGACTGACTCACTTGCTTTGGACACATCATCCACATCATCAGGAGGGATCAATCACTGGAGGACATTGTGTTTGGTGAAGTAGAGGGCCAGTGAGGGAGACCCTCGGGGAGATGGATTGTCACAATAGCCACAACTACGGACTCAAACATGCCAGAGATCATGAGGATGATGCAGTACCAAGCAACATTTTGTTCTGTTGTACATAGGTCACCATCAGTTAGAATCAACTTGATGGCAGCCATCTATCTATCTAACAGTTATATTTATTGTACTGTGTATTATAAAAAACAGAGCTAGCACATCCAACCTGTGACTCTAAGATGTTACCTAGGGTAAATCTGAACTAGACTGTAAGTTTATAAGTGAAGTTATTAAATTTATAAATATTATATAAAAATGGTAAAGGTGGTATGCACAGATGCAAAAAAGAAATGAAAAAGAAACCAAGTAGAGTCAACACAAGAAAGTAACACAAATAATGACAAAATTGTAAAAAAAAAAAAAAGTGGGACAAAAAAATGTATAAAACACACAAAAAAACAGTTATAAAATGACAGAAGTTCTTCTTTCTCAATAATTACCTTAAATGTAAATGGATTAAACTCTCCATGTAAACAGACAGAGAGTGGCAGGATGGATTAGAAAACATGACCCATTCATATGCTGTCTACAGGAGACACATCTTAGGCTGAAGGATACAAACGGATTGAAAATGAAAGGATGGAAAAGAATATCCCATGCAAATAGTAACCAAAAGAGAGCAGAGTGGTCTTATTGATATCACACAAAATAGACTTCATAAAGTATGAAAAAGGACATTATTATATGTTAATAAAAGGGACAGTTCATCAATAAAATATAACAATCATAAATAATATATGCACCCAACATCAGTGGAGCAAAATACATAAAGCAAATCTGACTGAACTGAAAGGAACAATAGACGACTCTACACTAATAGTAGGAGGCTTCAATACACCATTGTCTATACTGGACAGAATTTACAGGCAGAAGATCAGTAAGGAGACAGAGGACTTGAACAATACCATAAGCAAATTAGATCTAATAGACATATATAGAACTCTCCACACAACATTAGAACAATACACATTTTTTTCTAGTGCACATGGGACATTCTCCAGGATAGATAATAGGCTATGTCATGAAACAAGCCTCAACAAGTTTTAAAAGACTGAAATGATACAAAGTATCTTCTCTGATGACAAAGGAATACTAATAGAAATTAATAATACAAGGAAAAATAGAAAAACACGTAAACACATTGAAACTAAATAGCACACTATTAAACAACCAGTGGGTCAAGAAAGAAATCAAGAGTAAAACAAAAAATATTTGGAGTTAAAAAAAAGTGAAAACACAACATACGAAAATTTATGGGATACAGCAAAGGCAGCCAGCAGGGGGAAATTTATAACAATAAACATCTACATCAAAAAAGGAAAAATCTCAAATCAACAGCCTAACTCTACAACTTGAGAAACTAGAAAAAGAAGAGCAAACTAAGCCCAGACCCACCAGAAGAAAGGAAATAATAAAGATCAAACCAAAAATAAATAAAATGAAGAATAGAAGAACAATATAGAAAAGTAACAAAATTAAAAGTTAGTTCTTTGAAAAGATCAATAAAATTGACAAACCTTCAGCTAGACTGAAAACAGAAAAAAAGTAATAGGAAGCAAATAACCAAAATAAGAAACAAACTGGAACACTACAACAGACCCAACACAAGTAAAAATGTTCGTGACAGAGTACTATGAAAGGTTGTACTTCAACTGATTTGAAAACTTAGATGAAATGGTCAAATTCCTAGAAACACATAACCTACATAGCTAACACAAAAAGAGGTAGAAAATGTCAACAGACCCATAACAAGAGATTGAATCAGTAATCAAAAACCTCCCAACAAAAGAAAGTCCTGGACCAGACAGCAACACTATGAAATCTTATGAAACATTCAGAAAAGAATTGACACCAACCCTACTTAAACTCTTCCAAAATATAGAAGAGGAAAGAATACTCTCTAACTCATTCTATGAAGCCAGCATTACCTTGATACCAAAGCCAGACAAAGACATCACAAGAAAACTACAGACCTATATCCCTGATGAATATAGATACAAAAATTCTCAGCGAAATACTAGTGAACAGAATCCGACAACATATTAAATGAATATACACCATGACCAAGTATGATTAATTCCAGGAATGCAATGATGGTTCAACATTAGAAAATCTATCAGTGTAATACAACACATTAATAGAACAAAAGAAAAGAATAACACGATCATCTCAACAGATGCAGAAAAGGCACTTGATAATTTCCAACACCCTTTCCTGATAAAAACTCACAATAAGGTAGGAATAGAAGTTCCTCAACATGATTAAGGGCATCTTTGAAAAAACCAACAGTCACCATTATAGTCAATGGAGAAAGACTGAGAGTCTTCCCCTTGAGAACGGGAATGAGACAAAGATGGCCGTAATCACCACTTCTATTCAGTATTATACCAGAAGTCCTAGCCAGAGCAATAAGGCAAGAAAAAGAAATAAAAGGTATCCAAATTGGAAAGGAAGAATTAAGCTATCTCTATTTGCAGGTGACATGATCCTATGTATAGAAAAGCCCGAAGAATCCACAAGAAAGCTTCTAGAACTAACAAAAGAATTCAGCAAAGTTGCAGTGTACAAGATCAACACACCAAAATCTGTTGGATTTCTTTATACCAACAAGGAGAAATCTGAAAAAGAAATCAAGAAACAATTACACTTACAATAGCACATAAAATAGTAAAATACCTAAGAATAAACCTATCCAGGAGTGTAAAGGACTTTTACAATGAAAACTATAAAGCACTGCTGCGAGAGACTAAAACAAACCTAAATAAATGGAAAGACATTCCGTGCTCACAGATTGGAAGACTTAATATTGTGAGGATGTCAATACTACCCAAAGCAATCTATAGATTCAATGAAATCCCAATCAAAATTCCATCAGCATTTTATACAGAAATGGAACAATAAATCCTCAACTTTATATGGGAAGGCAAGAGGCCCTGAATAGCTAAAGCAATTCTGAAGAAGAATAAAGCAGAAGGCCTCACACTTCTCAATTTCAAAACGTACTATACAGCTACAGTAATTAAAACCACCTGGTACTGGTTTCATGATAAACACATAGATCAATGGAATAGAATTGAGAGCCCAGAAATAAAACTATATACATCTATGGTTGACTGATTTTCAAACAAGGGTGCCAGGTCCATTCAATGGGGAAGGAACAGTTAATTCAACAAATGGTGCTGGAAGAATGGAATTTCCACATGCAGAAAAATGAAGCAAGAACCTACCTCACACTATCCACAAAAACTAATTTACAATGGATCAATGAACTAAACATTAAATCTAAAGCCACAAAGTTCTTGGAAGAAAATATAGGGAGCATTAAAGTCCGTTGCTGTCAAGTGAATGTCTACTCAGAGTGACCCTATAGAACAGAGCAGAACTGCCCCATAGGGTTTCTGAGGAGCCACTGGTAGATTCAGACTGCTGAGTTTTTGCATAGCAGTTGAACTCTTAACCACTCTGCCACCAGGGGTCCGCAGGGGACATCAGAGAGATGCAAATCAGAACTACAGTGAGGGACCAGCACACCCTACTAGAATGGCAATGATAAAAACAGCAGAAAATAACAAATGTTGGTGAGAATGTGGGGAGATAGGGATCCTGATCCATTGCTGGTAGGAATGTAAAATGGTGCAACCGTTGTGGAAGACAGTATGGCAATTCTTCAAATAATTTAAAAAAAAATAAAACTACCAGGTGACCCAGCAATTCCACTCTTAGGTATATACCCTAGGGACCTAAAATTCGTGATACAAAAAGATATATGTACACCTATGTTCATAGCAGCACTGTTCACAATAGCAAGAAAAAAGGTAGAAGCAACCTAAGTGCCCACCAGTGGATGAATAAATAAACAAAATGTGCTATATACATACAGTGGAATACTACTTGGCCGTGAAGAGAAATGAAGTCCTGATGCATGCTACAACATGGATGAACCTCGAAGACATTTACGCTGAGTGAAATAAGTCAATCACAAAAGGACAAACGTTGTATGACCTCACTTATATGAAATGTCAAGAATAGGTAAATATATAGAAAACAAAAAACCAAACCCATTGCCGGCAAGTCGATTCTGACTCGTTGTGACCCTATAGGATAGAGTAGAACTGTCCCATAAGGTTTCCAAGGAGCGGCTGGTAGATTCAAACTGTTGACCTTTTGGTGAGCAGCCTGAACTCTTAACTACTATGGTTATTAGTGGTTACCTGGGGTGTGAGGAAGGAGGGAGAGAGGGAATCATTTTCTGGGAAGTAGTGAGTTTGTGTCTATGGTAACGGGAAAATTGGCATTGAATACAGGTAATGGTTATACAACTTGACTAATGTAATTGATATCACTAAGTTGTACACCAGAAAAAGGGCAAAATGGCAATGTTATGTTATATACAATTTTACAATGACAGCAGCTAAATTTTTTTTTAAATGATGCAGTTGCTGAGGCTACTTAGGTACAACCAAACACCTCATAGGATTAATTTTCTTGGTTCAAAGGCTTAGGGTCATGGCTTCATGGGACTGCCCAGCCAATTGGCCTAACACTATTTTTAGAGTTTCTGTTCTACCCCTCACTTTGGTAAGTAGTGCCTGGGGTCTTAAAAGCTTGCAAGCAGCCATCCAAGATACAACAATTTGTCTTCATTCACCTGGAGCAGCAGAGAAAGGAAACCCAGGAATCAGAAGGAACTGGACTGTAGGTCTAGTTGCCTCCATGAACTACTGCCTCCTTTGCCATGAGATAAGAACTGGGTGGTGTTCCACTACCATTAGTGAACATTTTGATCAAAGACTCAATAGATGAGTCCTGATAAAAGGCGGTAAAATGTGGAACAGAATTTTATATTTCTTATAGAACACAGACTTACTGTACTCATTGGAGAAATCCCAAAATCCATTGCCCTAAGAATACTTTTGAACCTTCAACCGAATCTATCTCCTGAAGTCATCTTCAAACGAAACAACAGTTTAGCTGAATTAGTAAAGAGTGTTCCCCTTGAGCAATGTGAAGAATCATCTATATGAGATCAAATTAACAACAGTAACTTTAAAACTACCATAGATGAGTAGTTTATGGGGCAGTGAGTCTAAGTCAAAGGTGGTGAAATAATGGTAGCAAGCATGGTGACACAACGTGAAGAATGTAACCAATGTGCTTGAACTGTACATGCAGAAATTGTTGTATGAAATACTGTGTATACTTTCACAAAAAAATTTTTAAAAAATTATAAGGTGGCAGGAATAACTGAAAATTGGAACGTACTATTCTAGGCCTGAAGTAAAAGGGGTTCCCATGGCTTGAGCCAATAAAGTGATACAAAAAAATAATTTTCACAGGCGTGGTAGACTTGCTGCCTGTCTGGGACCTCAGCAAATCTGCAAGAATGACTTGATTTTCTCATCATGTTAGGAAGTCTTATTCCAGATGGACAGAGCAACAATAGGGGATTCCTTTTATGATCTGCGGGCTGTGGGTCAGGGTAAAGATGGAGGTGAAAATTCTTCCCCATCTGCATCCCCAAATCCTTGAAATTGCACTGAGCATCCACAGTGCCCTAGAGAGGACAAGGACTTTGTTGCTATTTTGGACAAGTTTGAGGCTCCAAGCATAGCTGAGAGGTTCCTGCAGGACTTGCTCCATCCCCTTGTCTTCCATCCCTGCTAGAACAAGTAGGAACTGTTGGCCCAGGCTTGTCCACCGCCTGGGACAATGAGGAGTGCCCCGGTGAGAACGATATGGACTGTGGACGCTCCCACACAGGACTACACTCCTGGGAGTCCCTAAAATTTGATGGGAAGGTACATTTGGAAGTGAGCCATGGAGAGCACATGGAGAAAAGTTTGGTGCCTTTTTACTTATCACTCAACTATCTCTGGTTAAGTAACTTGCAGCTCATCCCCACATTGCAATACTGTGTGGCTGTTAAAAATAATGCATTAGAGCGGACGTGGAAATGGGGGTCGGGGGAGTTGCAGAAGAGCATTATGATATGATTTTCTTTTGTGTAAAAAGAAAGGATTTAGGATTTAAAGATGCTGGTATGTAAGCATAGACCATTTCTGGAAAGATTTACCTAAACTGTTAATGATGGTTACCTATTTGAAGTAGGGATAGTGAGGGAACTGAAGGTGGGGGAGAATTTTAAGCTCTACTGTCTAGCTGTCTGTGTGTTGGTAACTTTTGCAATGACCTGTATTGCTTTTATAACAAAGGCTCTTTTTGAATGATAATAAACAATGGAAAAATATTTAAAAGCTTATGTCAATGCCCCAGAAATATTTAGTCCATGAGACATATGTTACAGTGAGACACTCATTTCCATTTCCATTATAATCACAATACATAATCTATATTACATAATAATCATTATGAGATGTATTTGTATTTACATACTAATTATATTACAAAATATATAATACCTAAGGGTCATTGTGGAGCCCTGGTGGCAAAGTGGTTAAAGAGCTTGATAGCTAACCAAAAGGTCAGCAGTTCAAATCCACCATCCGCTCCTTGGAAACCCTATCAGGGCAGTTCTACTCTGTCCTATAGGGTCGCTATGAGTCGGAATCGGCTCGATGGCAATAGGTTTGGTTTTTGGTATTTTGAAGAGTCACTGTACATATACTTAGGCAGAAAGCATAGGCATGGACAAGGGACACTTTCAGTGGCTGGGATCTGGGGGGGACTGGATGCCCCAGCTGATGGGACAGCCCCTCTCTCGCCAGCTTCAGTTACTGCTGTGGATTGAGTACCTGCTCCATGCCAGCAACTAGACCAGTCACGTCACGTACATTATCTCTGGTCCTCACAATCACTCTCCAAGGTGGGTACTGCTTTCTCTACTTTACAGGTGAGGAAATGGAAGCTTCAGATGTTTATACAGCTATTATGACAGAGAAGCTAACTGTCCGCCAGAATTCATGCTGTCCCTTCCATAGTGTGGAATTGCCACTGGGATACATTCCCCAGCCCCCCGGCTCAGTGAAATGTGCGTGGAAGTGGTTTGTTTCACTCTGGGCCAGCACAGGTAGAAGCACCCTCTCTCTCACCTTCTACCTAGACACAGAGGTCTCTAAGCCTAGGAGATGGCAGAGCCACAAGCCAGAAGGAGCCTGGGTCCCCGAATCACTACCGGGAGGAGAGCCACTCACTGACCTGAACAAGACACAAACATCAGTGTGGAGGCACTGAAATTTGAGGGTTCATTTGTTACTGCTGCTAGAGGTATCCTAAGCAACACAACTATAGGGCAGCTCCAGAAGACCAAGCCAAGATGATTAGATTTCAAAGCCCATGCTCATACCATCATGCTAAAATGCTCCCCAAAGCATACTAGAAATCTACTCTGCTTACTTATGACCTTACCCACCACCAGCTCTAGAAGCGGACCCTGGACAAGTCAAAGAGGAAACAAGGGGCATCAATGCAGATAGCACTGCTCCAGGAAAGGAACACCTCCCCAGCCACTCTTCTCTGCACAGGAGATGATCTGAGGGTAGGAATGGTTTCCCAGACCTGCTATCAGGTGATTCTCAAGGGCCAGCGGTTCATCAGCAATGTCACCAGGAATCTCCATGCCAGGGAAGGATCTGGGAGTCCCAGCTTCATCTTCAATCCTCCTCCAAAACCCACTTCAGCACCTGCTCTGCCTGCACTCACATGTCGATAACCAAACATCAGCCCCAGCTGCACTTCTAACACTCCATCTCTATAAGGGTATCGGCCTGCAGGTGAGCATCTTGCCTGCCATGATGGCTGAGCTGTGCTGGACCCCTTCCCATACTGGCTCGTGCACTCCTGGTCCTCATCTAGTCAAATTGCTGGTGGAGGGATGCTGTGAGCCCCCTCAACAATCCAAAGAGGCAACTGTCGAGTCAGCAAGGCGCTGGAGGTGTGGGGACAGGATATGGGCTGTACATTTAGAGGATGTCTATCCCCTACAAGGCTCCAAATATTTTGTAGATTTGACCCTGTCATAGTGATTGGTAGAATTGGATCTGACAAAAAGGAAAAACAGAACAAATTTAGCCAGCCCAGTACACTGTGGTCCATCTTTTTACTCTATGAGTACAAGCCATGTAGAAATACTGGTTTCTACATTATTCCTTCATTCACCAGGTTGTTGGCTCCATCAGGGCAGAGACAAGGTCTGTGTTTGCATACCATTGCATCGCTAGATCCCAGCTGACTGCCAGGAACACGGTGGGTGTTGAAATATCTGTTGTCAAGTGAGGGGCCTTCTTCATGAACCATGGAGAACTGGACAGCCAAAATCTCTGAGGGACATTAGATTTTGCGTCAGTCACAGGTGCAGCCTTTGGCTGACTTGTCCAGACATGGTTCCTGCAAGACAGAAAGAACGTGTACTGGTAATCCTACAAATAACGTGAAAGAGGCAAGCCAAGAAGGATTCATGTGGGCCCAGGTGACATGAGGCTGCACGTTGAGAGGAAGCATTAAACTAGGACTATTCGTTAACCCCTGTTCTGCCAGACCACACAGCTTCCCCTTCTCTCTGGGGACAGCAGTGTGCTGGTGACAGACACAGCATCTGACTGAGGCTCCAGACAATTTGGTGAGAACCACGTCACCTCACAGTGCATGGCTCCCCAGAAGACAGTATGGCTGACCAGTGGTCAGAAAACAGAAGAGAGGCCCAAGCCCTGTAGAAAAATGTGGAACTCACCAGTCAAAGCCATAGTAGCCCAGTGGGGAACGAAAACAACGTGGGAAGCCTATAGAATGGTATATGGTGAGCCAAGCCTGTAAAACAGTTCTTTTCTAACATTTTCCAAGACACTAAGCTTTTTTTTTCCCCAAAATCCTGTGCAAGGAAGTGTTACACAGAGGCCCTCTTACAGTAGTTGCTTCACGAAAGTTGCATCAATTTTCAGTGCAATATCTGCAATATCTAGCGGATCTCTAGATACAAACATCCTGAATTAATTGAGTCATTAATTTCTTCTTTCAACTCTAAGTATTCCACTGATGCATCCATAAGACCATATGAAATTCATTAATTCCTGGGGAAGAAAATCAATCAGTAATGTTATTTTAAGATAAAACAACTACTAAATTTTTTGTTAAGCATGAGAAGACAGAACTAGAATAGCTGGGAATATTTCTTTATTAAGTAGCATGAGTGCATTTTACAGTGGTATCATTTTCTCGATTCTAACAACACAATTTTCTGTATGTTGATTATTTTATCCAAAGATATTGATATACTAAATATCCTACCCCACCATGCATCTTTTAATTTGTCATACTGTGGTGGCTTGCATTTTTCTATGATGCTGGAAGCTATACCACCAGTATTTCAAATACCAAGAGAAATCACCCATGGGGACAGATTTCAGTGGCACTTCCAGACAAAGATTAGGAAGAAAGATCTGGTGATCTACTTCTGAATAGCCAATGAAAACCCTATAGATCACAACAGAACATTGTCTGACTCGCTTGCTTTGGACATGTCATCAGGCGTGATCAATTTCTGGAGGGGAACGCTGTGTTTGGTGAAGCAGAGGGCCAGCAAGGGTGAGGGAGACCCTCAGTGAGATGGATTGGCACAGTAGTCATAACAATGGAGTTGAACATGCTGGCGATTGTAAGGATGACACAAGACTGAGTAACATTTTATTCTGTTGTACATGGGGTGGTCATGAGTCAGAGTTGAATCAATGGCAACTAACAACAACAAAATATTCTACCAATAAATGTTTCCTCTAGCATATAAGTGATATTCACACTTCTATCCATTCAAAAATATTCAATGAGCACCTACTATATCCCCAGCTCTTTAGATATCAAGTATATAGCAATGAACAAGTCAGATCACAATCCCTGCCCTTGTAGAGTTTATGTTCCAATGGAATAAGAGGTGAAACCCAAGAAACTGAGGCCCTGTCTTCCTGGCAATAAGCCACCCAGTGTCAGCTCCCAGCAGGCCACATTTGCTTGGCAACCTTTTGGCTGCATATCGAGTACCTCAGACAAACAGTGGGAAACTTTACCCAGTCTTCCTCAGGTCTTTCCCTCACCCCAATGAGACAAGTCCATGTGTCTCAGGTCCCAACACAATATAGATCTCAAATATAAGATGTGACCCCCAAGCCAAAAGGTGGAAACAACCAAAATGTCCATCAACAGATGAACAAAAATAAACAAAATGTAGTACGTATAAACAGTGGAATGTTACTCAGCCATAAAGAGAAATCAAGTCCTGATACACACTACAACATGGATGAACCCTGAACACGTTATGCCAAGTGAAATAAGTCAGTCACAAAAGGACAAATATTGTTTGATCCCACTTACATGAAATAGGCAAATGTATAAAGACCAAAGCTTGTTAGTGGTTATCTGGGGGTGGGAGGGAAGGGGATAGGGGAGTGTTTGCTTAGGGAGTATTGAGCTTCTGGTGGAAATTTTTGGAAAAGGATAGAGGAAATGCTTACACAATATGAATGTAATCAATGTCACTAAATTGTAAATGTAAAAATTGTTGAAGTGGCATATTTTGTTATATATATTTTTACCACAATTAAAAAATAGATATAACTCCAAAGTAGTTCGTCAGATGTTGCCATTTTGGTCAGTGGCTGCCTGGCCCCAGAGGAAGAATTTCAGACAACCCGTGTCAGAGCACACGTCTGGAGCGGAGTCCTCGGGGCCTAAGTATCTGGCATCCGGCTGAGGGAATAGCAGCCTTCACTACGTGCTCACACATGAGCCCTGCGAAGTGTGCAGCCTGAGGAAGCCAGCTGGGCTTTTCACACAGCCAGTTCTCCGTCTTATCTGTGAGCTGCTTACCTCACCTGCCATCACCCGCAGAGGGAGGCTATGAAGTGTTTTCACCAGTAAACCAGTTGCCAGAGTCACCTCCAACTCATGATGATCCCATGTGTGTCAGAGTAGAACTGCGCTCCGTAGAGTTTTCTATTCCTGATTTTTTGGAAGTAGATAACTAGGTCTTTCTTCTGAGGTGCCTCTGGGTGAACTCAAACCTCTAACCTTTCAGTTAGCAGCCAAGCACATTAACCATTTGCACCACAAGAAGGAGCAGCCTCATAAATACTATAATAATGTCACTTGGCTTGAATTGACTAGTATTGCAACACGGTGTTGGATTCTTCAGAGAAAAACACTAAAATGGTTGTCCCATTTTAAAGTTGAGGACATTAAGGTACAAGAGAGTGGACCAACCTACTCTGGGCCAAACAAAGTGGTGAATCAGTCAGTGACAGGGCTGGGATTTTTCTGTTTCTGCAAAGCATATTTCCTTCAATTAAGAAATTATGCATACACCAATGTTCATTGCAGCACTATTCATAATAGACAAAAGGTGGAAACAACCAAAATGACCATCAACAGATGAATGGATAAACAAAATGTGGTACATACATACAATGGAATACTACTCAACCAGTAGAAGAAATGAGATCTTAATATATGCTACCATATGAATGGAGCTGGAAGACATTATACTGAGTGAAATAAGTCAATCATAAAAGGACAAATATTATATAACTTTTATAAAAAGACGAGAAGAGGCAAATGCATAGAAACCAGAGTTTATAGTGGTTATCAAGGGTGGAAGGGAGGGAGGGAAGTCTGCTGTTTATTGCTTATGGAGTACTGAGTTTCAGTTTATGACGATGGAGAAATTGCACTGATTACGGGTAGGGTTGCACAGCCAATGAATGTAATTGCTGTCAATAAGTTGCAGACTTGATAAAGTTAAATTGGCAAAAAAATGTGTGATAGATACATTTACAAGGACAACAACAGAAAGAGCAGTTTCTGAGGCTACTTATGTACAACCAAACACCTCATGGGATTTGGTTTCTTAGTTTGGAGGTTTAGGGTCATGGTTTCATGGGGCATCTCAGTTAATTGGCCTGATAATGTGTTTAGTGCTTCTGTTCTATCTCCTAGCTCCTTACATAGTGACTGGGGTCTTAAAGCTTGCAAGCAGCCATCTAAGGTACAACAATTGGTCTTCAACCACCTGGAGCAATAGCGGAAGAAGGAGAGTCAGGAAGAAGAGGAAGAAATGGAATGTGTGGCTAATTGCCTCCATGAACAACTGCCTACTTTGCTATGAGACCAGAAGAACTGGATGGTACCTGGATACCATTACTGAACATTTTGATCAAAGATTCTAATCAAAAGGGAGAAAATGCAGAGCAGAATTTCAAATTCTCATGGACTCCAGACTTTCTGGAGTCATGGAGGCTCAATGAACCCCTGAAACTATTGCCCTGAGATAATCTTTAAACCTTAAACCAAAAATATCCCCTGATGTCTTTTTAAAACCAAACAATAATTTAGCTTAATTGGTAAAGAATGTCTGTCTTGAGCATTATACTCTTTTAAGAACTATCTATATGGAATCAAATCGACAATAGCAACTCGAAGGATTAAATATGTTTATGTTTTATGTTTATGAGTTCATGTTAATGGGGGGAGAACAACTCAGAAAAGGGAGGTGAGAATGGTTGCAGAACTCAAAGAATGTACTCAATGTCCCTGAACTGTACATGTAGAAAAGGTTGAATTGGTGTATGTTCTTCTGTGTATAGTCTCAACAACAACAAAAATAAATTATCTTGAAAACTATGGAAATATTTATAGTGATTCCTCAGTTGAATTACTTGTGAAATAATTGTGCCCCATTTAGCATGTTTTCTGGAATCACCTACCTGTTTGTTTTCTTTCTGTGTATGTCCTGGTTCCCTACAAGGTCTTAGACTGTGGGATTCCTGAGGACAGGAACTATTTATAATTTATCCTGGTAGTCCCACAGCACCTACTAAAAAACCCTGCATAACATAATGTTGGATAAATGTTATTTGAAAGAAAAAAGTAAAAGAACAAATGGACCCAGAATTCCTTCATTGGACCGTATCATTGGACCATGTCTTTTCTAAAACTGTGCTCATCGGATAGTAACAACAACAACCAGCACTACTGAGTGGTTTGCAGTCAAAGTAAATAACATTTTCAATCCAAAAAAAGTCAAGTGCATATATCTAGTTAAGCATATAAAATTTTTTTTTTTAAATACCTCGCATTTTGGTACTAAGTAAATCCAACCATTTGTGCAAGCTAGTCATTCTTAGCAAAGAGTACAATGGCTGTTTTCTTTGCAGAACAAAACCAAAGTCTCGTCTAAATAAAAGCTACATATAAAAATAAATGGAATTTTCTGATTAGTACAATAGAACTACCAGGAGTTTGGTTTCTTGCCTAAATTCCCCACAAAGCCTTCACATCACTCTAATGAGAAGTAGACGTGATGAATGAATGAATGAGTGACTTCCTTCCTGGTCCACAGGGCTAGATTTGCCCCGTCTGGATATCAGGAGTATTCCATGCAGTGAGCCCTGAAGCTCCTTGGTGAAGTATGTTGTTGTTAGATGCCATTGAGTTGGTTCCGACTCATAGCGACCCTATAGGACAGAGTAGAACTGCCCCATAGGGTTTCCAAGGAGCTGCTGGTGGATTTGAACTGCGGATCTTTTGGTTAGCAGCTGAGCACTTAACCACTACACCACCAAGGTGAAGTATAGGAACCCCCTAAAGTTGTTTCAGCCTAGACCCTCCCTTCCTGGATAGCTCCTTACTCCAGGGTGAGAAGGGAAGTGATCCGCAGCTGCCTGCCCTGCTGACTTAGCTGTGAAATCCTTTACAGTAATTTGACTTGACTTCTCTGGTGTTTCTTTGGGTTATGGCTTTTTCATTTTCTTATGAAGCAGTTGTTTAAGGGGGCAGAAAACACCATAGCAAAAGAAAGGAAGAAAAGAAGAAAGAAATCCTTGCATTATTGGAAGACAGAGAGCACACCTGATATAGAAAACTATATAGAAGTGCCTTTCTCTCTCTGTTTTCCTTTCATTGCTGAACAACACTCCTAGTGTCCTCAAATTCCTAAGATTTTTTTAAACACCTCATATTTTGATACTAAAAAATTCAACCACTTGTGCATGCTAGGCATTTTTAGCAAAGAGTACAATAGCTGTTTTCTTTGCAGAACAAAACCGAAGTCTCATCTAAACAAAAACTGCATATAAAAATAAATGGAGTTTTCTGATTAGTACAATGGAACGGCCATGAGTTTGGTCAGGGCCCCTGGCCAGTTTCCTAAGACGTTCCTAATATCTAGGGAGATCTCAGAACATACAGCCATCACAGGGAAAGTCACTTCTTCTGGGCTCAAAAATTCGGTATAACAGGGGCTATCATTTGTGGCAATATCATACACTAGGATGAGAAAACTTCTAGCCACAAAACACCTAGACTTGCTGTATAAAAATAACAAACACAGATTTAAAAGCATTGCTGAGATCAGTAAAGGAAATCCCTGAAGCCAAGCATAAAGCAGAACTGAACACAGAGCAGACACTAACACTTTGTCTGCCTAGGAAGTGGAAGCTCTGGCGGGGAAAAAAAGTCACCTTGAGTTTCATAACCACAGGCCACACTTCACACAAGTTTGGGGTTTAAATTTACTCACTTTGTACAGCCTAGGAACCCCCAAGACAATAAGTTAATGTAAAAAGAGTCTCAATCTAGTAATATCACAGGGGCACTTGCTAATGCAAATGAAAACCTCTCTGTAGAAACAGATCCTCGACCTATGCCACCCAAGATTCCCATAGCAAATGTTTGCAATACAAGCTCACAGTAAAAAAACTACAAAACACTTAAGGAGACCTGAGCAAGAGTCCACCATGAGCAAGAATAACAGACACAACAGGCAGCACAAGTCATGAACCCCAAGAACATCAGATAATAGAATTATCAGAAAGAGGCTTTAAGTTGTGGTTAAAATAATTAAAATCTAAAAGAAAAAACCGAAAGTATGAGAAAATAAGACTACCCCAAAGTACCAGGTATATTTGAAAAATGACCAAATATTAGCTTCTGGCAATGAAACGTGTATTATTAAATATAAAAACATGATAAATGTTATCTAGTCTGACGTGCTGCAAGCTGAAGAGAGAGTTGGTGATCCAGGAAATAGTTTGGAAGGATGTTACCTAGAATGCAGCACAGAAAGATAAAGAGAGTTTTTAAATGAAAGAGGGAATCCTCATCCATTGCTGGTGGGATTCTAAGTTGGTATAGCCATTGCGGAAAACAGTTTGGTTGTTCCTCAGAAAGAACTACCATACAACCCAGCAATTTCACTCCTAGGCTTATACCCAAAAGACCTGAAAGCAGCAATGCGATCAGACATGGGTACACCAATGTTCATCGCAGCACAATTCACAGTAGCCAAAAAGCAGAAACAACCAAAATGTCCATCAACTGACGAATGCATAAACAAAATGTGATATCTACATACAATGGAATGTTACTCAGCCATAAAAAAGAATGAAGTCCTGATGCGTGCCACAACATGGATGAACTTAGAGGACATTATGCAAAATAAATCAGACACAAAAGAGCAATACTGTATATCACTTATATGAAATAAGCAATTATAAAGAGACCATAAGTAATTAGCAAGTACCGGGGAAAGAGTCCTGGTGGTGAAGTGGTTCAAGTGCTTGGTTGCTAACAGAAATGTCAGTGGTTCGAACCCACCAGCCACTCCGTGGGTAAAAGATGTGGCAATCTGCTTCCATAAAGATTTACAGCCTTGGAAATGCTATGGGGCGGCTCTACTCTGTCCTATAGGGTTGCTATTAGTTGGAATCAACTCAACAGCAGTGGCTTCAGTTCTGGTTTTAGTTACCAGAGACAGGGGAAGGCAGAAAGTGGAGGTTTTTGCTTAGAATGCATTGAATGAATGTTAATGGTGGTGGCATAATTTGGTAAAGGATAGTGAGAATGATTGCACAAGTTAAAGAATGTAATCAATGTCACTGAAGTGTACCTGTAGAAATTGACAAAATATTGTGTTTTGTTTATATATACTGCTATAATAATTTTTTTTTAATTTAGAAGGAAAAAATGAAAGAGAAGTTAAAGACATGGAAGATGAAATGAGAAGATGTAGCATACATCAAATAGGAGCTCTAGAAGGAGAGAATAGAAAGAATGGGGGAAGAGGCAATATTTTAAAAGATAGTGGCTGAGAATTTTCCAGAACAGGATGAAAATCAGATTCAGGAAGCTTAATTAGTTCTAAACAAAATACATACAATTCCTAGATACACTGTAAGGAAACTGCCACAGGACATAATCAATGAGAAAACAGCAACAACAACAAATTACTTACAAAGAAACAACAGTTAGCTTAGCAGCAGACTTCAATAGCAAAATGGAAGCCAAAAGTCAGTGGAATATTTTCAAAGCGCTAAGAGATACAGATTGCTTTATTAAGTGTACAACCTAAAAATAGTGAAGAAACAAACTAAAGCTAAATTGAAGATCATGCATAGGATTATTCATATAAAGTTACCGATGTAGGATGAGCAGCCTTCATGAGTCCCATGCTTGGTTTAATATTAGCTCTGCTGTCACCATCTTGATATTCTTAATAATTTTCAAAGAAGGAGCCCCACATTTTCATTTTTCATTTGGCCCTACAAATTAGGTAGCCAGTCCTATATGTAGGCCCTGAGGACCTTAAAAGCAGGCAAGCAGTATTCTATATGTGTTGTCAAGTACAGTCAAGCAAAGCCAACATATATCCATCTGTATGCAGCAATCTAGGTTTTGTAGCTTAAAAGACAGAAAGAAGAATTTATGCAAATACATTTGACAGACTTTACTCAAGTCGTATGTACGTGGAGAGGGGAGAGGGAACCAACTACCATGTCTTCAGAGATAGTCCCAGGAAGGTGAGAGAAACTTACCAAAAAGCAAAACTCTGTTAATCCAGGTTACTTGCACAGTGCACCAAGAAGCTGAACAAAAACAAGCCCCCCTCCAAAAAAAAAAAAACAAAAAACTGATGGATAAGAAGATAGAGCTGGTGTCAGTGGAAACGAAAATATCTTTCTCAAACATGTCTACATAATGCTTATCATCAGCATCATCACTGACGTCCAGATATTGGTACAAATCAGGCAGTGAGAAATACAATAATATTAATCAAGAAAATCTAGAGGAAGTCACAGCTCCAGTCCTTCAAATTAGACAAGGATTGTGTATCAGGTAATGATGAGGAAAAATTGCTGAAAAAGTATCCTGTTGAATCTAAGTGTTTAATTCGTTTGTTATCAGAAGACTGTGGTAATATTAAACCAGTTGCCGTGGAATCAACTTTGACTTATGGTGACTCCATGCATGTCAGAGGTTTTCAATGGCTGATTTGTCAGAAGTAGATCTCCAGGCCTTTCTTCTAAGGCACTTGGGTGGACTCGAACTTCCAACCTTTAGGTTAGCAGCTGAGTTCATTAACCATTTGCACCACCCAGGGAATACTGGTAATAATCCACTCTTTCAAGTGGTTCTCCAACTTGGCCATTTCATTTCGGGCCCACAACGTGCACGTTTTTCAGATTCGTTTCTCCAGCTCCTTTTCTTCCTTTCTCCATTCGCGAATGGATGACTCTCTCGCGCCACTAGGTTGCCTGTTTCTTCCCCCTCAAAATGACTTTCAGTTTGAAGTCCCTGGTGTAGGATCTGCATTTAATTCCTGCTATGATCCTAAAGGGTTCTAAGATTTAGATTTATAAACTGAAAAACTGTGCAGTATTCCATGAGAATGAGAACCGCTGATGATGATAATTAATGAATAAACTAAAATGGCCTATTTTAAGATGAAAACACAATTTCTTGTGGTGACTTTTATTTATTGATTTCAAAGACATCACTTATCAAAAATTGTTTCAGTTTAAGATTTAAGAAAGCAATAAAATATAAACAACACCTTGTTCTTGTAGTTTTAGGCCTAGGATCATTTCTTCCTTTCTAATTTCTAGCTCTTCGTGCATTCGTACTCTGGTTTCAACATGGCGAATCATTTCCATCACAAGCCCATTCAGTTCACCATTGGTTGTACTCAGTTTAGGAAAAAACCTACTTAAATGAAGTTTCCAAGAGATCGGGTTTATCCTGGTAACATTAAATCCATTGGACAGAAAAAAAAATTGAAATTGAGTCAGCAACATGTAAAAAAATATTGGTATAGTGTGCTTATGAAAATAACATATGCGGGTGTTGCACAGTTTGCAAAAACGTAAACGTGTGTGTTGTTTGTGCAAAACACGGTAATTTAACTCTTAAATAGTCTGGGACACAGTTTCCCAAGCTGAGATTTCTCTTCTGTGTAGTATGATATAAAAAGTGGAAATGCGAGAGGAGAGAGTGGTTCAAAAGGGCTCTCCAAGCTGGCTTCACAAAAGCATACCATGCTTGCTTCTCTCCACTCTTTCCCCCACTTCCCCAGAGAACTCCCTAAAGATGGCTGTCTTGGCCAGCTTCTCTCCCTCTCAGGACAAGTTACTGATGTGGAGGTGGAGAAGATGTTGGCCTTGGATAGGGGACGTCAAGGATCAGGACTTGCCTAAAGACACAAAGAATGACCTCCTCACAGCCTCCACCTAGATTCTTAGACTCTTCCTCCTTCTAAGATTCCTTCAGATTGTCTTTGACAGCCAAATTTCCCCTCCTTCCTCTCTCCGTCTCTGCATAGCATGTTGAGCAAACAATGACACTTCTATCCGGCAGTTGGTTCTATGTGCTTTGGGAGTGTACATTTTGTGGAAATAAAAAAAAGAGAACCTGTTTCTGTTGCTTTCCCATACAAGGAACCTGAAGGTTGTGGCTTAGCAGTGGTTTGCTGGCTTGTTTTCAGCCTGATGCCCTGAATGAACCACAAGGACCGACAAGTGCCTCACAATTGCTAGTCTGATGAACTGAACTTAAATCAAATATAGGGGAGCGCACTGCAAAAATGTTCATGGTAAGAGAAAGAAGGCAAACTGATGTAAGGAATGGGACATTAGGATAATGAAGATGAAAGGGACAAAGGACAGCAATTTCAGAGTACTAGCTCTGGATTCGAGGAGAGACCTTGGCTAACACTCTTCTCCCATACAGGAGCGAGTTGGTGAGGGTACCACCCCAGAGACCAGTGAGCAGTTTAGAACAATCAGCCAAGCTTTCAAAGTCAAGGTCTTCAAATGCTACTAAGAGCTGGTGCCCATTGGGTGAAGAGAGGCATTTTTCCAGGCATAGTACAGGTCTGCAGGAAACATTTGAACATTTCCGGAATGTTGCAGGTAGAACAAATCAGAAAGCAATTTCACCCTCACATTTATTGCTTATTTACAGTTAATGTATTTACTGGATATGTCTGTTGCATAACAGCCCATGGGCATGTTTGTAGGAGAATAATAATAAAAGAGGAAAGTCCCTGCTATCAGGACTTCCAATCCATGGTCTGATGCATGCCAATGGCAAGCTGTTTCAAGGGGATTGTTTTGTACGTCTGCTCGGCTGTCCTCCCATCAAAGCTCCTAGCAATGGCCTCATGGAGGTTCCACTTGGAAGAGCGTTCTTCAGTCCAGACACACTGGGTGGTCACACGGGGGAAAATCTCTACTCTACAGTGATAGAGGAGATGTACCTACACAGTCACAGACAGACACATCCTACCAAGGGAGGAGCTTAGTACGAAGTTTCAAACCATGAAATTATATTTTCTTAAAAATTCACAGGAGATGATAAAGTAGGAAGACGTATCTAGTGTTTGTTAGGAGACATTCGCAGAATGACAATGGCAGGGAAGGCTGAATGGGCGTGTGCCCGCGCTCCCACCTGACCGCCGTGGGGAGGGATGGCCCCCAGCCCAGAATGCTCGCCTGCAGGAAAGAGGATCACAGCATTCCTAGCAGGTTGCACCTCGCTTCACCTTTCTTGCATTCTCTAGCTTCCCCTTTTGTCCCTGAGCAGAAGCAGTAAACACTAGAAGGGAGAAGGGGAGCCAGGACACCTGGCTCGTAGCAGAACTGAAGCTGGCACCAGCTGCCAGGCAGTGCAGCGTGTGGAATATCAAAGGAAGAGTGGAGAGGAACTTCGGCCCTGGGTTTGAATCCTGACCACCGCGCCCCTTCCTGACGCTTTCACTTCCAGCAGCCGTGCCTGAAGCACCTTTTCAAAGTGTCCCCAGAAGACGTCTAGAGCCACTTTGCTTGCACGTACAGTGACCCAGAAGCACATGGGAATTTACGGTCCTGGGGCAGTGCAAAAGGTTAATGTACTAGGATGCTAACCAAAAGGTTGGCGTTTCAAGTCCACCCAGAGGTGCCTTGGATGAAAGGCCTGGTAATCTACTTCTGAAAAACGAGCCATTGAAAACCCTCTGGAGTACAGTTCTACTCTGACACACATGGGGCCGCCATGAGTCAAAATAGACTTCACGGCAACTGGTTAACTGGGGACAGCCCTTCACCAACTGCCGCTAGGTCACAGGTCAGGCCACTCTGAGGCACTTACACGTTAGAGTGCCCCTGTAGGCAGGTTCCTCCCTTGTTAAAAAACAAAACAAAACAAAACTATTAAGCCTTTCAAGACATTTCACCAAAAGCACAATAAAATTTTAAAAAGAAAACCAATTTTATTAAAAAAAAACAGTTCCTCATGTTAAGAATCTTAAAAGAATACAGAATTAAATATGACATTTAGCAGTCTTTATCAGGGAGTTAAGCTCTCAGTGTCAACGCAGCTTATGTGCTGAAGCTGCAGAATATCAACAGCTAAAGAGTATAATTCAATCGACCCAACTATATTGTGTTTCAAACAATGCTGTAATAAATTTAAGTTTACAAAAA
>NW_004443957.1:3798254-3825666 GCF_000243295.1 Trichechus manatus latirostris | reverse complement strand
ATTAAAGATGTGTGGCTCAACTAGGAGTCCCTAGGTGGTGCAAAGAGCTAGCATACTCAGCTACTAACCAAAAGATCGAAGGTTCAAGTCTCCCCAGAGGCACCTCGGAAGAAAGGCCTGGTGATCTACTTCTGAAAAATCAGCCACTGGAAACCCTATGGAGCACAGTTCTACTCTGACACATGTGGGGTCACCAAGAGTTGGAATCAACTTGACGGAAACTGGCTTTTGTTTTGTTATTAATTGTAAAAATCAATGTAAGTGCATATGCTGAGGTCAGTATGCCTCCACTGCAGTTACTCTGTTCACTCCCAATCTACGCAATGGAAATATTGATGAGTTTGAAAAAAAAGAATTCCAAGACAGCAAGAGCAGAGCATTAATTCAAGCACGGGGCCCTTCTAAGCATGGGGCCCTGTATGACTGAACAGTCACACGCCCAGGAAGCCTCCCTGCCTGCAAGATCAGCCTGAAGCCCTCTGAGCAGCTAGTTGGAGATTGCACCTGCCTGGCTGCTTCCTGTCCTGTTTCCCGCAAACTCTCACCAAGTTTTCCAGGGAACACTTTCTTAATAAGCCCCTGCACACAAATCCTTATCTCAGGATCTGCTGCTGGGAGCCTGACTTAAGACATGACCTTGGATGTGTTACCTGAACTTCTTTAAACCTCAATTTCTTTCATCTGTAAAAATGGGAGGAAACTATGGTATCCCTTGCAGAGCTGTCGGGAGGATCACGTGAGCAAATACAGGCTAAGCGCTTAGCACCATGTCAAGCACACAATAATTGCTGAATGTTGTTGAATGTTGTTGTTGTTCTTGTTGCTAGCTGCTGTTGAGTTGGCTCCTGACTCAGGTGACCCCATGCACAATCAGATCAGGCTGTTGTGATCCATAGGGTTTTCACTGACTGATTTTTGGAAGTAGAGCACCAGGCCTGTCTTCCCAGTCTGTCTTAGTCTGGAAGCTCCTCTGAAACCTGTTCAACATCAGAGCAACATGCAAGCCTTCACTGACAGACAGGTGGTGACTGCACATCAAGGCGAGAAGTCTACCACTGAACCACCAAAGCCCCACTCAATGAATGTTAGTTACCATCATTTTTTTATCATCACCAACAAAGTAAGGACCTTTGCCTTAATGAGGGGACTGTGAGTAAGCATGAAGTTCCTCTTCCCTCCATCCCCATCCTTGGAAGCTCATACCTCAGCCCTTGGCCCAAGTTGTGTCAATAAGTTCTGACAAAGAGGTATCTGAGAATGGAAGGAGAGAAGTCCCTTTGACAAAGTAATTCTAAAAGAGCAAATCTGACTTAGCGGTGTTTATAGCCTTACTTCCCTTGGCCAAAACAAATTAATTGTATGGTAAGATTACTTCACAAGATCATTATAGAATTGCTAGGTTTCATCAACTTCATGAGTTCTTCCAAGACAGAGAGACAAATGCATTGCCACAACAGATAATGGAGAAGACTAGAAGAAAGCAGCTGGTCATTAGGATTCTCTTTACTGTCATCTGAACACCTGGGCTGTAAACAGAACAGGATAAGCAGGCATCTCGTCTGAAATTGCAAGTCTTCTGACACTTCTCTTACAACAGAGAGATGGCCGTGACCTTCAGAATGGGTCTTGATATATTCTGATTTAAAAAAAAAGTTGCCATCAAGTCAACTTTGACTCACAGCAACCCCATGTGTGTCTGAGTAGAACTGTGTTCCATAGAGTTTTCAGTGGCTGATTTTTCAGAAGTAGCTCTCCAGGCCCTTCTTCCAAGGTGCCTCTGGGTGGACTCTAACGCCAACCTTTCAGTTAGAAGCCGAGCATGTTAGCTGTTTGTAACACCCAGGGATTCTCATTCAAATAAGAAAATCCACGAATCATTTGTGCCTCTCAGTTTGTTGGAGAGTACATCCCTGAAATAGTAGGTCACAAAATCCCAGTAAGAGCTGCCAAGAGCAGGTGGACTCTGTTTACCACTTAGAACCTAACAAAAACAGTACAGGCTTCAAGAGAGCAGAGGTTTGTTTCAGTATACTGACTGATCTCCTGCTCAATCCTAACTCTGTGCAAGGCATCTGAGGATACCAAAATATGTGGAACATAGCCCTGCCCTCAAGGAACACATAGGTGAGCCAACTGAGGTAGCAAGGCCCAGTGCTCTCTGATTTGGGAAGACTTGACTTCTGGATGACCTGCAAATATCAAGTGGCATGTGAATAAGGACCCCCTCCTGCCCTTTGCCCCTGAGGAGCACATATGAAAAATGGTTGCCCTGGAGCGTGGACCTCCCTGATATGGTGGCAAAGGTGGGAGCATCTGTGTCGCTCTGACCTGCCTTCCCGGTCAAGGTGCCGCCTGCTGCTGCTGCTCAGATCAGAAGGATGGTCTCAGCTTCCCTGGTTTGTTCCTGGTATATGGTAAGCAATGACTGACTGACTGACTGACACAATGAGTGAAGGAACGAAAAACGAATGAACAAAGATACTTGGAATGCATCTTCCCAAACAAATAACATTTACTGGTGGTTACCGGGCCCTAAAACCGAAAAATTAACCAAAGTTGTTGCCTTTGAGTCGATTCTGACTCATAGTGACCCTATAGGACAGAGTAGAACTGCCCCATAGAATTTCCAAGGAGTGCCTGGTGGATTTGAACTGCCAAATACCCATTCAACTAGTATCATAGATGATGGTAGAACTAGGGATAATATTATTATATTATATTATATTTATTATATTCATTGCATTTATTATATCATATCATATATTAAGTAGAGTAGCTAAAGCAAATGGAAGAAATGATGTAAAAGAGCTGAACAGAAGATTTCAAAGGGCAGCTCAAGAAGACAAAGTAAAGTATTATAATGAAATGTGCAAAGACCTGGAGTTAGAAAACCAAAAGGGAAGAACACCCTTGGCATTTCTCAAGTTATACTGAGCAAATAATCCTAGAAAATGGACTATGAGAAGAACTCAGCATCAGGATTGGAAGAAGACTCATTAATAACCTGCGATATACAAATGACACAACCTTGCTTGCTGAAAGTGAAGAGGACTTGAAACACTTACTGATGAAGATCAAAGACTACAGCCTTCAGTATGGATTACACCTCAACTTAAATAAAACAACTGGACCAATAAGCAACATCATGATAAACGGAGAAAAGATTGAAGTTGTCAAGGATTTCATTTTACTTGGATCCACAATCAACACCCATGGAAGCAGCAGTCAAGAAATCAAACAATGCATTTCACTGGGCAAATCTTTTGCAAAAGACCTCCTTAAAGCATTAAAAAGCAAAGATGTCACTTTGAGGACTAAGGTGCACCTGACCCAAGTCATGGTATTTTCAGTTGCCTCATATGCATGTGAAAGCTGAACAACGAATAAGGAAGACTGAAGAAGAATTGATGCCTTTGAATTATGTTGTTGGCAAAGAATATTGACTATACCATAGACTGCCATAAGAACGAACAAATCTGTCTTGGAAGAAATACAACCAGAATGCTCCTTAGAAGTGAGGATGGTTGAGATTTTGTCTCACATACTTTGGACGTGTTATCAGGAGGGACCAGTCCCTGGAGAAGGACATCATGCTTGGTAAAGTAGAGGGTCGTGAAAAAAAGGAAGACCCTCAATGAGGTGGATTGACACAGTGGCTGCAACAATGAACTCAAGCATAGCAACAATTGTGAGGATGACACAGAACTGGGCAGTTTTTCACTCTGTTGTACATAGGGTCTCTATGAGTAGGAACTGACTTGATGGCACCTAGCAACAACATATTATATCATATATCATATTCTATTAATTACCTTACTCACAAATGAACTTTGGGAGCCCAACTCCATTCACAGGCTGGAGACTCAGCTAATGAATGGAAGCCTAACTAACTTTTCCTGGCTAAAAACAGGCCAAGACTTGAGCAGAAGGAACTGTGATGTGTTAAATCAGCCAAGCTTCAAGGCTTACATTAAGTTCCTTCTGAGACTCAGCACAGGGCCCACAGGAGAGCAGAACTCATTGAGTGACAGGTCTATTAAATGGAACGGCCTTGTTCAGAGGAAAATTTGGTGTTTCATTTGACTCACCCAGAATAAGGTCCAAGTGCTTATCACTGTAATGTGGCACTAAGAGGTACTGTCCCCATTTTGTAAAAGCTATTTTTTTCCTCTTGGCTTCACAGTAAAGGTTGGCGCTGTAGCTATTTGGGGTGGGTGAATTGCGGTCAACGCCATTTGCAGTCTCCTCTCACCAGGAACCCTAACAGCTCTCAGACACCAGCAGATCCCCTCAGAGGCACTCTGGTCCCTAGGAGTACTTTTAGCTACTTCCCTGTGTCATTTGATACCCAGTACCCATACCATCCCCCAGCAGCTATTTCTGTGTTTTGCTCAGGTGCCTCAGAGGACTGGGGAAGGACCCACTGCTACCATCCCTTCAGGTAGGAGGCCATCTCTGCCACTGAAAATCAATAAGTGCCAATACCTGGCTGTGACACTTGAGAAAAGTTCCTCTGTGAATAGTAAGTTGGCAGTGCTGTGCCTGCCATTCAGAGCTGCTGCAAGAAGGATCATATGGACCTTCCAGCATGGCCCTGGCATGTGGTCCATGCTGCTTATGTGCATGTGTGAAAAGGTGGGACATGTCAGGATGGTGAGCCCTTACACCAGAAGAAGGAACACTATGCTGGGAGATGAGGTTCTCTCGCTCAACCTGCAAACCACCAGAACTTAGAGATCTAAGCCTAAGACCAAGATCAGAACTTCTGAATTCTCAAATTCAACTCATCACTCACTCGCTGCAAGTATCACCTTGCAGAATTTCTGTGAGGATTCCACAGTCCTTAGACACTTTCATTTACATTCTGGCCACTCATCTAAGGAAGTCATTGGCCAATGAAGAATTGATTAGCTAGACAATAAATACAAGTTTTCCCTATAGTTATTTTTTGTGATCCTTGTAGCTGAGTGAGGCAATTCTAGCCTTAGAGATGGATGAAGTCTCAGGGATGAGGCGTAGGCACTTACAGGGCAAAACTTCTTTCAAAGCATAAGCTCCTCGTTGGACCATAAGCTCCAAGAGGGAAAGGGCTGTGTTGTATTTCGTGCTGATTCCCACTGCAAAGCCCAGGGCACATCCCAGCAGAGGTGCTTCACAAACATGTGCAGCACGGACTCTGGATCCAGACTGCCCAGGCTCATGTTCTGGCTATGCAACACACACGCTGTGTGATCTTGGTCAAGTTATTTAACCTCTCTGTGCCTCAGTTTCCTCATCTGAAAATGGGAATAATAATTTTACAAGGGCTAAATGAGTTATTATTTGTAAAACACTTCGAACACTGTATGTTGTTGTTGTTGTTAGTTGCCACTGAGTTGGCTCCAACTCATGGTGACCCATGTACGGCAGAATGACACATTTTCCAGGCCTGCGTCATCTTCACAATCATTGGTATGCTCAGGCCCATTGTTGTCATCATGGTATATTCATTTTGAGTGCCTTCCAAATTAGGGGGCTCATCTCCCAGCACTATATCAATCATGTTTCTTTGGCTGGCTTTTGGAAGTAGATCACCAGGCCTTTCTTCCTAGTCTGTCTCAGTCTGGAAGTTCCACTGAAACTTGCCCACCATGGGTAACCCTGCTGGTATTTGAAATACCAGTGGCATAACTTCTAAAATCATAGCAACACACAAGCCATGACAGCACGACAAAATGACAGACGGGTAGTGGCAGCACTATATAGGTGTTTGTTAAACAGATAGAATAAACAGATCCAGCTATGGATCACAGATTATACATCATTTCTCATTTTTGTTGCTCCACCACCCGCAAGAGTTCAAGCCACTTTCCAGGGGGAAGATCAAGGCCTGGATGGAAGGTTCTTTCAGCCCCTCGTCCATGACAAGAATAGAAGGTGCACAATGTGGAGACTGGGTTCTGACCACACCTGCCCATCCATACGCAGCCTAGTTGCTGACCCCGACATGCCACCATCCTGCCATGGGACTCTGCCCAGGACACAAGTCTAGCATCAGGGGACAGAGCACAGTCTTTTCCAGCATTTATCTTTATCTTAGCAGGAATGTGAAATAAATGATCTTCTTTCTCTAGATAGCCATTTTCCTATATATAAAATTGAGTTTTCTTAAGTTTGATATCAGGCCCAGTGCACTGAGCTCCCTCTACACTAGGGCTATAATAATCACTTAATTCTGTGTGATGTTAGTCGTAATGGCGATAAGAATGATTGTGTTAACTTCAGTCATCAATGCTAGATTCAACCCAATTTGGAAGCCAAACTATGATGATGATGATGATGATGCTAACAAAATATTCTTGTTTCTTGGGTCTTAAAAACCTTTGAGTAAGATGATAATAGGTGCACCAAGGACTATTAGTCATTAAATGCAAAAGGAAATTAATCTGTAAAAGTATATATTGAACTCAAGTAACTAAGTCCCTCAGCTTTGTTTCAGTAATTCTTTAGCTTCTAATTCTTATCAAAGATACTGCTGAACAACTGGCACTGTTGATTGGAGTATCCTTCTGTTGGGGTGTGGAGGGAGTTGAGGGAGGGTGGCTGGCAGCAGTTTCTGCACCACCACCACCCCACCCCATTATATTATTTGAGAAGTCACTTTACTCCTGCAGAGCCTGCCAGCATGAAGCTGGTTGTAGCTGTGGTTGAAATGGGGCCAGAGCTGGACTGGAGATTTTGAGGTATCGCCTTTGCAGCTGCCATTGTTATCTGCCAGCCCTGGGACCCTACAAGTTTTCAGGGCCTAATAAAGCTCCTCAGTAGGCTGGCACTCCTCAGAACCTCTATACAAAGGGGGCAAGAATAGTGGGCATGGGGATGGGAGGCAGCGGCAGGAGTGGGATGTTATTTTGTCCAGGCATGGACCAGTAACATGAAATTTGCCTCCAAAATTGGAGAGTGCTGAGAGACCAAAGAAAGAAGCAGGCAAATCCAGTGTGGCGGTGAAGAAGTTTATTAGGGAGATTTACATACAAGGCCAAGTTCTGGGCAGCCACAGAACCAAAGCATATCTCCACACTCCACAGTGGGAGGGCAGAGGTTTTATAGTGGTGGTGGACAATAGTGGCTACCAGCCAGGGGCTTACATAACAATGACTTGGCAAAAGGTAGTGAACTAGTGGACCAGATGAGGGCACTCATGTTCGCCCTCACAGAGCTTGTTTTCCCTTCATGATGCCAATCCAGTCACTGGGGATGAGAAACCTAGATGACTGAACCTGTCTGGAATAATATAGACTTTTTCACAGTAGAGTCCTTTCTTCAATGCAAAGCATAATGGGAGACCCATAACAAAAGAGGTAAAGTAGAGCTGTTTTAAAGCCAGGGGAGGGAGCAGTTCAGAGCTCCACTTCCTCCATCCTTGTCCTCCCTGGACCCTACAATAGCTACTCACTGCTGAATGGCCTTAGGCAAGTTAATTGCCCCTCTGAGTCTTCATTTCTCCATCTGAAAAAAAAAGGAGAGAAAATGCTTTGGAGGACCGTTGTGAGGATTAAATAAAATGGTGCACACATGACACCAAGCAAAACGCACAGCCCACTGGAGGTGCTTGATAGCAGTTACATTCCTTCCTCCTAGTTGTGGGGGGTGAAGATAAAGAAGAAGCTAAACTTTGTTCCCTAAAAGGGCCTGAGTCCTGGATGAACCCCAAATCCTTGGTTGAATAAGCTATATGGGAGACTCCAAAGGCCTTGGGGAGTTGCCCTGGGCCTGCTGGTTCTGTCTTAGACTAACACTAAAGACAAGGTGGAACGTGACCAGTGTCTCTCCCTGGGTCACTAGCCCACTAGCCACCTGCTAATTCCTGTTTTCCTTGCATCTCCAGGGGAATAGGTCAGTGATGGGTCACCATTCCTTTCACTGTGTTCCATGGAGGAAGCAGTCAGAGGCTTCATTCAACTGATGCGTTCAGAGGTGTGCTCAAAGCCAAGGGTCCCATGGCTATAGGTGGCCAATGTCCCTGTACTTTCTGCAGATAAGCAGCCACAAGTTTTGTAGCTGGCGAGAACTTTGCTTCTCACCTATGGCCTTGGTTATTTCCTTTCTGTGGTTTGGGGCTTAAAACAATCCAATCATAGACAATTTCATCACAAATTCTTTCCCAAGTAACTACTCATCCTTTTTTACACATTTTATATCTTGGTCCAAAATGAGTTTCTGAAAGTGAGCTTCATCACCCAAATTCCTCCTTATAGTAGGACCCTCACCTCTTATGAGGCACACTCTTTAGCTTCCCTGCCTCAATTATGGTTTTCCCGAAACCTTCTTGGGGCTGCCTTCTCCTAACTTCTAAAGTACCCATTGTGGATACTTTCCAAAATAATATTCTTTATTCTTTAAATTAAAGGCTTTCTGAATAAATGACTATAAGCTATGAGAGTTTGATAGTGTGGTATGGCACACAACTAACATACTGGACAGCAACAGCATTCATATGTACAAATAACCAGTTACGTAGTGAAGAAAGTGGTGTATCTTTCAAGAGGTTTTTTTTTCTTAATGGCAACACTAGCAATAAAATACCTGTGAATAAATTTAGTAAAACATGTAAAAATGTCTAAGAGGAAGATCTTTAAAAATACAAAAGTAGAACCAATGGAAACACATACCATGTTCTAGGAGAGAAAGATTCAATACTATAAGATGTTAATTCTTCTTAATTTAATATAATCTCAATACAAATTCCAACTTTTTTTTTAACTAGCTAAAACCAAATCCATTGCTATTGATTTGATTCTGACTCAAGGCTACTCATGTGTTACAGGGTAGAACTGAGCTACATAGGGTTTTCTTGGCTGTAATCTTTACAGAAGCAGATCACCAGAACTTTCTTCCATGGTGCCACTGGATGGGTACAAACTGTCAACCTTTAGGTTAGTAGTTGAATGCAAACTGTTTGCGCCACCCAAGGAACTTTAAATTAGATAAGCTGATTTTAAAATTCACGTGTAAAATGAAACTAGCAAAAACAACCAGGAAATGAGAAGGAAAAATAATAATAAAAAAGCCAGAACAGCCAAGAAAAAAAAAAGGAATGAGAGAATAGCTATACACCAACCAAAACCAAACCCACTGCTCTTGAGTCAATTCCAACTCATGGTAACCCGATAAGGCAGAGTAGAACTGTCCCATAGGGTTTCCAAGGTTTGTAAATCTTTACAGAAGCAGACTACCACATCTTTTCCCTGTGGAGTGACAGGTGGATTCAAACCGTAGACCTTTCAGTTTGCAGTCGAGTGCTTTAACCACTGTGCCCCAGGGCTCCATAAGAATAGATATACCATGTACCAAAACATATTATAAAATCTCAATAATTAAAACAGCATAGTACTGGCTTTTGGACAGATAAATCAATCAATGGAATAAACTAGAAAATACAGAATTAGACCCAATTATTATCAGAAATTCAGTAAATTATAAAGGTGGCATTTCTAATCATTGAGGGAATGATATCCATAAATGGTGTCAGGACAGGTGAAAAGAGATAAGGTGGACCTATACCTCATATTTTGCCCCAGTATAAACTCTAAATGGATCAAACATATAAACATTCAAAAAGGTGAAACCATAAAAGTACTAGAAGAAAACATAGGCAAATTCTTCTATAGCCTTGGAGTATGAAAGATCTTTCTTTTCTCCAGAATCTATGCAAAAAAATATTACTACATTCTACCACCTAAGCGTTTTCAAAAATTTACATATCAAAAAAGCGAGGATGGTGAGACAAATTGGACACGTTACCAGGAGGGACCAGTTCCTGGAGAAGGACATCATGCTTGCAAAGGTAGACGGTCAGCGAAAAAGAAGAAGACCCTAAACAAGATGGATTGACCCCATGGCTGCAACAATGGGCTCAAACATAACAATTGTGAGGATGGCACGGGACCGGGCAGTGTTTCGTTCTGCTGTATATAGGGCCGCTATGATTCGGGACTGACTCGACAGCACCTAACAACAACCTAAATTTTTGCAAAAGCTGACACATTAAAAAAAGGCAAAATCAAAAGACAAACAACAACATGGGATAAATATTTGCAACTCATATCACAGAAGCTAATCTTCCCTTAATGTATGAAGAACTTCTAGAAATTGTTAAGAAAAAAAGATCAACGCCAACAATATAATTTTTGTTTAGATGGACAAAAAATATGAAGAGCTCACAGAAAAGAAAATGCTAGTGGTTGTTTTAAAAAGGGAATGATGTTCAACATTACTTCAATAAGAGAAATGCAAATTAAAACTACGATGAAATACAGATGTGGCCAAACCATGGAGGAAGAGGCTCTCTAACTCATTACTAGTGGCAGTGCGTATTGTACACCCTTCTTAAGGGTGCCCACCTGGGTGGTGCAAACAGTTAAGTGCTCAACTGCTAACCGAAAGGTTAGCGGTTTGAGTCCACCCAGAGGTTCCTCGGAAGAAAAGCCTGGTGATCCACTTCTGAAAGTAACCATTGAAAACCCTATGTAGGTCAGTTCTATTCTGACACATACGGGTCACTGTGAGTTGGTATGGTTTGTTGTCATTGTTGTTTCGATTGAGGGTAACTGGAAAATCCTCTCAATATTGCAAATATATCTACTCTTTGACCCAGCAATCCTACTTGCTGGAATTTACCCCACAGACATACCTGCATATATAGGAAATGGACTGAGTGGCACTGTTTGCAGTAGCAAAAGATTGGAAGCAACCCAAGTGTCTATCAACAGGAGACTAGTTAGATACATTTATGGTGTGTCCATGAATGGGATACTATAAAGCTGTAAAAATGAATGAGGACACTTTCTTTGTACTGAAAGATCTCCAAAGTATACAGTTAAGTGAAAACAGCAAAGTCCAAAAAATTTGCACAGAATGCTAACTTTTGTTAGCCTTGAAACCGATGTATTTCGTTGTAGTTTTGAGTTTCTCTTAACATAGGTGAGATTGAGCTTGTTCCATTCTTTTAAGAGCCATTGTATCTCTTTCTGCCAAAAGGGAAGATACACACACACACACACACACACACACACACACACACACGCATGCATTTGCTTGTATGTGATAAAGACCCTCTGAATGGTTACCAAAGAAAGCAACATAGGTGGTTGGTTACTTGATTTGGGGTTGATGGGAGCATGGGTGGGAACAAGGTTTTACATAGTTTTGATTCATGAACTAAGAAAATGAATGATCTGTTCAAAAATAAAATAAAATTAATTAAGGCTTTCCCTACCAATTCTTCAGGTTCTTTCTAAACCTATCATTTTTACATTTGCCAAATATTTTTCCCAGTTCATAATCTGACCCAGGAGGAACGGGGTAAGGTCAAGGATGAATGGGCAGTGGGTCAGGGATGCCCACAAGACCCACTCACAAGGATAAATTCTCTTGCACGTCTGTGAAGGATTAGGTCAACAGAAGGGCTGTTATTTTTCAACAAGAGGCAGCCAATGCACAGTTTGGAATGAAACTGGCCACTGAGTCAGGGCATCTAGGCAGACAACTTCAGCAACAGACAATGAGCTTCTGCAGCTAGCTGAGGAAACAGAAGTCTCCCCAGTCCAGAATGGTACTGTCCAGCCTTCACTGCTACAGATGGGCCCAGACCTAACCTGACTTCCCTGGGGTATTCAGAGCTTTTCGCCCAGACTCCAAGTGTGCAGCTCCTCTGCCATTTCCTGTAGTTATCTACATTTCTCCTGGAGCTCCTGGGACTGCAGTCTTTCCCCACTGACTTTAAATATTCTCCCCCAGCCTAAAGGGCCCCTGGCCACAGCTTTGCTTTATCTTCCTTAGCGGAAGAGTAAAAGCTGGCAACAGTGCTGCAAGATGAGATGGGCGCCTCTGACGCACACGGAAAGAAAAAAGCAAGCTGAAATCTCCAAAGCCGCTGGTCCCTCTGGACTCTGAGCGCTTGCATCCTCTCCCTTTGATTCCTCGGGTTTTAAGAGCTCAGAGCACAAACTGTTGGAAGTTAACAAAGCAGCTGCCCCGGGAAAGAATGTGCTCTTTCCACTGTTGCAGACTTCAAGGAAAATTGCTGAGCTGCGTGGGGCCACAGGGAGGGCTCCAGAGTCAATTTCTCCACGAAATACCCAGTTTCCCACCAGTCTGAGCGATCTCTAAATGAACTAGCTGATCGAGTCTGGTGACGTTCTAATTCCAGCTCTTTTGTAGTGGATTAGGGAGAACACAGGAGCCCTGGTGGCACAGTGGCTAAATGCTCGCCTGCTAACTGAAAGTTCTGTGGATTGAATCCCCCAGCCTCACCGCAGGAGAAAGATGTGGCAGTCTGCTTTGGTAGAGATTACAGCCTTGGAAACCCTGTGGGGCAGTTCTACTCTGTCCTACAGGGTATGCTATGAGTGGGAATCTACTCAATGGCAGTGGATTTGGGTTTTTGTTTTTTGGGCTTTTTTTTTTTTTTTTTGGTTAGGATGAATACATTTGCTCTGTACCAATGGAAGAGGGAGGACAGGGGTAGAATTCTCGCTTTCCATGCAGGAGACTCAGGTTCAATTACGGCCAATGCACCTCAAGCACAGCCATCATCCGTCTGTCAGCAGAAGCTTGCATGTTGCTATGATCTGAACAGGTCTCAGTGGAGCATCCAGGCTAAGACAGACTAGGAAGAAATGCCTGGTGAACTACTTCTGAAAATCAGCCAATGAAAATTCTCTGGATTATGACAGAAGATGAGCCCCCTAGTTGGAAAGTACTCAGAAGACACAGTGGGCGCAACAATGGACTCAAGCATACCACGGATCAGGAAGATGGCCCAGGACCCAGTAATGTTTCGTTCTATTATGCATGGGATCATCATGAGTCAGAGTTGACTTGACGACAGCTGAGCCGACTCGACAGCAGCTAACTACAAGTAGTCCTTCTATGATGGTGTGGCTCTGCTGATTCTGATGAACAAACTGTGTTGGCCCCATTGTCTCTGGTTTGAAATCTTGGAACTCTGGGTCACTAGTAAGTGACTCTGAGGCTCTTGATGTTTCTGAGGTGTACTCTCACAACTTACAGTGTGTCACGGAAAGCGGGGCGCCGGAGGAGAAGGTGAGGAGCAGTGCGTGCCACTGTGTGACCTCCTGCCGACCCGCTGCCTGACTTTACCAGACACCCTTAGGGTCTGTTCGTCCTGTGAGGGCCTTTGTGGATGCTCCAGCTTCCCCACTGCCCCAGTGTGAAGTGGACTTCAGAGCCTGGAAGAACAGTGACCCAGATCATAGGAATGCAAGGAACCAAAGGCCTCGCTGAGGCATAAGAGATCCTGGAGACCTGCACATCAGCAGAAGCAGTGCAGGGAGGAATGGGCAAGTAGGCTGCAACATTTAATAAAAACACTGGGCAAATGTGAATGGCACGTGAATCCAAACTGAGTCATAAGTTCCTGTGTACCTATGGTGGGTGTATGAGTTATCTGTTGCTGTGTAACAAATTAGCTCAAAACTTAGCAGCTTAAAAGAACAATTAAAAAAAAAGTTGTCATTGAGTTGACTCCAACTCATGGCAACCCCATGTATGTCAGAGTAGAACTATAATTCATAGGGTTTTCAATGGTTGATTTTTCAGAAGTAGAACACCAGGCCTTTCTTCCAAGGTGTTCTGGGGAGACTTGAACTTCCAACCTTTCAGTTAGCAGCCAAGCACATTAACTGTTTAGACAACCCAGGGACTCCACAACAACAATAGCATGGGGTCAACTCTCAATTATCTCTGACAGAGCAAATAACACCACAATTGTCCTAATTCCTGGGTTTAGAGGGGCATTGAAAGAAACAGAATGAGTGAGACCAGGAAATGTAATCCTGAAGGAAGGATAAGAATTGATGGGGCAAAACCACTTGAGTAGCTGGGTGTGAGTGTTAGACTTGGGAGCAGGGAAGTAGCCCTCCTCCCAGGAATGGTGTAGGAGTATGGATGAGATGAGGTCAACACGGGAAGACAGGAAGAGACACAGTCAGTGTGGCAGGAGCCAATCTCAACATCACATGAAAGCCAACCCACACCAGCAGGAGGGGCGCCCAACACCAGAGCAGAGGCCCAGACAGCATAACAAAAGGATCCAGAGTCACAGCTGTGAAAACCATACCCCACCGAGGAGAACGTTTGCCTCATCTCAGAACCATGAGTTTGCAGGGAAAGGGAAGGATGGAGTTCCAGAAATCATGCAGGTGGGGACTTCAAGCCAGAGACTATGACTATTGGGAGCCGCTGCCCTCCACTGAGCTCCATAGACAATTGTGAAAGCTGGAGAAACAGGTTACTGTGGACAACGTCCAAACTCCCTCTTGTCAGATCCAGAAGCAGCAGCAGAAGGCAGATCTGGGAGCCACCTCAGTTTCCCCATCTACGAATAAGAAAAATGGTTAAAACCAGCTCTATTTCTGGGGAAGCCAGCACAACTTGTACAAGGCAAGGTCATGGAAGCTCCATAGACACATCCAAACTTCCTGAGGGACCAAATTGCTGGGCAGAGGGCTGTGGGGACCATGGTCTTGGGGAACATCTAGTTCAATTGGCCTAACAGTTTATAAAGAAAATGTTCTACATTCTACCTTGGTGAGTAGCATCTGGGGTCCTAAAAGCCTACGAGCAGCCATCTAAGATACTCCATTGGTCTCACCCCTTCAAGAACAAGGGAGAATGAAGAAAACAAGATACAAGGGAAAGATTAGTCCAAAGGACTAATGGACCACAACTACCACGGCCTCCACCAGACTGAGTCCAGTACAACTAGATGGTGCCCGGCTACCACCACTGACTGCTCTGACAGGGATCACAACAGAGGGTCCCGGACAGAGCTGGAGAAAAATGTCGAACAAAATTCTAACTCACAAAACAAGACCAGACTTCTGGCCTGGCAGAGACTGGAGAAACCCTGAGAGTATGGCCCCCGGACACCCTTTTACCTCAGTAATGAAGTCACTCCCGAGGTTCACCCTTCAGCCAAAGATTAGACGGCCCCATACAACAAAAGGAGACTAATGGGCTACAACAGCCAGGGACAAGGACTAGAAGGCAGGAGGGACAAGAAAGCTGGTAGTAGGGAATCCAAGATTGAGAAGGGAGAGTGCTGACATGTCATGGGGCTGTTAACCAATGTCATAAAACAATATGTGTACTAACTGTTTAATGAGAAACTATTTGTTCTGTAAACCTTCATCTAAAGTACAATAAAAAAAAAAGTACAATAAAAAAATTTTTTTTAAAAACCAGCTCTATTTCCACACAGGCAAGGCCAAGGCTCCCACAACTTGCCCAGTATCCCAACTCAGGTTCAGCTACACCAATTTTGCTAAATATCTCAAGGAGTTACACAAAATTCCCCACACTCCTCAAATTTGAAATTTTATTTTAATTCACTTAAATTTTAAAATAGAGTGTCATGATGGACAGAGCATCATTTGGAGTTCAAGTGTCTGGGTTCAACTTCCAGCTCTTCCACTTACTTGTTGTGTGAACTTGGTCAAGTTTCTGAACCTCAAATTTCCTGACTGACTGTATAAAAAAGACGATGATGATAACTACTTCACGTGTTCATGCACGTATAAGTAGTTTGCAAACTCTAAAGCTTTCTGCGATTATTAGTTATTCTTGTTATATTGGGCTTTTAGGAGGGTTGGAGTCACAAAGTCCACACATGGCGGAGGCTGCAGTCCAAGATGGTTAGAACTTTTGTCTAGTGTGGGAGACTCCTGCCCCTCAGATGCCGGCCTAGCAGAACAATGACTTAATCAAAGGGGCTCCTGGGCAGAAAGAGACCCCAGACACCACCCAGCCCCAAAGCCTCTTTTCACAGATGGGGAATCTGGGGCCAGATTGCTCAAAATCACACAGCCAGTAGGACCAAAGCTTTCTTTAACATTTTGTTTCCTGGTCTGGGTATCTGAGCTCCAAAAGGTGGCCCAGTGAACTGAAGAACAGGACTTCATAACTACTAGACGTGCTGCTATTTTTCTTTGAGGAAGAAAATATCTTCTAATTTCTGGCACTTTGTAGGCATTTTAAAAACCAAGACCCACTGCTGACACTCAACACCCTGAGACCCTCCCTCACTCTAGAGCCACAGCTCCCCAATGCTGTCCTGCACAGGCTGCCCAGTGGGGCCTCCAATGCCAGCTGCCCTTTTGCTTTCCCCTTGGCATCATGGCAGCATCTACTCCTGCCCTCAGCACCCCAGCTTGCTACTCCCTTTGGGTGGCTATTCTATTTCCACTTCTCTCTTTTCCTTTCTTGAGATTTTCTCCTCCTTTCTTAGCTCCTGACCCTGTGAATATCCCCAGAGGTTGTCCTCAATCTCCTCTGCTTCCCTCTCTCTCCTCACCTCACAGGAACTGACAGGACCAACTATCTTTGCTGATGACTGCCAACTCTTCATCTCCAGTCCTGACCTGGCTCCCGAGGGCCGACCCTGAATCTGCAGCTGCCAGTTTCTCCTGGAGACCCAGTTCAACACGGCCGAAACGAGTATCTCCTCTTCCCCTAAACCAGTGCTGGCTGTGACACTATCATTCCATGAGTCCCCTCAGCTCAGCACCTCCAAGTCACCCTGGACACCTCCTCCTCCCTCAGCCCCACAGCCAATTAGCCATGAGCTTCTGAAGGGGCTTCCTTTTAGGGTCTCTCATATATATTTATTTCTCTCTGTCCTCACGGTCATCAGCATAGATTCTCCAAAAGTCCTTCTCTCCCATTGTCTTTCCCCTCCTGGGAAAAGTTCAGAAATACTTGGTTCAAGGATATACCATTCAGGTTATGGTTTGAACTCATGAGCCTGGTGTTCAGACACCTCTATGATTTGACCCAAATCTACTTTTCCAAACTTATCTCCCACTACTCTTTCCTGCACTTCTAGCCCTAGCCCAACTATCTGTTTGATGGTGGTTTTGAACATTTTTGTAAATGTCCACTTATACTATTTTTTTCCCCAGAGGGCTGATAATACTAGCAACTATTTCTATGGTATGTTCTGTTTGAGGCCCTGTTCTAACCATTTTACAGATCCCAAATCATTTAATCCTCATAGCAAACCTATGAAGTGCAGACTGTTACTATCCCGACTTTACAGATGAGGAAACTGAGGCACAGAGGGTTTATGTAATGTGCCCAAGGCCACACAACCACTAAGTGGTGGAGTCAGGATTCAAACCCAGGTCATCTGGCCCCAGGGTTGCTGACCCAAGTGGCCCATAGTGACAGGCATGTTTGTGCAAAAAGATGTCGCTTACAGCTCAATATTTTAGCATTAACCAGAACTGGCACAGTGTTACGGGGATTTTGTAGTGTAATTCCTGGTGGAAAGTAAGTTTTCCCATTGACCTTCAGGCCTTGGGAGGATGATGAAACATTAAGTCATCCTGCCATTAAAATTAAGTTCAATCACTTCTAATGGAATGTCACCTCCAAGGTAGCCATTAAAGCCACCCTGCCTAACCATTTGACAGGGTTCAGCATACATCACCATTACCTTGTCCCTCTAACAGCCATTTTGTCCAAGGAACAGGGAGGCCCGGGGAGACTTCGAGGTGTCACTCATATTCGTCCTGAGGAAAGAGAGGTCTCCAGGAGAGAGAGAAGCCTGCTGCTTGATCCTGGGAAGGCAACTTTGATTTCTGTACCTAAGTGCGGCCGGGGGACTCAGATAGAAGTCAAAGCCATGAGGGCAGAATTCTCATTGCTAAAGGGATGAAAGAGACCCTGGGTGGTGAAAACAATTAACACACTTGGCTACCAACCCAGAGGTTGGAAGTTCGAGTCCACCTAGAGACACCTCAGAAGAAAGGCCTGGCAATCTACTTCCAAAAAATCAATCATTGAAAACCCTCTGGAGCACATTCCTAGTCTGACACACATGGGGTTGCCATGGGTTAGTGGTTTAAAGGGGTGAAGTCATGCCTCTGTGAACTTGCCTAGCCCCTGGATGGATACTGAGCCACCCAGCCAGTGCTATTGTGTTCTCAAAGGACACACGCTCCCTGCCAGGCTCGGAGTTACCAGACAGACATCCTGCAGGGCCTAGCTCCTGCCTCTCCCCACCAGGTACCCAGCCCTCACAGAGTCCCCCTCAGCCTCGGATTCCATTCATCAAGGATTTTTGGCACCAAGGCTTTCACACACAGTGTGTCATTGGTGCCTTACAGTAACAAGAAGAGCTCGTTATTTTTACCTCCATTTTGCAAAAATGAGACAAATGAGGTTCAGCTGGTGAAGTGCTTGCCCTAGGTAGAAATAATTGAGATGTGAGGGGAGGGCTGGGATAGGCACTCCCCCTGCCCACCATGCTGTTTTCTGAGCATCTTCCGGGCAATATTTCTTCAATGTCTGTACTTCACCCTGTACGGTAGATAGTACTATCCCCAATTAGTAGATGGGAAGACTGAGACTCCACTGTTGAAAGTGGCACATCTGGCCAGCCACAGAGCTGGGCATGGATGGAGTCTCACCAGATCATGGTGCTGTTTGTATACCATGATGCAGTAGCAGCCTGCATCCCCACCTGGGCCTTATAAGCACCAATGCCCAAGTGTCAGCCTCCTCCGCCAGTACTAGCCCCACTCTTTTTGGCTCCTCCCTGCTTTTGTTGACCTTCTCAGGCCTGGATTCACCTTCTTCCTGGGTCCAGGAGCCCTTGGAATCTGGCTCAGCTTATCCTTCTAGATCCCAGGGCCTTCCTCCCCTCCTGCCTCACAGAGCACCCCCAGGATCCGCATCCCTCATTTGCTTCTCCTGCATTAACCAAGCACCACCCTGGTCTTTCGTCTGCCTAAACCTTCGGACTCTGGCTGTCTTGCTTGTCCTCGTCTGTCCTCGCTTGGCAGTTCTGTCACCTCCATGCTCCAACAGCCAAGGTTTTACGGTTGTCGTCTATTCCTGGGCAAGCTGGCTTTCCCTTGAGCCTCTTTCTGCCCACTCTGGGGCTGGTCTTGAAGTCCCTAGGTGGTGCAAACCAGGGCTTTGAACCAGGTCGAACAGGTTCAGTCATGGCTTACAAAGCGAACTGGAACAGACACAAATTTTTAGAATTTGGGAGATCTGGAACCATAACCCAAAAGGGGAAAAACTATGGGTCGAGGACGTAGAATGAGAGACTCAGAAGAGGCATAGTGAGCCCTTTCAGGTGCCTGATGCATGAGATTGGATTATTGTCAGGGCTGAAGAAAGCAACACACATTCAAAGCAGTTTGGTTGGCCGCCATCTTTGAGCAGGGCACTGCTGTTTCCGATGCTGCACAAAATCTGATGGGCAAGAGATTTGGTTGCTATGCAATGTGTACACCACTCTTGTTTTCCAAGAGGGAGATTAAGTTTCTAGCAGGGCTTCAACCCATAATTTTTCCCATTCTGGTTATTGTTCTGGTTCACTAAATTTTAAAAATTCGAGTCTGTTACGGTGTGTCTTCCTTGGCCATGACTGAACTGAGAAGAACCAGTTGGAAGCCCTGGTGCAAATAGTTTCTTTGCTCGTCTACTAACCAAAAGGTTGGAGGTATGAGTCCACCCAGAGATGCCTTGGAAGAAAGACCTGGTGATCTACTTCTGAAAAATCAGTGATTGAAAACCCTATGGAGCACAGTTCTACTCTAACACCCACGAGTTTGCCGTGAGTGGGAGTTGACTCAATGGCAACCAGTGGTGGGGACAGTCTTGGCCTGCGCCTGCGGGTGAAGCTTGACAATGCTCTCAATTCCCTGAAACTGCCTCAGAGAACTTGTGGCCTCACTGAATTCAGAGAGATTTTCAACTTTCAATTATTTTCAATCATTTCAATTATTTTGTGCTTTAATGCCTGACCCATCAAATCGTCTGCCCCACCAGGCAGGCCAATGCCACCGGGCACCAGCCAGTCCTTGCCTCCTCTGCCAGGAGGCCACTACCACTACCACAGGGGCCCTGCCTAAACCACTCCATCCAGGGCAACTGTGCTGTCCTCAGAGACATCAGCACATTGTCTTCTCCCCAAATAAGACAAGCCCAGATGAAAGGAGAACTTTGATTTCAAATAGTAGGTCCCTGTAGCAGTAGTTAACATTCACTGGGGTCAGATACTGTTTTGAGCATTTTACACGGTTGACTCATTGACTCCTCACACCAACCCTATGAGGAAGCTTCCATTATTATCCCATCTTACAGCTCAGAACACTGAGGCAAACAGAAGCTAAGGACCGTGCCCAGAGTATCAGAGGTATGATTCAAACCCAGACAGTCTAACTCGAGAATTAAATCTTAAGAACCATCTCTTACGTATGAAATATAATTGTGGTGCAGAGTAAAGAGTAGAATTTGGGGTCAGAATTCTAGTTTTGCTACTTACTCTCTGACATTGTCAAGTTATTGAACCTCTCAGAATATTGATCCCCTCGCATGTAAACCTAGGCTAACAATTGGATTATTAACAAATTATCTGGTAGAGTTAATGAGAATTAAAAGGAATAGTGTGTGTGGAAGTGTCTAGAATGGTGTCTGACATGTAGTTGGTGCTGGGCCATTATTAGTTTCCTTATTTCCTCTAATTAAGAAAGTCTTCAAAGTGAAGTGCCTATTGCTATGGTGATGACTTTAGTGCCAAGGACTTCAGGGTCAAGGGGTTTTAAAAGAGCTCACAGAAGTCTTGTGAAAGGAGCATTTCTAATCTGACGTGAAGATTTTTTTTTTAATCATCTGACATGGAGAAAAGAGAAAAATCTTTGTCTTCCTCAAGACTGTGGTTGGACTAACCATATTTAATAGCATTTCACATATATGATAAACCATAAAGGTTTTCTTATAATATAAAATACATTTTATATTTTATTTTATAAATATATATTCATATAATCCATATTATATATTTATATATATGTGTATAAAATCCATTCATAAATAATTCACATAATCTGTCAAATAATCCTATTCAATCAATAGTCTGGCATTTGAAGTCTTGCCAGTAAGCCAACATAAAACAGTTTATATTTACTTCAGGAAGAGAAACTTTTCCATTCTCTGAGCTACAGTCTGCTGCCTTGGGTTTCCAATCCTCAGGAGAGCCATGGAGAGGCTGACCAGAGGCTGTGGGGGATTCTGCTCACGTGCAGGCCAGGCCTAGAACTTTCCTTCCTGAATGCTGCACATTTGTGCACACCCTGAGCCCTACAGGCCCAGCTCCTTCCCTGCCTGGCACAAATGCCAGGTTTATAGTTACTTAACGGAGGCATGGGTGTTACATGGGCACAGAATAAGGTCAGGATGCTGATTACTTCCAAAGATTCTGTGATCATAATTTTTCCTCTTCCTCCCCTTGGACAAATAATTTATCCTCTCTGAGTCTTTTTTATTTTTTTTTCATCATTTGTGACGTGTAGATTACAATTGTCTTGAAAACGCAGGGCAAGAGTAGTTTCCATTTCCACATGCTATTCCCTCTCCTTGGAATATATCTTCAGTGCTCTTCCCTCTTTCCTCCTCCTTCTTCTAGCAAACTCCTATTTATCTTTCAAGACTCAGCTGAGAATCTGCCCTCCACCCCAGGAGGAACTCCCTTCCCCAACAGTGAGATGGGTGCCCTTCTCTTTCCCCCACAGCACCTGGGGCTTCCTCCCTCATGGCCCTGACGCTCTGTCTCTCTCATTAAATGGTGAGCTCCTTGCCAGCAAGGTGGGTGCTGGCCATCTTCGGATCCCAGAACCTGGAGAGGACCTGGTACATAGAAAATTCTCAAAAACATCTTGAATAAATGAATCATTAGCTATACTCCACAATCCAAGCCACATTTTCTCATTCGCTTGCAATCTGGCATGTAGATCACACCTCTGGAAATAAACAAGGTCAGAGGCTGTAAGGTCAGAGAGCCAGGTTAGAAAGCAAGGCGAGGGCAGGAGGCGTAGCTGTCCCATACGCCAGGCCCCTGCCTCCTGGCAGCCCAACTAAATGGCCCAGCGACCGCTGGGAAAGAAGGGCAACCACCTAGCTGGCCCTTGCTGAATTATAAACAGGGACAGAAAGAACCATGGCCTAGTTTGCCTCCCGAGAGCATGCCAGCTTGTGGAATTTAACCGCAAGAAGATTGATAAACCCAGAACAAAGTCAGAGGACACAGTCAAGGTCAGATACGGGCTGTCAGAGTTGCAGAATCATGGTGGATTCAATGTCATCCAGTTCCAGTTCACCTCTGCTTGGGGTACAAAGCTCTCCTGAGCCCATCATCACTCGCAGGCATGGGGAATTTAATTTTTAAGTGGCAAACAAAAGAATCACTCCACAACCCCTTTGCCAGAGTGATGTTTTCAAGAATCAATGAAACGCTTAACATGCACAACATTGTAGCTTGGGAGCCACAGAGATCACAAGGATGGAGCGGGCCCATGGTGTCTGCCCTCAAACAGCTCTCGCTGCAGAGCAGTGATGAGGCCAGTTCACATGTGGCCATGGTTGAGGGCACCTATGATAGAGGCCAATGGACAGTGGCGGTTCAGTGGTAGAATTCTCACCTTCCATGGGGGAGATCTGCGTTCAATTCCTAGCCAATGCACCTTATGCACAGCCACCATTTCTCTGTCAGCGGAGACTTGTGTATTGCTAGGATGCTGAATAGGTTTCAGTGGAACTTTGAGATTAAAATGGACTAAGAAGAAAGACCTAGTGATCTACTTCCAAAAATCAGCCAATGAAAACCCTGTGGGTCACAAAAGGTCGCCATGAGCTGGGGGCTGACTCAACAGCAGCTCACAATAACAACATAATAAAGGCCATAAGATGAGCATGAATAGGACAGAAGCGGTGTCAAAAAGTCACGTGTGGGATGTTCTACAGAACAGCCAGCCTCATTTCTTCAAAACTCAACCAAATGTCATGGTGGACCTGAATCAAAAAACCAACTGTTAGAAACAATTGAGACAGTTGGGGAAATTTCAAGATAGACTGGGTATTAGATGATAGCAAGGAACTATTGTTCTTTTTTTTTTTTTTTTTTGGCTTAATAACCACAATTTCAGAATACTTTTCACAGTCCATACTTTTCAGAGATGCAAAATGAAGTAGGTGGGAGAGAAATGACATGGTGCTTTAAAATAATTCAGTAAAAAATAAACAGAGAGAGAGAAAAGAGGTAGATGAGGCAAGTGTGGTAGATCTTGTTAACTGCTGAGTCTGGGTGACTCATGGATGGAAGTGCCTTGTACTCTACTCCCTACTTTCGGGAATATTAGAAATTTTCATCATTTAGTAAAGTTGAAAACGACAAGAAGGTGACACATGGAGGAAGAGGCGACCCTGGCTGGGCCCTGGGCCCTGAAAGATGAACATAATTCACAGGCGGAAGTGGCAGGGGCACCGGGGAGGGGACAGGCCCAGCTGAGGCCCAGGAGTGGGAGGGCCTGCATGGCTCAGAGTTACCAAGTAACCCAGTTTGCCTCTTTGCTGGTCAGAGTTCCAGATATCGACCTGGTGTGTAACGAGGGCCACTGTGTTGACCTGTTTCTCAAGTACGTGGTAAGTGGGGATCAACAAATAAGCCAAGGGACTCTGCAAATGCCAGGCCCTGAACATAGGTGGAAGGGGTGGGTGTTGGATAATTTTCCAAAACAATCTGTTTGTTCTCAACTTACTGGCCCTTGTCTCAAGGACAGTCCCCTGCACTGTTAAAAAAAGACCCAAACCAGTTGCCTTCCAGTTAACTCTGACTCATAGTGAACCCCATGTGCGTCAGACTAGAACTGTGTTCCATAGGGCTTTCAATGGATGGTTTTTCAGAAGTAGATCACCAGGCCTTTCTTCCGAGGCACCTCTGGATGGATTTGAACCACCAACCTTTTGGTTAGCGGCTGACCACTTAAACATTTGCATCACTCAGGGGCTCCTACACCCTTCACGGCTTGCATAATCGCCCTCCTAGTGGGTCCAGCTCTCTCTGGAGACACCCTCACCCCCATGTGAGGCTCTGTTGTTTCCTTCTTTGGGGCACCCACCGTTTTTTGGGGCATAACAGCTCCCCTTTCCCCTTCTCCTCTGGAGTGGCAAGCAGCCTCAGAGGAAGACATACAAGAGCAGGCCCTGGGGTTACCAGCCCAGTGGTGCACCCCCCTGCCTCTTCTCCCTGGCCCCTCCCACCAGAATCTCTCTGGACTCCCTCCTTGCCCGGCGCTGTCTCTGGAAGAAAATGGGTTGCCTGCAGGTTTCATCGGCTGCTGCCCTCTCACAAGCAACTCTACCACTGGCCGCCTCCCCAGAGGCTACCGCAGCCTCTGCTGTGGGAGGGGAGTTCTCAGGGCCTGCAACAATGTTTTACTACCTCAGCTCTGGGCCTAAGTTGCCTCTGGCTTATCCAGTTCATATGAGAAATGGAAAAATTAAGGCTAGTCATATCTACAGAGTGGCCTTGGAGTTCGCCTCTTGAGAACTTTAGAATCATTCAGGAATTGTCCATGGGTCACTCAGGCAAGGTGGGCGGCTCCTCCTTCTCAAGCTTATCTTCATTTTGCAGCTCTGGTAATTGCCTAGAGTTGCAAAATCAAAGAGAAAACATTTACAGTGAGAGGTGGCCCAAAAGCCTTAGACGGGGGCTCGGTACACTTTCAGCTTGGCCTGACTGCTTACAAACGCAGCACCTTTGGACAAGGGACTTAGTTCTCTCAGCCTTAGGAAGGGGCAGGGTGTTATGGCACGAGAGTATTGGTTTCAGAGTTCAACCAAGAACTGAGTTCAAATATTGTCTCCGCCACTTACTAGTTTGTGAGTTTAGACAGCAGAGTTAATCTCAGGTTATATTTCCTAGCTCAGAGTTTCTTACAGGTGACTGAGATTAATGCACATGAGCTACTAGGCAGAGGCACAAACGTGAGTTCCCTGCCCTGCCCCCCTCCCTCCCAGTTCAGGCTTTATAAAGTGTGCTCACCTCTTCAGTAAGGGAGATGGAGGAGATGGCCACCAACACCACGCTCACCTCTGACTTTCTGTGACTCCATGGAATCACAGGGGTCTTGAACCACTCCCTGTGATTTGCAAGCTCGGCTGTTTGATGTACCCTTCACTGGTGCAGTCCACACTCCTTAAACACTTACCTGTGACATGCCCTGGGCTTGGTTGGTGCTGTAAAAGAGACCTGGGTGGAGTCTGCCCAGCATCCAGGCAGGCTCTCAACACTCTCTCTTCCATCTTCCATGGGGGTCTCTGCTCCATGGCACAGCAGGGGCTCCCCTTCCTATTTTTCTGCACTCTTTTGAGGGTCACCAGTTAGGTGGAAATGAATTATAAGAAACTCAGGCCCTAGCTACTGTCCTGGTGGGTATCATAGCAAATAGAATGTTCCCCCAGGCAGACACCAGGAAACAAAGTCACCTCTCCCAAGCAGAACGGCTTTGGGCACATCTGCTCTTCAAATCCCTAACCTCACAAATGATAATCTGTCCCACTCACCTTGGACTGTAAGGTGGGATTTTCTGACGAAATAGTGAATTTTGTGAAAGTTAAAAAAAAAAGAAAAATGAAACCATGGGAAGCTATGAGGTATTTTGATGACTCATATACTAGTTTGAGTCTCCAAAGTAGACCTCCAGGAAAAACCCTCCACCTGAACAAACTTCTGTTGTCCTTTTCCCAAGATCTCCCCAGCTGGCCAACCCCCTTCTCAGTCAGAAATGGTGGGGTTATTTCTACCTGTGTGCCAAATCCTTGTGAAGCTGTTTGGCCATTTTTCCATGGGAAGCCACCATGGGTTTAAGCAGCTCCATCACCCTCTCATGACCCCTAGGTAGGTGATCATATGTCCCCATTTACCGAGACAGCCCCAGTTTATTCTTGTTAGCCAGAATCATTATTAATAGCACCTTCTTTCCTTCTCAAGGAAACCCTGGTGGTGTAGTGGTTAAGCGCTACAACTGCTAACCAAAAAGGTCAGCAGTTCAAATCCATTGGGTGCTCCTTGGAAACTCTATGGGGCAGCTCTACTCTATCCTATAGGGTCGCTATGAGTCAGAATCTACTCGACAGCAACGAGTTCCTTCTCAACAAGTCTCCCAGTTTGCGCAATAAAGTATATGGTCACCATACCTCTAGACCATGAGGCACCACTACAAATCTCCCTCCTAGCCAAGCTGGCCTCCCCCTGCACTGACTTCCCAACTCTGAGGTCACGTCAGGTTGTTTAGTCCCTATAGACATCGTCTACCACAGGTATTATCCCTAGAAGGCAACCAGGCACAGATTTGTATACCAGCCCTCCCCAGGTCAAGCACACAGCTTTGTTTTGCAGCCCTGGTGGAATACTTTCCCTCGTCTCTTCAATCCTTCTCTTGTCCAACTCTTTATCTGAAGGTTTGTCGTTATTGTTGTTAGCTGCCATGGAGTCAACCCCTGACTCATGGTGACCCCATGTGCAATGGATTGGACTGTTGTGATCCACAGAGTTTTCACTGTCCGATTTTTGGAAGTAGATCCAGGCCTTTCTTCCTAGTCTGTCTTAGTCTGGAAGCTCCACTGAAACCTGCTCAGCATCATAGCAACATGCAAGCCTCTACTGACAGATGCGGGGGTTACTGCGTATAAGGTTCATTGGCCAGGAATTAAACCCGAGTCTCCTGCATGGAAGGCGGGAATTCTGCCACCGAACCACTGATGCCCTCTTATCCGAAGGTTTTCCCTGCAATATCTGCGTGAGGAGGTGCAGCACCTCTGCCTCTCAGCTAGAGCTACCCCAGGCTGTGGCTTTCAAGGCAGCGAGCAGCTTCCATCTGAGAAGAGGCACATGGGAGCCAAGAACATTCTGTGCACAGATTGAAGCTCCTCATCCCTGGGCTAATCGTTCTCAGCTGTTATCACACCATGACAAGAGAAATGGAAGAAGGCTTAGGGTGCCACAGATAGTTGAACTGCTGATGTTTTGACATCTTTTTTCTCCTAAACTAGCAATTCTGTGATTTTTCTTATTGGATTGGAGAAGAAAAAAATGCCTTTCAGAGCACTTCATGTTTGCAGAGGTTTATAATTATGTTACTTCCACGTACTGTGTGCCTTAGAGGTACATCAAAGACATGAGCGCTGATCCCATTTTATAGATGGAGAAACTAATGTTCAAATAAGGAAAGAGGTTCTGGTCTCTAACTTGATCCATTTAGTCAGGCTTCCTTCTGGAGATAATCAATTTTTTGGACTAAATTGTTAAACCACACACTCACACACATGCACACTTACACACATGCACACATATGCACACATACACATGTGCATACACTCACACACCACCCACATATATCCATACCACTCACACACCACCCACATAAAACCATACCACTCACAAACCACCCGCATATATCCATACCACTCACACACCACCCGCATATATCCATACCACACACACACCACCCGCATATATCCATACCACACACACACCACCCACATATATCCATACCAC
>NW_004443957.1:3768381-3798154 GCF_000243295.1 Trichechus manatus latirostris | reverse complement strand
CACACACACACCACCCACATATATCCATACCACACACACACACCACCCACATATATCCATACCACTCACACACCACCCACATATATCCATACCACTCACACACCACCCACATATATACATACCACTCACACACCACCCACATATATACATACCACTCACACACCACCCACATGTATACATACCACTCACACACCACCCACATGTATACATACCACTCACACACACACTCGCACACACACGTATACACATTACCCATACAAGCACATACATAAACCATTCACATACATACACGCACACGTTACACACATGCACATATATGCATGCACACACATATATACATATAACATATATATACACACCACTCACATACATGCACACACTCACACACATATACATACTGTGTACACACTCACACACATATATACACATGTCTCACACACATAAATACACATATACATACACAAACATGCACACACATAAACACAATACTCACACATACACATACACCATCACACACACGCACACACTCACACATACACTCACATATATACACACCACTCACGTATACACACACATACACGCACACTCACATACACTCACACATACACAGACTCGACTGTTCCCAGGGGACATTATTTGGTTTCCCTGATCTGGCTTTGCTCATGAAACTTTCTTATTTCCTGACTATAAATACACCAAGGTCAGACACGTCTCTTGGTTTCACCTCATCAGCCAAAGAGATGGCTACTCAGAGGCAGACAGCAGGGAGAAGCCCAGAAGGGGAGAGGTGGCAGATTTAGATGGCCTGGGACAATGGTGGCATTTTCTTTTTTCCTTGCCTTTCAGACACAGTGGACAGATCGCTGTCCAGGAGTCCTGGCCAGCACACTGTCTTGGACACCATAAGTCTTTCATGACTGGGATTGGCCATCAAGGGTACAACATGACTCTCACTTTAGATCCTACCAAAGCCACTGACAGACCAGTGCTAGGCCCCACACGGCCACCCCCTGGCTGGCTGTGGAAAGCCCACCTCCAGCCGTCTCACATGAGAGTACGAGGCCGTGCCTCATAGCCATTTCTTCTAACTGCCACTCTCTTCCTCTGTACTCACTTCCAGGGTAAATTCTTCATCCATTCCTCATAGACCTAGAAGCAAAGTTTCTTTTATTATTGTTGTTTTCTAAAGCTGTTATAACTATAGAAGTGATATGACTATCTAATAGTAATATTAGCATATATTTACATGATGTCTGCTTTGTATCAAACACTTACATGCATTATCACATGTAATCTTCTCAACAACTCAAGGGGGTAGGTAATATTATTACTTTTAATACGTTAATACCATTATTATCTTCATCACATCGATGAGGAAACTGTGGCTAAGAAGGTTAAGTAACATGCCCAAAGCTTCACAGCTAATAAGTGATGGAGGCAGGATCTGGACCATCTCCATGTCCCAAATTATCATCTACTACGATATTATGCCCTCCTTCCTATAACAGATCATCTAGTCCATTGCTTCCCAAAGGAAGCACTACTACCATGAGACGCTAATAGTTGCTACCTGACCTAATAGGTGGGAAGAAGTCCTGGTCAAATAACTTTAAAAAACAACAACAAAAACCCGTTGCCATCAAGTCAATTCCAACTCCTGGTGACCCTCTGTCTGTCAGAGTAGAACTGTGCTCCTTAGGGTTTTCATGGCCGTGACCTTTTGGAAGCAGATTGCCAGGCTTTACTTTTGAGGCACCTCTGGGTGGGTTCAAACTTTCAACCTTTGAGTTAGTAATCAAGCACTTAATCTCTTGCACCACCAAAGGACTCTTATTTCCCAAAAAAGTTTAGGAAATGCTATATACCAGTGCTTCTCAAACTTTTTAGTCTCAGGAACACTTTATATTCTTAAAAATTTTCAAGAGTTCCAAAGAGCTTTTGTTTATGTGGGCTATATTTATCAGTGTTTATGGTATTAGAAATTGAAACTGAAAAAGTTGTTAATATTGATTAGCTCATTTTAAATAATATTAATAAACTCACAACCCATAAAAAAAACCAAACTCATTGCCGTTGAGTCAATTCTGACTCATACCGGCCCTATAGGACAGAGTAGAACTGCCTGATAGGTTTTCCAACGGGCGGCTGGTAGATTCAAACTGCCCACCTTTTGGTTAGCAGCCAAGCTCTTAACCACTGTGCCACCAGGGCGCCAGACTCACTAATGTTAACATAAATATTATATTTTTATGGAAAATTATCCTATTTCCAAAAAAAAAAAATATAATGAAAAAAGTAGCATTGTTTTGTATTTTTGCAAATCTCTTCAATGTCTCGCTAAGTGCCATATTCTCATCTCTGCTTCTGCATTCAGTCTGGTGCAATACCGTGCATCACGCAGGCTCTGCAAAACACCGCCATTTGCTCATGAGAGGATGAGAGTAGAAAAGGCAAATAATGCCTTAGTGTTATTTTGAAAATAGTTCTGACTTCGCAGACCCCTGGAGAGGGTCTCAGGAACACCATGGGTCCCTAGACCACGCATTGAAAACCACCCCTATAAACTGTTTTCTTCTTCTAGAAACTCACAGTGCTCATTAGCTTCTTAAAGACTCTAAGAAGCCCCACAGGAAGGAACCGTTTTTAAGTGTGTCTAATCCAGTGTTGCCCAAACTGATTTGAGTAGAACATCTTTGTTCCATGGCCTACCTGATGACATTTGGTGGAACAGCCTTCCGGTGACAACAGTTTTAAAGCCACCAATTGTCCAGCCTCCTACTTTAGGCAGGATGACCTGAGAGCCATTCAGGAAACATCCCTGTTTTCCAAGAGCCAAGCACACAGCAGTTGTTTAACAACTGTCTCTAGAACCTGTGAAGGAAAGCACAAATGCACACCTAGGCTATCCCGGGAAGAAGGCGAGCCTTCTGGGGCTCCTCTGACCCAAGGAGGATCACAGAACAGTGATCACGGAAACTGGGCACCCCAAAGGCAGACATGCAGACCCAGAGTTGGGCCAAGCAATGCCTCCTTGGGATGGTATGCAGCTGCTCCTCTACCGAGCTGGTATCTTCAGCTACCTCTCATGCTTCAGAGAAAACCAGCCTCTCTTAGAAGCACTCCCTGGTGATCAACTGGCCATTCTGTCCCTCAAACAGCTCTGCCTCTCTGGGGTGAGGGCTTTAGGGGGACCCCATACACACAGCCTGTCGAGTCAGATAGCATGTTGTCCCACATAGGATACACTGGTCAACACCAAAGGAGATGGAAAGGCCACGCAAGACCTTGCTGAGAAGTGATGAGGAGGGAGGTGGAGAAGGAGGGGGCTGGACCAGCCGCCTGTACCGCACATCCCCGGCTTCTCTAGACTGGACATATCCGGAACACGCAGGGCATCAGCGTTGCTCAGGGGGCAGATGGCTTTCTGTGTGGGATCCTCACAGTCCAGGAGGTCTGCTGTATGCAACATGGGGCCCCTAAAAGGAGTAGGCTAAGTAGGGTGTAGTCAGGAAGGTGGAACCTACAGCTGACCCACCACCCTCACCGCCTCCACGGCCCAGGGCACTCAAGGCCCCCTGTTCAGTGAGGGCAGGGAGCCTTCTGCTTCGGCCAGTAGTGTAACCCAAGAACAGGGCGAGTGGGCACAGTGGGGTGAGGGTCAGTGGGGGCTCCATTCTCCTTCTCATCTCTCAGATGTGCATTTACAAATAGGAGCACAGGGGAGACTGAGATCACAGCTGGAATGTTCCTCACTGTTAGTGTTCACGGAAATGAGGCTGCTTCTGGCCCAGGTCCTGCGCAGCCCAGGCACCCGAGGGAGCCACAGAAGTTCTGGTGAGCAGCCAGCCTGAGCCTCCGTGGGAGAAAGCGCTGTGTTCTGAAACTCAGGTGGACCTTGGCTGGAGGCAGCCTTGACCGTGAGGCAGCCCCACTATTTCTGGAAACCGGTTTAAGGGGAACGCTTGTAAATTACTTCTCTATCACTTGAAGGGCAGCTTCAGATCTTTTAAAGCAGGTTGCGAAATAAACCTTGACAGTTTCGTCCTGGTTTGGGACATGTCTCTATTTTAAGTGGATGAACAGCTCCACGTTTAATCTGGGTCTATAAAGGCATAGTTAGCTGGTCTGGAATTATGAATTAGTCAGTGGGTTAGTACAATACAGTATTGGGCTGGAAATGGGTGAGCCAAAAGCACCATCTTCTTAGAGAACACAGAGAGCTGCTGGTTTCAGCTGACCATCTCTGACAACCTTGACAGAGGACAGATACAACCTTAGGCTGAAATAAAAATGGTGTCCTTCTGCATTCAGCCTAAAAAGGTGATGTCAACCCACACCACTGGCCCGTTCACCGAAACGTATCTGTTTAGGTGCTAGCTAATGACCCAATACCAGGGAGGCCCCTGGGTGTCCAGTTCGACCCATTCACCAAGAACCTTGAGGTCACAGTGAGCTCAGAAAAATATTTTCCTTTCTGTTTTGGTGTGTTTGGTTTCTGATTTTCAGAAGCCAGAAACCGAATGACATAACGAAAGGGTCAGCTCCAGGCCCTCATTTTCCGTGAGCCCATTGCCAGCACAGCAGATGTTACAGGGATTAAGTCATCCACAGAAGAATTATTAGGAAGGATATCAACCACTGTAAAATCAGTACAATCCGTCCAGAGGGGGTTAAGCATGGTAAGTGGAAATGGAGGGTTGACATTTCGATTTAAAGCTCCAGTAACTTGCAGGTAATGTTTTGAGGATGTTCTGGGCAAAGGAGGAATAGGAATAAGACTGGGGAGAGTGATTAACCCCTTAACCTCCGCTGCACTTTGGGCTTTGACTTCCTCTGTTACAAATAAGGACAAAATGTACTACCAAAGAAGTGAAGTGGAGGGGTTGGGTAGGGTCTTTCCCTGGGTCCAAAAGCTAAGCCTAGTCACAAATGTGGGCTAGTCACAAATGATTTACCTCCAAGAACATCTGTCATGACATATCTATTCTTTCAGACTTCCACTTATGGAAACAGATATGTATTAAGCATTTAATATGCTCAAAAGTAAGTATTGAGCACCTGTGTGAGGCTTAATCCAGGTTCTCAAAGAGCTTAAGGGTGGGACAAGGCAAACCTAGATAAAAAGAAATATTGTTGTTGTTAGTTGCCATCAGGTTTGCTCTGGCTCATGGAGACCACACGTACAACAGAACAAAATGTTGTACAGTCCTGCACCATCTTTACAATTGTTGGTATGCTTGAGTCCATTGTGTATTTTAAGTGCCTTTCAACCTATGGGGCTCATCTTCCAGCGCTATTTATCGACAACATTCTGTTGTGGTCCGTAGGGTTTTCATTGGCTGCTTTTCAGAAGTAGATCACTAGGCTTTTCTTCCTAGTCTGTCTTGGTCTGGAAGATCCACTGAAACCTGTCCACCATGGGTGACCCTGCTGGTATTTTAAATACCGGTGGCATAGCTTCTAGCATCATAACAATGCATAGGCCACCAGAGTATGATAAACTGACAGACGGGTGGTAGAAAAAGAGTATAGAATGATAAAAGAGGACAGGAAAGAGCTAACTCAAAAAGTAAATTGAATTTCTGTTTATAGTGATGGAAAATTTGGCAATGGATATTGGTGATGGTTGCACAACATGATTAATGTAATTGGTGTCACTAAATTGTACATGTGAAAAATGTTGAATTGGCAAATGTTGTGTTATACACATTTTAAAAACAATTTTAAAAAAAGTGAACTAGAGACAAACTGCATGAAGGGTCTGTGGCAGATGGCGCAGGCTCTCTGCCTCAGTTTATTCATTTGTCCATTAGGAAATCCAATTTCCACATAGCCATAGCATACTCTGGCTCTAGAGCTCCCAAGTCGGCTGGTAACAATAAAGGCACACACGTACCAGGCCCCACACACTCATGGCCTCCTGGGATAACCCCCAAGCTGGGACAGAGAGGCAGTGCTGTGGGTGGGTGGGCCCCTGGGCTGGACACAGGGGAGGACTGTCCACGAAGGAGCCATGGGATTTAGGCAGACAGAGAGAGAGGCAGGCACGTGAGTCAGAAAGCACAGGGTGGGCAGCAGCAGGGGTGAGAGAAAGGGGATGTGCCTGGGAGGAAAGCCTCCTGAGGTAAGGTAAGTAAGGAGAAGAACCGAAGTCATCCTTTAAAAGCACTGGGATCTGATCAAACCAGGAAACAAAAAGAGAATAAGGTCTCTACCCAGTGGAACCCTTAACCAAACCCAAGGTGTACTCAACTGGGCCAATAAGTAATTGTAACAATGCGTTTTCTCTGTGCCATGCTTTACTAATGCTCACATCAACCCTGCAAGATGAAGCAGGGATTATTCACTCATTCTACAGATGGGAAACTCTGACCCATGGCAGCCCAGGGACTGAACCACAGTCAGCAGCTGATGGTGGCATTGCTGACCAGGGTGCCATTTTGAATTGCATCCAAAAATACAGCTTTCTCTGAGTTTTCATATTTTCTAACTACCAAACCAAGACATCAAAAATACTCTCCAAACAAAACTATCCTTTCATCCATTTCTCGAACCTTCTATAGAGAAAGCCACCAAACGGTCCTTTACCTGTGGGTAGGGGGAAGCACCAGAGGTCAGCTGGAAGAACAAAAAATCCATCGTCAGTCAATACAAGGAGGTCAGCCCTGCACCAGTCTAGAATTCCTGCTGTTTAAATGTCTTTTTCCAAGCCAGGGTATAAAATAAATTAGGTCTGCAGGAGTGTTGAAGTTCAAGGTAGGATAAAAAACCACAGTCGGCTGAGGCTTTTCACTTTGGGAACTATATACACACAGAGAGTGTATCAGTGAAACTGAACGAGGAGACTCAGAGAATTAGCTTTCGGATCAAAAGGGACTGCAAAGAGCATCTCATCCAAATGGCCCCTTCATTTTGGGAAGGAGGAAACTGAGGTCCTGGAAAGTCAAATGACTTTCTCAAGGTCATGGAGCTAGTACCTAAGTGACTCTGCCAGCCTGCCTCTTCCAGACCTCAGGCCGAAGCCTCCCCTTATTGGAAGTAACAAAAGTCAATATCCCTGCTCCATAGCTGGCCCCTCGAAGGACAGCAGGGACACATTCTCAGTGCTGTTAGCAGCAGCAGCAATAATGAGTACTCCCCAAGGGTCATGGCACAGCACAAGGACTCCTGTCGCCTTCGAGCCATCCAAGGAGCAATGGATGGAATGTGCAGTGGGAAGCAGGGTGAGGAAACATGGTTCCATGGAAAGAAGCTGACTGTGAAAAGATTTAATACAGGAGGTGGACGGAGGCAGGGACGACAGGGGAGGCTCCACATAGGGAAGAGCTCTTCCATCAGGATAGGAGGAATAAGCTGGCTGCAACTAGTGACCGTATGATTCCACTGATAGCAATGTCAGGTATAGGCAAAACTACTCTAAGGAGGTGAAGTCAGGAAAGTGACTGCCTGAGGGTGGGTGGGGGCCATTCCCTGGAAAGGGGCATGAAGAAACTTTCTCGAATGAAGAAAATGTCGTATGTCTTGAGGTGGTTGCACAGGTTAATACAAATATAAAAACTTATTAGACTGTACATTTAAGATTTGCATATTTTATTGTATGTAAATTGTGCCTCAAATAAAATCCAGTGGAAAAAATAAAGAACAGATTGAAGAGGCTACATTAAGAAGTAGTGACTATCCTGCCCCTAAAAGTATTCAGCCGTAGGCTCTATAACTACTGTGGTGGAGCCATCAAAGGGTGATAGGGCTGCATGGCTGTCTGCGTTCCCTAGTGCTGCTGTAACACAAATACCAAAAGTGGGTGGCTATAAAGAACAGGAATTTATTGTCTCACAGTTTTGAAGGCTAAATCCAGACCAGGGTTTCCACCGTGTCAATTCCTTCCTTGTAGGCAGCCCCTTGGCTTATAGACAATCCTCACATGGCGTCTATCTTCCCGCATGTGTGCCTGTCTCTGTATCTTATCTGCTCTTTTTATCTAACTCAGAAGCAATTAGATTTAAACCCACCCTACACTGGTATGATTTCAACTGAGCAATTGAACTGATTAGATTGCCTTATGAAAGGCGATTACATTACATTAGATCACATCCACAGGTACAGGGGTTAGATTCCAACACATATTTGGGGGTGTGGGTGATGCAATTCAATCTATAACAAGGGCTTTCAAGGATTCCTCTAGCTCTGAGCATCCGAGGGTTGGCCCAAGAGCCACATTCTTCCACCGCTCCTTACTGTCATCAGTCCACGCTAAGTCTCTCCTAATGGTTTCCTCAGGACCCAGGGTTCTGCAGCTGGTCTTGTGTAGAAGGCTCCTTCCTCCCCGCCAAACACACATCATGGCTCCAGGTGATGCTTCCAGACCCCTCTCCTTCCTTTTTCCCGGCATGTTTCCCATTCCTTCCTTTAGGTCTCCAGTTTGCTTCAAGCCTACCTCTTCAGTGTTCTAGAACCTTCCTTGCTCCGTGGCCCTCCCTCAACCAGGAGAGAGATGGCAATTCCTCAACTTTGAACCCCTACCCTTGCCCAGGCTTAGCTGTCAGAACCCCCTCTCCCTTATATACTCGGGGCTCCAAGCTCCCAGACTGGACTCCAGAGGCAAGTCCCCAGGCTGAAGGCCCCAGATGTCTGAGGTGAGGTTACTCCAGGCCTGGCCTAAATGTCCTCATAGGAATCCTCAGGTATCTCCTGATAGAGAACGCACAGGCTCAGGCCCTGTATCTCCAGGGCAAACTCTCTCAGCTCCACAGCCCCCTGGATAGACATGTTTATTTAAATATGAACCTACATGCCACGCCCCATCTCAAATTCTGCATCAGAACTAGTTGGTCAAGTGTCCTTGTTCCACGGAGAAAAACATAAACCCATTAGCTCTGTTTGGTAACACAAGTAAACATGGATTCAAAGAATTTAGCTCCAAGGTTGCTCGGTTTGAGGACTTGATTGTGATCAAGGATATAACAGTGATGAAACTAAGGCTGGAAGGACTTGAAAAGAGTAAAATACAGCAACACCAAAATATCAAAAATGAAAGAAACAGCATCAGCCACTTAAGTCCCTCCAGGATGGGGCTCTAGGACCTGGTCTGGGCACACCCTGGGCTGCAGGCCTGGTTTACCTCTGCTGGGTCAGTCCTCTCTCCTACCTGATAAGGGTGACTTCATTTCCATTCACCAGATGGGAAGATTAAATCCATACAGCTAGTGAGAGGACAAGCAGAGATATCAGAAAACTATCAACTGCTTCTGCCCCAAAAAGGCTTTAGAATGTAGCTGGAGAGAAGATAAAAACAGCTTCTTCTTCTTCTTCTTGTTAGGTGCCACCAAGTCAGTTCCTACTCACAGCGACCCTATGTACAGCAGGATGAAACACTAACCAATCCTGAATCATCTTCACAATCATTGATATGTTTGAGCCCATTGTTGCAGCCTTTGTCAATCCATCCCACTGAGGGTCTTTTTCGCTGATTCTCTACTTTATTGAGCTTGATGTTCTTCTCCAGGGACTGGTCCCTCCTCATAACATGTCCAAGTATGTGGGACCAAGTCTTGCCACCTTTGCTTCTAAGCAGCATTCTGGCTGTACTTCTTCCAAGACAGATTTGTTCATTCTTCTGGCAATCTGTGGTTTATTCAATATTCTTTGCCAGCATAATTCAAAGGCATCAATTCTTCTTCTGTCTTCCTTATTCATTGTACAGCTTTCAAATGTGTATGAGACGATTGAAAATACCATGTCTCAGGTCAGTTGTAGCTCAGTCCCCAAAGTGACATCTTTGCTTTTTAACAATTTAAAGAGGTCTTTTGCAGCAGATTTGCTCAATGCAATGTGCCTTTTGATTTCTTGACTGCTGCTTCCATGGCGCATTGATTGTGGATCCAAGTAAAATGAAATCCTTGACACCAATCTTTTCTCATTTATCATGATGTTGCTTATCGGTCCAGTTGTGAGGATTTTTGTTTTCTTTATGTTGAGGTGCAATCCAAACTGAAGGCTGTAGTCTTCGATCTTCATCAGTAAGTGCTTTAAGTCCTCTTCAATTTCAGCAAGGAAGGTTGTGTCATCTGCATATTGCAGGTTGTTAATGAGTCTTCCTCCAATTCTGATGCCCCACTCTTTTTCATATAGTCCAGCTTCTCAGATTATTTGCTCATCACACAGATTTAATAAGTATGGTGAAATGATACAACCCTGATGCACACCTTTTCTGACTTTTAACCACACAGTATCCCCTTAGAAACCCTGGCGGAGTAGTGGTTAAGTGCTACAGCTGCTAACCAAAAGGTCAGCACTTCAAATCCACCAGGCGCTCCTTGGAAACTCTATGGGGCAGTTCTACTCTGTCCTGTAGGGTCGCTGTGAGTTGGAATTGACTCGAAGGCAATGGGTTTGGTTTTTTGGTGTTTAGTATCCCCTTGTTCTGTCTGAATGACTGCCTCTTGGTCTATAAACAGGTCCGTCATGAGCACAATTAAGCATTCTGGAATTCCCAATCTTTGCAGTGTTATCCATAATTTGTTATGGTCCACACAGTCGAATGCCTTTGCATAGTCAATAAAACACAGGTAAACATCTTTCTGGTATTCTCTGCTTTTAGCCAAGATCCACCTGACATCAGCAGTGATATCCCTCATTCCATGTCCTCTTCTGAATCCAGCTTGAACTTCTAGCAGCTCCCTGTTGATGTACTGCTGTAACTGTTTTTGAACTATCTTCAGCAAAATTTTACTTATGTGTGATATAAATGATATTGTTAAATAATTTCCACATTCTGTTGGATCACCGTTCTTTGGAATGGGCACAAATATGGATCTCTTCCAGTCGGTTGGCCAGGTAGCTGTCTTCCAAATTTCTTGACATAGATGAGTGGGCACCTCCAGTGCTGCATCCATTTGTTGAAACATCTCAGTTGGTATTCTGTCAATTCCTGAAGCCTTGTTTTTCACCAATGCCTTCAGTGCAGCTTGGACTTCTTCCTTCAGTACTATTGGTTCTTGATCATATGTTACCTCCTGACATCGCTGAACATTGACCAGTTCTTTCTGGTACAGTGACTCCGTGTATTCCTTCCATCTTCTTTTGATGTTTCCTGCATCATTCAATATGTTCCCCACAGAACCCTTTAATATTGTAACCAGAAGCTTGAATTTTTTCTTCAGTTCTCTCAACCTGAGAAATGCCAAGAGTCTTCTTCCCTTTTGGTTTGCTAACTCAGGTCTTTGCGCATTTCATTATAATATTTTACTTGGTTTTCTCAAGCCATCCTTTGAAACTTTCTGTTCAGCTCTTTTACGTCATCATTTCTTCCTTTCGCTTTAGTTAGTCTACATTCAAGAGCAAGCTTCAGAGTCTCTCCTGACATCCATTTTGGTCTTTTTTTTATTTCCTGTCTTTTTAATGACCATTTGCTTTCTCATGTATGATGTCCCTGACGTCATTCCACAATGCATCTGGTCTTCAGTCAATGTGTCAAATCTATTCTTGAGATTTTCTGTAAATTCAGGTGGAATATACTCAAGGTCATGGACTTGCTCTAATTTTCTTCAGCTTCAACTTGAACTTGCATATGAGCAATTGATGGTCTGTTCCACAGTCACCCCCTGGACTTGCTCTGACTGATGATATTGAGATTCTCCATTGTTTCTTTCCACAGATGTCATTGATTTGATTCCTAGGTCTTCCATCTGGTGAGGTCCATGTGTATAGTTGCTGTTTATGTTGTTGAAAAAAGTACTTGCAATGAATAACTCTTTGGTCTTGCAAAGTTCTGTCATGCACTCTCCAGCATTGTTTCCATCACCAAGGCCATATTTCCCAACTACTGATCCTTCTTTGGAGCCCTGGTGGCACAGTGATTAAGAGTTCAGCTGCTAACCAAAAGGTTGGCAGTCAAACCCACCAGCTGCTGCTTGGAAACCCTGTGGGGCAGTTCTACTCTGTCCTATATGGTCACTATGAGTCAGAACAGACTTAATGGAAATGGGTTTTTGAGTTTGTTTTTTTTTTAATCCTTCTTCTGGAGCCCTGGTTGCTCAGTGGTTAAAAGCTCAGCTGCTAACCAAAAGGTCAGCAATTCAAATCCACTAGCTGCTCCCTGGAAACCCTATGGGGCAGTCCTACTCTGTCCTATAGGGTCACTGTGAGTCAGTATGAACTCGATGGCAACGGGTTTGGTTTGGGATCCTTCTTTGTTTCCAACTTGCACATTCTAAGCACCAGTAATTATGAATGCATTTTGATTGCATGTTTGATCAATTTCAGAATGCAGAAGTTGATAAAAATCTTCCGTTTCCTCATATACGGCATTAGTGATTGGTACATAAATTTGAATAATAGTGGTATTAACTGGTCTTCCTTGTAGGTATATGGATATTACCCTATCACTGCCAGGTAACACTTTTTAATTCTGAACCACCAATGCCTCCCAATTCTTGCTAATGTCCCTCATGTGCAGCTGCCACTCTTCTGTCAGTAGAGCCTTGTGTGCTGCTATGATGCTGAACCAGTTTTAGCAGAGCTTCAACACTAAGGTGGACTAGGAAGAAAGTCTTGGCAATTGCTGCTTCTGAAAATCAGCCAGTGAAAACCCTGAGGATCACAACACCCAGAACCACAACTGGTCATGGAGATGGTGCAGGACTGGGCAGCATTTCCTTCCATTGTGCATGGGTTTGCCATTGAGTCAGTGACATGAGTCAGTCATGTTGACAACGACAACACCTTTTATTAAGTGATTACCACAGCTAGACAGTTTGCTTAGGATCTTTATATGTGTCAATGAGTTTAATCCTCACAGTAACCCTCTCAAGAAAATAGTACTATCATCTGCCACTTTAAATCTGAAGAAACCAAGACATGGTGAAGTGACGCAAGTCCAGGGTCACACAGCTGGTGAGCAAAATCGCAGGTATGTGATTGTTGATTGTTTATTGTCAATCTCTCCCACCAGAATGTGGGCTCTGGGGGCAAGGATTGACGACTCTGGCTTTAGTGCCCAGCCGAGCGCCTAGCACTTAGTAGGTGCTCAATAAATATTGATTGAATGAATGACTGACAGAGCCAGGATTGAACCCAAGCAGTCTGGTCCAGATCTGCTCATAAACACTACACTGTAACACGAAATGTCAAATAGTACAAAATCCAGTATCAGTACAAGAAAGTAATACAACTGCAAGAGTTGTCACAAGGTAATGGGAATAAATTTTGCTTTTGTATAAGGAAGACCAGGAGGATTATAGATACCAGGTGGGTTAGCAAGAAAGAGTCGAAATCTTCTAATGTAGATTCGTATCTAGAGCCAGAGCTGCGTCCTCACATACGTCTCCGAGTACAGGACACCAGGAACTCTGCCTGTGAAGGGGAAAATGGTTCAGGTATTAGTCAGCCAACCTTCCTGCAGGTGTGGGGTGAGACCTGATTTTCTGAGAAAACAAAGGCAGGTCATTCTTTCTTCGTTGCTCTGGCCTCTTGCCCCGGTCCAGAGACATTCACTGAATCACTGCCCAGGTGTGAAGGGTCAGCCCACAGCTCTCCCCACAGCTGAGTAGCTCGGTCCCCTCCAGCCTGTACTTCTTAAAGAAGCTCAGCCCCTTGGCAGGGACCTCACCCCAGAGCTGTGAGTCAGGACTCAGCAGCTGGCATGCCTCCCCCTCCCCCACCCCCACCCCCACCAGGTAAGAAGGCTCAAAGCTCCAGCTACAAGATCTGGAAGGAGCAGCCTGAGCTGGGCTCTCCTTCCTCACCTGCTGAGCCCAGCACACGCTTTACCCCAGCACCTCTCAAGCTGCATGGGCAGACCAGGCGCCTGGAAAGCAGTCGCCATCGAGTCAACTCTGATTCATGATGACTCCGTGTGTGTCAGAGTACTGCTCCGTAGGGTGTTCAGTGGGTGATTTCTCACAAGTCAATCACTAGGCCTTTTCTTCTGAGGTACTTTTGGGTAGACTCAACCTCCAACCTTTCAGTTAGCAGCAGAGCGCATTAACCGTTTGCACCACCTAAACCAAGCCCAAAAAACCGTTGAGTCAATTCTGACTCATAATGACCCTATAGGACACAGTAGAACTGCCCCATATGGTTTTCAAGGAGCGGCTGGTGGATTAGAACTGCCGATCTTCTGGTTAACAGCCAAGCTCTTAACCACTGTGCGATTGCACCACCCAGGGGACTCCAGATCACCTGGGGCTCTTGCTAAAAAGTAGATTCTGACTCAGTAGGTCTGGGATGGGCCTGAAGTTGTGCATTTCTAGCAAGCTTCCAGGTGATGTTTGTACTGCTGGTTCCTCTTTGAGAAAAAAAGGCTTTAAATAATGCTATTTTTAAAAAACATATCCTTCCACATATCTTAAGGGAGGAAATAATTATGAATATGTTCACAGATTTGAGATCTACCAGGGTGTTCACTATGGTGTCCATTCATTCTTTAAGGACCTACTACGTGTGAGGAGTCATCCCTGGGTGGTGCAGTTAAAGTGCTCAGCTGCTAACAGGAAGATTGAAGGTTCAAGTCCACCCAGAGTCACCTTGCAAGAAAGGATGGCAATCTACTTTGGAAAAATCAGCCACTGAAAACCCTGTGGAGCACAGTTCTACTCTGACATACATGGAGTTGCCATGAGTCAGAAAAGACTCCTTGGTAATTGGTTCATGTGAGGAGCTGGGGATATAACAGCAATCAAATGGACCCCTGCCCTTATGGAGTTTACAGTCTACAGGAGAGATCATTGGATGAGCCATCCCAATGCAGTATGGTCAGTGCCAGAGACAAGGTGCAGAGATACTGTGTACCTCAGGGGGGCTCTGGGAAGACTTCCTGGAGGAAGTGTCATTTGAGCCGAGACGACTGGAGTGTGTTGTGGGAGCTCCCTCCCAGACCCTCCTCAGCTCTCAGGGGGCCCTCCCCACCTGGCCTCCCACTGGTGCTTTCCGTGAATGATTTGTCATTTGTCACTGCCCACTTGGGAAGAGGTAATAGAGCATGTTTAGGATATAAACAGGTGACAGCTCCAGGATAAGGGAGGAATGGTGTCTTTTTAGGATATAAACTAGAGACAGCTCCAGCCGGGGGGCTGAGGGAATCAACATCCCCTCCACACATCTCTCATAGCACGGCACCTTGGGTAGGAAGGCAGCACTCCAAACACCCTCAGACGAGTCTGCCCCATGAGGCACCCAAGGCCTGCCGCTCTTACGCTCAAAAAGTGCTTTATAATCGTCAAGTCGATTTCACACACTTTTTCTCATCAGAGCCTCACCATCAGGGTAGGTGTTATTAACCCCGTTTTACTGGTGGGAAAGAATACGAGTAAAGTGACTCACCCAGGACACACAGTGAGTCAGCACCGAGCCAGAAGCAGTGCCAGAGTCCAACCCCAGCAGGTCTGTGACATGTGCCCAGAGCTCAAAATAGGCCAAACTGCATCACCACGTACTTTAAAAAGAAGAGAACTGATGATGTGGAGGGCACCACCCTTCCTGCAAAAAAACCCTTTCGGTTTCTTTTAAATGCCCCAGATTCTTCCTGCCTGTCTGTTTCAGTGGTTTCCATTGAAATCTCTATGTTGGCTCCACTGCCCTAGAATTCTGATAATTTCTATGCTGAATCTTTTCAACAGTGGAAAAACTTGCTTTTACTCAGTACAGCAAAGCCCTATAAAGGGAGCCGCTGACAGTTCAGGAAGACGCAGTGACATAACCTAGAAATATTTGACTCCGAGCAAGTGGAAGCCCTTGCAGATTCAGGATACACACCAGACCCTTCCACGGCTGCATCAGCAATAGCTACGGGGAAAAAACCAAGACAGTGCAAGAGACTCTGGCCACAGATCCCAGGTACTAAACCAGCCAAGCTTTGGAAGGAAGCCATTTCAAACGTTCGTGTTAAAACAATGCTGCAATATTTCTTTATTTCCACTGAGGTTTCCACTGAATAGCAGCTGTCAACAGCTCAGGAAGACAGGGGTTTGGTCCAAGTCTTTCTTCTTTGCAAGTGTTCTTTTATACACATTATATTGCTCTTTTCAGCAAGGACAAAATCAAGGCATGTACAATTATTCCAAAGGGGCAGAATATTTCTGCATATGCTCATGCCTTTGCTTTGTGTCTGCATCTGAGGAGTCAAAACAAAGGTCCTGTATTAAGAAAACAGTGTTTGAAATATATTGTTGAAGGAGAAGGTTATTTGAAGCATCCTCTACTATTTGCTATAAGGCTCCTTTGGTCTTTACTAAAGTTTCAATAAAATAAAAAGAGATCAGCAGGCTGAAAAGCATTTAAAAGTCTTTATAAGTGTATTAATATTTAAGAATGTTGTTGCTGTTAGCTGCTGTTAAGTCAGCCTCAACTCATGGAGACCCCATGCACAATGGGATCAGACCTTTGTGATCTGTAGGGTTTTCATCAGCTGATTTTTCAGAAGTAAATCACCAGTCCTTTTTTCCTAGTCGATCTTAGTCTGGAAGCGCCACTGAAACCTGTTCAGCATCACAGCAACACACAAACCTCCACTAACAGACAGGTAGCGGCTGTACATGAGGTATATTGGCTGGGAATCAAACCCAGGTCTCCTACTTGGAAGGCGAGAATTGTACCACTTAACCACCACTGTCCCCAATACTTAAGAACAAAAAAAGAAAAAAAAACCCACTGCCATCGAGTTGATTCGAACTCACAGCAACCCCATAGGGTTCCCAAGGCTGTAAATCTGTACGGAAGCAGACTGCCACATCTTTCTCCCGTTGAACTGCTGGTGGTTTCGAACCACCAACTTTTCAGTTAGCAGTCACTCGCTTTAACCACTGTGCCTCCAGGACTCCCTGTATTTAAGAATAGCCCTTTTGATTTTACTTAATCAGTAACTCTGCAGTCAGAGAACCTGATTTGTTGAACACACGCAGAAATACCGAACAGTCTAGGTTTCTGTGACTCACTTAAGCCCAGATCCTCAACCCTAGAGAGGTAGCTCTGTGACCTCAGGACTTTGTAGACATTTTCTCCCCAGTCCGCTGTCTGGGCAGCTGTGCCTACCATAATGGGCTCAAGCCACCGACTTGAGAGATCACAAAGTGAGTTCAAGAGCCAGTTCTTCTAATTCTTTGCTTGGTATTGCCTGTCAACTGGTTCCAGGCAAATGTTTCACAGGTGAAAGCATCCAACCAAGCTCACGTGCATCTTGAGACTGTCCCATGGGGGCTGATGGGCTAGACAACAGCTCGAGGATGAAGTTGTTGGGAACAGCTTCCCCTCACATGGTGTCCAGAAGGTGTGTCCAATGGGATTGACTACAGGTGATGCTGTGATAGGTGATGCAGCAAAAAGCCCAAACACTGCTGGAAGGACCTCTGCTTCCTATTTCTGAAAGCTTTTTATTTTTCCTACATTAAAATTTTGAAGCAGTTACTTCAAAGTTACTTGTCCACAGGATGAGATAGATTGTCTTTCCAATACCTTGCCCAGAGGCAAACCCCCAAATAATAAAAACTACAACATATGGGTTGCCTACCATGTGCCAAGCACCTTCCTATACCATCTCTTGCAGTCTTCCCAATAGCCCTGCAAGGATTGTCTCCATTTGAGAGATAAAGGAACTGAGGCTCAAAAGCGTTAAAGAACTTTCCCTAGGTCACACATCTAGTGAAGAGCAGAGCCAGACTCAGACTCAGACCTGCCTCTGTCCAAAAGCACACTACCGCCAACAAGATAGGCCAAACAGAGAGCACTCACACCATGCAGCTCACACTGAGGTCGAGTCCATTTCTGACACCAAATATTTGAGTATTTGAAAAACTCTGGAGAGCTGTTTGAAATGTTCTGTTCTCACTGTACCTAACATAGAGAGACCATCCCAGAATCCAACCACAGCAGAGCCAATGGTGGAGGCACTCAGGAACATGACTCTGGTCATAGAGCTAGATCAAGTGCTCTTTGTATTAGATGGTGGATGTACCTCATTTAATAACTAGTGAGCAGGCTGATAACAAATCCCGTGAAAGAAATCTGCGTGCCCTTTGGAAGTCTCTTGACAGAACACGGCAACACCAAGGAGGCAGTTTTCTCCCTAAGATCAGAGCCTTCATCGTTGTTGTCAGCAGCTGTTGACTCAGCCCCTGAGGCACGGTGATCCCATGCACAACAGAACAAAGTCTGCCCGGTCCTGCTCCATCCCATGATCAGTTATGAGTTGCACCATTGTGATCCATGGGGTTTTCATTGGTTGATTTTCAGAAGTAGATTGTCAAGCCTTTCTTTCTAGTCTAGAAGCTCCACTGAAACCTGTTCAGCATCACAGCAACACACAAGCCTCCACTGACAGACAGGTAGTGACTGTGCATGAGCTGCGTTGGCCAGGAATTGAACCCAGGTCTCCTACATGGAAGGTGAGCATCTGCTCAGTCTCACTGGCTCTCAAGCTCATGACTCCTTCAAAATTACATCCAGGAGCAAGAGAGCACGGGCAGGCCAAAAAATGATCTTAGAAGATGATGTTTTGAAACATGTTCTGAATCCAACAGTTCTCTCACTTTATCGTGCATCAAAACCATCAGAAATCAACTGCATATCGCTGGGCCCGACCCCAGAGTTTCTGATTCCGTAGGTGTGGGATGATGCAAACGGTTAACACGATCAGCTGCTAACCAAAATGTTGGCAGTTTGAGTCCACCCAGAGGTGCCTCAGAATAAAGACCTGGTGATCTACTGAAAAATCAGTCACTGAAAACCCTATGGAGCATGGTTCTACTGCGACACACATGGGGTTGCCATGAGTCAGAGTCGACTCAATCGATGTTAGCTGGCTTGAGGTGGGCCTGAGAACGTGCATGTCTAAAAAGTTCCCAGGGGATATTGATGCTGCTGGTCCAGGGCCCACACTTTGAGAACCACTGTTCTAATTATTCCAAGTAAATTATTTAAAAGCATGAGAATATAGCTCTGTATAGAAAGGATATTATTATCAAATGCCTCCCATGTGCCAGATACTTCACAGCCATTGACGTTTACAACAACCCTGCCAAGTAGGAATTCGTATTTATAAACTTGAATACTAAGACTCAAGAGTTTGATAACTTGCCTGAATTTGCACTAACAGCTGGCAGAGCTGAGATTGTAACTGAGGATAGGGTGCCTGAAAGTCACCTTCTCCCCAGCTCCTGTTCAGTTTCATCTGGTAGTAGAGCCTGGGGTGGGCACTGGGGGTGGGGGTTGGGGAGAGGAGATGCAGGCACAGCCTAAGGCCGGCCGCCCCTCTGAGGACTTGTGAGATTCACAGGCACTTCAGGTAAATGAGCCCTGACAGAGGCCACAGACTCCAGCAGCGAGAGAATCAGGTGAGAGGCGGACTCTTGAGTTACACCTGTCTTCAAAGACAGATGATGTCTTCCATTTGAATCACGCTGCAGTGACCATCCTAGCCTCCTGGTGTGTGTGGGTGGGGGGGGGGTTGGGGAGGGGGGACTTGGTCTGCTGTGTACAAAGAGTGCACGCGAGAGGCGGAGGGACTGTGTCGCCATGGGCTGGGAGAGGGAGAGAAAGCAACCAACATTTATTCAGCACCTGCTATGAGCCAGACTGCTCCTCATATCACCCGTCCATCTCAGGGATAAGGAAACTGAGGTTCAGAGAGGTTTCAGTGACTTTCCCCAGGCTGCATAGCACATAAGAAGCTGGGAGATGGGATTTGAACCCAGGTTTTCTGGAAGACAAAGCTTGCACTCACCCTCTGACTGACCACACAGAATCTCAGGTTCAGAATAGATCCTAAAAACCTTCCAGATCAGCTTCCTCATTAGCTGCGTGAAGCCCCTCCACTGCCTCTGTCTGGTGATAACCTGTCTAAAGTGATGCTCCCTTGTTTAATGGTTTACGGGAGAGCACTCTGTGGAGTCTCTGGTCTGAAAGTTCACCTTTGCCTCCTCACTTAAAGGGTTATCTCTTCACATGCAAGGATATTTTTAATACCTAACACCTTCCCACAGATAAGGAGGTTAGCAAGGGCAGGCCTACTACCTACCCCCTGAGAATGTGAGGTGGTGTGACCAGGCCACAAAGACTTGCCGACCCTCCCTCCCCTGCTTCCCTGGCTGGGTGGTTATATTCCAGCCAGGAGAGGGGCCTTTCAGAGGCATGTGGGCCACGTGTAACCTGAGCTGGAGCCTCCGCTGGCTCTGCGTCCCTGGAACAGGAGAGAGAACATGGCTTCAGACAGAACGACAAGGCGAACAGACGTGCCTCTGTCCCAGCACCCAACACTACTGTGCCCTAGTGCCCGGTCCCAGCTAGGCTGATGACCCAACACCCCTGGGAAAGCAGGCTGCCAGTCCCTGCTCCCACACCCACGGGGCCTCTGCATCAGCCTCTTTGACGTGCTGTCTCAGCCCCACCATCTCCTAGATGGGTCTCAGTAGCTGCCCCCAGATTTCAGCTTTGAAGGCCTGTGCACCACAAGAGCTGTAACCAGAGAAGCTCATGAGGGCAAATTGGGCGCAGCCAGAGGGCCTCAACCCATTCCTGGTAGAATAATCTAGCCAGGCAGAAGAATTCCAAATATTTTTCTGCTTTGAGGTGCAGACAGCCTCCTCTTACATTCTGAGACAGTCTGTCGGTCTGTGACACGTGACACCACCTCCCCCCCAGTGACCTTCTGGTCTGATTTTCTGCCAGACTAAACACCCAGGGCAACAGCAAGGAATTGGGAAGATGCTGATGCTCCCTGTGGATACCATCTCCTGCCGCTCAGTGTTGTGTCTTGCCTTGTTTGATAACAAGATGTTGTGTGTCTCAACGTAAATACCATCTAAGGCAGCATATGGCTTGCAAAGCCCCATTTGCAAGGAAAAGCGTGCACCAGCTTCCAGCTCTGCACAGCTCGCTGCTGCATGGCGCAGCATGGTGGGGGTCTGCATTCCCCTTGGCCTCAATCTGTCTGCCATGGCTCCTGCTGATGCTAATGGGAGGGAAGCACGTGGGTCCTGGAGAGACCGAAGCCCAGCGTGCAGCACTAAGCAAAGTCAAGCAATTGTCCAAAGTGAAATATTGAATTGAAATGAACCTGCTGTTTCTGCGAGAAGATGTTTTTGGCTAAGGCAGTTTAAAACTAAAATCCAACCGAAACATCTGTGAAACCAGAGGAACAGGGCATCCTTGAGAACAATCATATGCCATATTTTACACAAATAACACGCACGTTCTAAGTTTGTTTGCCGACTGTTCCCTCTCCTCTTCAGGTATTTTCGTGTTCCCGTAAAAAAAAAAAAAAAAAATTATGGTAGTGCATTTACTAAAAAAAGTTCACAGAGAGAGGGAACAGTTGGCAAACAAACATAGAAGGTGCGTGCTACTTGTGTAAAAACACTGTGCTTCAAATGTGTTTTTAAACATACCTAATTTCACTGTTGCCATCAAGTTGATTCTGACTCATGGTGACCCTATGGCCCTGGTGGTGCAGTGGTTAAGAACTATGGCGAGCTACGGCTGCTAACCAAAAGTCGGCAGTTGGAATCCACCAGCCGCTCTTTGGAAACCCTATGGGGCAGTTCCACTCTGTCCTATAGGGTTGCTACGAGTCGGAATCCATTGGACAGCAATAGGTTTGGTTTTTTGGTAATTGCACTGGCCACAAAGCCCAGTTTATGGAGGAGATGAATGGTAGGTGTCGTTACGATCACATGTTTTCATTGAAACGCCTTGGAACCTTTGAAAATAGGAGGCTCTCATGAAAAGTGAGGCTTTTTCTGGGTGATCAGAGAGGCCCTGTGCGCAGCCCTCACCCTGCTGAGCTGGCCATGGATTTCCTATCATTCTTCTCCTTGGTGACTCCTTGGTTACATGGTTATTGACCTGAAATGCTGGATAGGCCTTCCATCTGCTCATGCATTTGCTTTGTTTTTTTGTTTTGTTTTAATTTTGCTTGTATGCTCATTATATTGTCTGTTTCATACTGTCAGACCCTCAGGAGCAAGACGCTCAACCATCTTCCGCATCTCTTTTGCCCTATGTCCTTGAAAAGAAAAAGGAGGGAGGTACTGGGGCAACCTTTGTCGGCCAGGAGAGGAATCGGGAGTCCAGGTGAGGTTATCAGGTGGGGGATGAAAAGATAGAGATCAGGACCTGCAGGAAAGAAGCCACAGCACGTGCGAAGTGAGGTCAGAACGCAAGAGGCTAAAGCCAGGTCAGACATGGCTCAGGTCCGAGTCAGGAGTAAGCACCACTGTGCAGGTTCATGGGGTGGGGGCTGAGGGGCCGACTGGCAATGGGAAAAGAGGGCCTGGTAGTTTTAAAGATGCCCAACCTGCCACCTTCTCAAGGTCTTCCTGGCTGCTTGGTCAGCCCTGCATATGCAGCCTGTCGTCTTCCACGAAGGATCTTGTACTACATCAGAGGCACAGCACTCTACTGTTTAGATACCTAAGAAACGCTGTAAGATAGGAATGTTATTCCCATTATTATTCCCATGTCGTTAATTGTAACATCGCTTCTCCTTCACGTGCAATTCAGAATATTCATATTTAGCTTTGAAATACACAGCAAGACAGATGAAAAGACAGCACAGTACAGTAATCACACTGCAAGTCTCACTACAAAGGCACAATTGGGAAACAGCACCATGTACCTCCATTCCCCACACTGGCCAGGCGCTAGCCTAGCCTGGGGATGACAGTCTGAACTGAGGTGAGAATGGATATTCTGCTCCAACCCAGCGAGCCCAGATAGTGCAGCCCAGCCTTGAGACAGTACCAGGGCAGAGGCTTCCCAGACGGATGAGTAAGTTTCTGTACAAGGCAGGTGAACACTGCAGCTATATGCAGACTACAAAGGGACACTCTTCTTCCAGACCAACTGCACAACCTTTCCTTCAGCTCCAACTCTGCTTACCCCCAGAGCCGGCCGCGACAGAAATGAACCGTGGAGCAGGCCCAGCCTCTTGAAAGCGCTCTGGACAGGGGGATGCGCTGGTTCAGAACCCCACCCCTGGAACTGGGCTGGGTAGAGCTGGGAGAAGTCTGCTACCAGAATTAAAAAGAGCCATCTCAAGTGGGAAATCTTCACTGGTATTTTGTTCTATATGAGTATTCAGCAGGAGCAGTTTAAAAAAAAAAAAAAACAGTTGCTGGTTTGTCAAGTCATCTACAACTCATGGCAACCCCGTGTATGTCAGAGTAGAACTGGGCTCCGTAGGGTTTTCAATGACTGATTTTTCGGAAGTAGATCACCAGACCTTTCTTCCCAGGCATCTCTGGGTGGACTCAAACCTTCAACCTTTCAGTTAACAGCTGAGTTTGTTAAACATTTGCTCTACCCAGGGATTCCACAGTACCAGTAAACCCAGGTAAAAAGGAAATCCTGTCTCGGACCCTGGTTTTGGAGGCCCTACATATTATAAATATAAAAAATACAATTTTATTAAAATACACATGGGCACCTCTGTCACTTGGGATCCAGTGCTCAGTGCTGGCAAAGCCAAGCCCGTAACCTGAAACATCTACTCCTGTAACTAACGCAGGGAAATGCTTCAGGCCCCAGGGAAAGGTTTCTCCATAGCTTTTGGCCTATGCCTTGAAAAAAACTCCGCTGTATCCAACTGCCATGAAGGTTTGTGGGTTGTACTGTTGCTTTTGATGTCAGAGAAAGATAGTGTTTCAGAGTACAGAGAGGATTTGAGCAGCAAAAGCGCTTAGGTAAGAGAAAAGACTCACCAATTAACCTGTCAACTCTTTCCCCTCAGATCACATGAATGAACAAATTCTTACATAACAAATATAACAAATTATCATCTCCCAGTGCCACTCATCCATTTTCTTGTTTCTCGTCCTGTTTCAATTCCTAGTTCTGCAGATACTCAAGAATGAACATGGTCTTTGCAACTGTTGTACATGGCAGCTGAGGAATATTTTGCAATATTAAACAATTCTTATTTCTCTTAATTTATATCTATATAGTTCTAAATGTAACATGTGTGAAGATAATATGTTGTTGTTGTTAGGTGCCTTCAAGTGGATAGAAATGTGAAGTTTCACTTTATAAAAATACCTAATAAGATTTAATTTTCAGAAAATTACATTCAAATTCAGTTTTATTTAAATAATTTTGATTTCACATTTTGATATTTATTAATTATACTTTGTATCTTTGCCTTTCAACTTTAAATTTTAATAGTTCATAAGAAAGGATGACTTTCTTTTAAGCTAGAAATAGATATACCATACCATCCAGCAATCCCACTCCTAGGAATATATCCTAGAGAAATAAGAGTCGTCACACGAATAGACATATGCACACCCGTGTTCATGGCAGCATTGTTCACAATTGCAAAAAGATGGAAACAACCTAGATGCCCATCAACAGACGAATGGATAAACAAACTATGGTACATACACACAATGGAGTATTACACAATGATAAAGAACAACAATGAATCTGTGAAGCATCTCATAACATGGATGAACTGGAGGACATTATGCTGAGTGAAATAAGTCAATCACAAAAGGACAAGTATTGTATGAGACCTCTACTGTAAAAACTCATGAAAAAGTCTACATACAAAAAGAAATAATCTTTGTTGCTTACAAGGGATCGGGGGTGGGGTGGGGGGAAACTAAATAGACAACAGATAAGTGATAACTTTGGTGAAGGGTAAGACAGTACACAATACTGGGGAAGCCAGCACAACTTGTACAAGGAAAGGTCATGGAAGCTCCATAGACACATCCAAACTCCCTGAGGGACTGAATTGTTGGGTAGAGGGCTGTGGGGACCATAGTCTCGGGGAACATCTATCTCAATTGGCATAACACAGTTTATAAAGAAAATGTTCTACATTCTATTTTGGTGAGTAGCTTCTGGGATCTTAAAAGCCTGTGAGCAGCCATCTAAGATACTCCACTGGTCTCACCCCTTCGGGACAAAGGAGAATGAAGAAACAAGATACAAAAAAAAGATTAGTCCAAAGGACTAATGGACCACAACTACCATGGCTTCCACTAGACTGAGTCTAGTACAACTAGATGGTGCCCGACTACCACCACTGACTGCTCTGACAGGGATCACAACAGAAGGTTCGGGACAGAGCTGGAAAAAATGTAGAACAAAATTCTAACTCACAAAAAAGACCAGACTCACTGGCCTGACAGAAACTGGAGAAACCCCGAGAGTATGGCCCCCGGACTCTGTTTTAGCTCGGTAATGAAGTCATTCAGCCAAAGATTAGACAGCCCCATAAACAAAATGAGACTAATGGGGCACAACAGTCCAGGGACAAGGACTGGAAGGCAAGAGGGGACAGGAGAGCTGGTAATAGGGAACCCAAGTTTGAGAAGGGACAGTGTTGACATGTCATGGGGTTGTTAACCATTGTCATAAAACAAAATGGGCACTAACTGTTTAATGAGAAACTATTTGTTCTGTAAACCTTCATCTAAAGTATAATAAAAAATAAATAAACCAAAATAAAAATAAAAAAGAATGACTTTCTTTTAAAATGGATGCAAAATTAATTTTTGATGCTTTTACACGTACTTTCACATTTTGATGAAAATATATTTAAATTTTATATACTTTGAATACAATAACTTTTTAAATCCTTTAGCTCGTTGCCATCAATAGAACAAAAATTATGTGAAAAGTTGATTAACAACATAATATATGATCATGTTGAAATGAAGGTCCTGGGCCATCTCCATAATGGGTTGTGAATCAGACCTTTGTGATCCATAGAGTTTTCACTGGCTTATTTTCAGAAGGAGATTGGCAGGCCTTTCTTCCTAGTTCATCTAAGTTTGTAAGCTCCTCTGAAACCTGCTCAGTATCATAGCAACATGCAATCTCCCACTGACAGACAGGTGGTGGCTGTACATGAGGTACACTGGCCAGGAATCAGACCTGGGTCTCCCACATGGAAGGCGAAAATTCTACCACTGAGCCACCCCTGCCCCCAAATCAAGCCTGCAAACGGTTAAATAAAATATACTATTATTCTCATACTTTTGCAAAATTGAAAAAATGTGTAAAGCTGTAGTTTTTATACGACTAAAAGTTGGTAGAAATCAAAGACAGCTCAATTAGTTATTATTGCACATGTTTAAATGTTCTGTCGATAGGTGAGTAATGTTTGAATAACTAACACAACAGAGACAAACATAATTTATAATTATTACTTTTTTTCCTTAAATTAATGTTTTATCTTCATTGCAACCAAATGACAGCTAACAACAATTGGCTTGATTTATACCCCTATATGTTAGGAGCCCTCGTGGTGCAGTGGTTAAAGCAATTGACTGCTAATCAGAAGGTTGGTGGTTTGAAACTACCAGCAGCTCCTTGGGAGAAAGCTGAGGTGATCTCCTTTTGCAGAGATTTACAGCCTTGGAAACTCTATGGGATCGCTATGAGTCGGAATTGACTCGACGGCAATGGGTTTTTGGTTTTATATTTGGACAACGAGGAGCTCTGTCTGTATTCCCACCCTGGGCTCTGCAAATGGTTGATCAGACCTATGAGTACAGAGGGAATTCAGCCACTTGTACTTACAAACATGGAAGACGGAACACTATTATACACTTTCCTTTAAATAACCACCTTTCCATAACTGCAAAACACCTTCCGCTTCTGTTTACAGAAACTTCTTCTTCTGGCTTTTGTAGTAACTGATCTCTCTCTCTGACCAAGTACTGTTTGCCCAGCTCGTAGCTCAGTGGCTAACATACAAGCTACCCAATAAATACTTGTGGACTGAATGCGCTTTCCAAACCACAATGTGTGCCATAGCTTCCACCTCTCAGTGTTTCCAGTCCTTCGTTCATTACACCTGGGAAGAGAATATGAAACTCCAACAGATAGCGAATGAAGCCCGGACAGGTTAACCGACAGCTGTAAACCCCCCAAAAGGAATTATCAACTTGTATTTCACTCATATGTCATAATTCAACTACTATAAATTGTTGCCATCACCATCAGGCCCAGGTGACGCCATGGCCCCAGAACAGGTGTCCAGTGATCGTATTATGGTATCTCTAGATAGCATATGTCGCGAGGTACCAAAGCCACAGAGCCTTCCCTTTGTTTAGGGAAGAAAAAGAACTGCCATGTGTACAATGTTGCTATTTCTGTGAGCACTTCACAGTAAGGGAAGGTTAAGAGGCTTATGGGTAGAAAGCAGAGAACAATACAACAACCCAAGCTGCAGAACAATAGCTGAGTTTCACATCCCACGGGGGATGCGTTTTCAGTGAGCGCACGTTCCCCATGGCAAGCTCAGTTGCAAAACACGCAAATTAATCTGGGAACATTAGCACCACCAAAGGTGATTTTCACCAGGTAATGAAACAGGTCACACCACCTTTCTCTTATCTACACACAACAGATTCATTTCTCCCAGTCAGGTACACTACTGTCTTTGCTCCTGAGGGCTGTGCTTCTCAACCTTTTCCACAAAATGGCACACGCAAAAAATACATTAGGGTGAATGGGAGGCGGCTGTTCACGGCAAGAGGTGATTGGCCCAGGACGCCTGGCTGCACCAGGCCACCTCCTGTCCCCTGCGGGGCTAAGGGAGGCACAATATCTGTGCTCAGCCCATGAGTTGGGAAGCGTTGCTATAGGATGACACCTCCACTAGTGGATTCCTAGAGAGTAGATGGGGAGAGGACCTTTGTAATTCGAGGATACAACGTTAGCCAAGGGGACGGGGTGACCCAGGACCTGCTGTAGACTCTGAGAAGGACACTGCCTTCCTGTGCAACTGCGTGGCCAAGCAGAGCACCTGTTGGCTCTACCCACTTGTACTGGAGAGGGTCCACCTCAGGAAAGGCGAGAGGGGGCCTCAGAGTCTCTACTCCTGGCTTCCTCTTTTCACACCAGGGTGGAGCTCCCTGTCCTGCCTCAGGTTCCAAATCCCCCTGCTGGGCTTTTCAAATTCTCCCCTTACCAAAGCAGGGAGCACCCCTCACCCCACCCACAGTGATTTACCCCTGCTCCTTTGACTGAGGCTCTGTCACCCCAGAAGCTGCCTGAGCAAGCATGTAAATGACGCTAGAAGGAACGAATTTCTTATAGAGGCCACAGTATCCCTGAGTAAGAAGCTTCTTGCTATTGCTGTTGTTAAGAGAGGGGAAGGAGAAAGAGATCAGTGGGAGGGGTAGTAGCTCAAAGTCTTCTTCACTGACCCCAAACATAACCAATTTAATCTTTGTCAGGTGTCTAAGAGGTGGGAAGAGCGGGGTAGCTGAAGGAACAATCTTGAGGGCACATGCCCCTAAAGGGCACCGCTGCGCCTGTGGGGCCCAGTCTCGGACTGTGAGGGAACGAGAATTGCGTTCACGGCTCACAGGCCTCCATCTGGGCCTGGAGCCAGCCTGACCTGGCACAGGCCTCTGGCCCCCTTCCTTTGTCCAGCTCTGTGCCTTGCCACCTCCCAAACACCAACAACCCCTGCTCTGCCCCTCCGTTCCTAGAGACCTTCTGGCACATAGTTTAAGTTTTCTGGGGAGGCAAGGAGCACAGTGGCTCCAAGTGGAGGCTCTGCAGCCACCCAGGATGGACCTGTCTCTGTTCACCACTGACCAACTGGGCCCAGTGATTTGGCCCCTGCAAGCAAATCTGATGAGGGTAGACTAAAAATAATGCTGGCGCACACAGTGTATCAGATACCCAGGGTGGCTCATCTTTTAACACCCCTCCCCCCAGTGCCACAAAAGTATTCATGTCATAAAACCAAACACACAAAAAAACAATTGCCATGGAGTCAATTCCAACTCATGGTAACCCCATGTGTGCAGAGTAGAACTGCTCCATAGAGTTTTCAAGGCTGTGACCCTTCGGAAGCAGATCGCCAGTCCTGTCTTGCAAGGTTTTCGGGGTGGACTTGAACCTCCAGCTTTTCAGTTAATAGTCCAGCACTTAACCATTTGTACCACTTAACTATGTGCATATGCACATACGTGTACACAGGTACAGGTTTGTACTCTAAATCCGAACCAATCACGAGACTGTAAAGATGAGGACTCTTCTCTCTGATCCGACTGGGCGGCACACACAAAGATACTTTACAAAGTGTTGGCAATTGAAAGCCATTATTATTATTATTTATGGAGCCCCAGTGGTGAAATGCTTAAGAGCTATGACTGCTAACCAAAGGTTTGGCAGTTCAAATTCACCAGCCGCTCCTTGGAAACCCTTTGGGGCAGTTCTGCTCTGTCCTCTAGGGTCACAATGAGTGGGAATCGACTGGACAGCGATGGGGATTATTATTTATAGAAGGTAAATAGAAAACAACAAGAACAGATTACTTACAGAAAGCAAACAGTAAACAGCAGGAATAGATTTGAGGTGAATTCGTCCCCTCCACCCCTGAGTACCCCAGTTTGCATCATAGGAGTAAAACCTACTTAGATCTAAAAGGGGACTCACTTACCCTCACAAATTACCCATGTCCATTTCTGTGTCACTGGGTGGGCACGCTGTGGACCAGGCGTCTCTCTCTCAGCAGATGTGTTGTCAGCTCGGGTCAGGCATGGCGTGGCTGTGTTCATTCTTTCTCTCTCTGTCACTCTGCAGCTTCCCTTGGCTGGATCCGTCCTCCTGTGCTTGCAGGTTTAGCTCTCATCCAGCAGTTTTGGAACAACCCTGAGCCAGTGTCAGGGTTAGGCCAGCATTACGACTGCTCTCAAGGCAAAACTGTTTTACAGGCAACCCCTGTAAAGCAATCTCTGCAGGAAACTTCTCGGCCCCCTCAGGGCAGACCTCCTCTCACACCCCTCAGGACAGACCTCCTCTCACACCCCTCAGG